>NC_138655.1:30592830-30938629 GCF_964273445.1 Streptopelia decaocto | reverse complement strand
CACGTTTGCTGAGTAATGAACGACTTTGGAGGTTACTTACGTTTCACTAAGGACATGGAGTCTACACGTCTGTGGCACACGTAGGCATGACAAGTATGAAACACAGCCCAAACAGCCCACCACAAAGACATTGCGGATTTCCCTGCTCTGTCATTGTAATTCTTCTTGTGGGAGTTGTACACAATTGAGGCAACATGTGACGGGCACAGGCTACACCAAACAGAGCCTCATCCACGGGACTGAACATCCATGTCTGAACAGCTTACAGGTGCAATAAATAATCACCTTGAAGGTCAGTGAAGATGAGCTGGGAGAACACCCAGTTCTCCAAAGGCCAGAACAGGCCTAGCAGCAGCCCGAAGGTTCAGTCACACAATTCATAAGGCTGAGCTGGTTTATGTGAACCTGTTTCCAAGTAAAACACTAACCTGACTTGAAAAAGTAAACACTACAGTCTCTAAAAGCCACTTCTCTAAAGGTTATTGAGAGGAAGATTTGATAAAAATCCTATCTGATGCCCTGCTGTGAAATACTGCTTAGCCTGCCCCCCAAAACGTTAATACATAAAGCATGCTTATTTAAGGTTGGATCAAGCATGTAGGGTGAGTTACATGCAACAGACAGGATTTCTCTTTGATATCCTAAATCCCTTCTGGCTTCTTCAAAAGCCCTTCTTTTCCTGTTTCAGTGCTAGTATAACTCCTTACCTCGAGGGTAGCACTCCCATGAAATTCATCTTCAAACTCCCCTAATTAAGATCACTGAGATGAACAACGAAATTAAAGCAACGAAATAACCTCACATTGTTTGCTTCCTCTCTCTTGCTTGGATCCTTACTGATTTCAGAAATAAAACTTCAGTTTGCAAAACTATAGAAGGATCCACTAAAACATGCCCATTCCCTTCAGAATGAGTATGCATTTTCCATGTGATTCCTCCTAGTATTTTGGGCAAATAATTAACCTTATATTAAAAAGATTGTCCTTGACAGATCATGCATGAGATGCATTTTGGAGACTACCTGTAGTGCTGATGCCTGCACTAGACCTCTCTTCCCTGTGTTACAAAAGGCAAAGGTAGGAAAGGAGTTTTCTTTTGTTTCGTCAATGTTTTCTTTTGGGCAGAGGAGTAAGAAAGAATCAAACCACTTCGTCACAGGGCTGTGGTTCCAAGCAAAAAGGCACTTCAGCTTTCCTTTAGCTTTTCTCTCTGTATGCTTTTGAATAAAAGAATAAAAGAAAACAACCTTTAAAAGAGGAATGACAATGGTTTTGGAAAAGACCTCTAAACTGACTAAAGCATCTGTATCCTCTTCTGAATGCATTTCGTTGGACCATATGAAGACTCGCAGAGTTTGTGTGGCAACCTGACCTCTAGGCCAGCTGCAGTCTAACAGAATTGCTCACCATTTCTGCTCTCTGATGCCATCTTATCCAAGCATCTCTCAGATGCAGGCAAGGAAAGGGGTGTGTGAGCTGTGGCAGCCTTGAGCTGCTTCCCTGGTCCCCTGCTTGCTGAGGGATCCTTATCTCCTCTTCTGTCCTGCAACTGAAATACCCATATACTCAGTCATGCGAGGCAGGAGGAGCTAAACCATCCTTTAGTGGCTGCACCACTGCTCACGTGGCCTTCTCCAGCAGATGATGTGTCTGTGGGTTCGAGTAACATGTGCTTAAGCCAGCATGCATCTTGCTCAATTAGTACATACAGCGAGGAACACATTGTCACTGGACAGTCACGGCAGACAAACAAGGCATATCACCTTAACGAATCTCATTTTATCCCAACATTTGGGAAAATATTTTAAGATTTAACAGGCTTTCTTTTGTAATTCAGTGGTATAAATGGCAAATTTTACTTGCCTCAGCACAGCTGCTGGGCACTATGCAGATTGTGAATGAATGCACAGAATTAAGACTTGGATATACCAGAAATCAAAAGAAATGCTGGCAGCAAAGGCTCCAAAAAGAAACTGGAAATACCATAGCATGATTCTTTGGTTGTGCATTCAAACACCCATTATACTTATATTAAATATACCTACAGAAACCTAAGACCTACAGCTGGCCTAATACATTGAAATAGTTTCTTTTCATTTATATTAACAACCAGAGAAAATTTACTAACATGCATTGGAAATCAGAGCTCCAACTAAATCAAAGAATAAGCTTTAGTTCTTCAAAGAGATGGAAGTAAGAGCACGATGTATTACAACCGAGATTAAAACCGGTATCTGCAGTAAACATTCTGCACTGCAATTTGGAAATCAGGAACCCTTAGCGTTGTTCTGTATGAAACACCACACTGGAAGGAACATCACGACAGCAAGCTTTGGATTCCTCCATGGAAGTACAATGTTTCAGATCAATGTCTGTTTGGGGTGGGAAGACAAACTCTGGAATTCTTTATACAAGAATACACAAACATTAATACTACCTACAGAAGCTCAGCTAGCCTTCCACGTTTAAATCTAAAGGCAAAGAGCTAGAAAGATGAGTGAATAAAAATGGTGCAAGAATCAGGTACAATGTGCTTATTGTATTTTATTGATCTCATTATTTACATAACCAAGCAGATAGAAACTTTTTGTTTATTTCCTGAGGAAACATTTCATCTGTATAATTTGCTACAGAGCACAATGCGCTTTTATTTACATGAAAGCTACCCCTTTTGCTTCGTTTGCTTGCTTTCCGCAAGCCCTAAAAGCACTGCATCTGCTTCCAGCAATGTTGTATCAGTTGTTGCACCCAAGAACCTGGAGGTGAGTTCAAGATCCAGCAGTCTCAGGCGTACACGGGTTCCTCGCTGGTATTTCCTGTGAAGAAAAGGGGAGAGGGGAAAGAAGATAAGTTTTCTAAAGCAACAGTCTTGCATCTCCTAAGGCTGCTCTCCTGCTTGCAGGCAGAAGTAGCAGCCCTATAAAAAACAACGTGCTGCAATGGATGCCCAACACCGTGTTAATGCATCAGCACCAAAACTGTCGGGACACAACGGGTGACAGCACAGAGCCAGCCTCCGAGGACACCATCCTGCCCATGGATGAGCAGATACCACCAGATCCCGCCGAGGGAATGCAGGCTCTACAGAATATGCATTATTATATAGGAAAGTGTTTGTGTCTTCCATCAAAATATTTTACTGTATCATGTGTTGTCAGGCACGCAACTATCTACAGGACAACATATCATTAAAGGGGAGGACAAGTCACCATTAGATCACTGGTGACATTGCTATTATCAGAAAAGTATAATGCCAGCTAACTGTGGTTTATGTTTCCAACTCTGGGCCCCGGGCAAAGGAACTCTTCTTGTCTTTATCCCCTTCTCCAAAGGGTGGGTATCATCTGCAAGCTTTTTACTACATATAATTAAAAATAAATCCCACAACTATTGTAAGGAAATATTCTGCCTACGGGGTTGGGTTTTATTGTTTTGTGCTTTTTTTTTCTTTCTTTTTCCTTTTAAGTCAGAAGATGCGAGCGTTCCATGTGTTTTAAAAACAGAACCTGTGTTAGGATGGCCATGCCAAATTAGTGAAGATTTTTGAAATACTACCATCTTCCACAATGCACCTGGACTGATCAAAGGCAATAAACTGAGAATTATTTTTCTTTTGGAAGTTCAAGCCATATCCATTTTTTTTTCTAGCCAAAGCATAAAGAGCTGAAGATGCCTCAAGCTTGAGCACCTTTAGCAAAAGCAAGTTTGGAACACTCTTCACTTACAGACTGGAGAAAACGTAACAAGGCAGTCTGGTTGAATGTGTTTCCACCTTCAGCCAGGGCAGACAATCTTCTCTGTCTGACAACCGTTCGCTGCCATGGAGCAAAACTGACCCGGGTTTCAACTTAATTCAGCACATCAAACCAAGATCCTTTTGGAAAATGATATATCTTAAGAAAAGATGCTGGACTTCGGTATTTTTTTCCATTTGCTGTCAATTCTATCTTACATTAATCTGCTGTGGCTCTTGGTTGTGTTACAAACTGCAAATGAAGATTGCTTGATGCCTCCATTCTGAACAAGCAGCTCCATGGGGTCCTATGGCAGGGAAGGTTTCAGCCAACACTCATCCCAGTGAATCCTGTGATGATCTGCATGGATCAACACAGTGGAAATACAGCATGCTTTCTTAAAAACGTGAAACCGAAGTCCTCTGCCTGTCAAAAATGTGAGTAAACACTGTTGCAAGTAAAGGGTACAGCACGGCTACCAAAGGCAGAAAGCAGCTTTCCAGAGCTTGTTACCTGAAGAGCTGGAAAAGATCAATTCTGCCCCTTTCTATGCAAAATATTTGCATTTCAAAACAGAACAGTTTCACAACTGATGGCAGTAATTCATGAAAGCTAACGTGCAACATTTCCAAGGAATGAGACAAGGGAAAAACAAAATTAAAAGACCATGGATTAGATCTTTCAAATGGACTGTATTTTCCAGGATTTGTTCTACCTATTTAAAAGAGACAGGTCTCCAAAGAAGTCAGGATGTTTTGAGATAAGAAGAGGAAAGAAGAGGAAAACTCCTTGCTCCTGCCAGCAGCCAACAGCTGAGCCTGAAATGAAGATGCCAGCTGACTAGTGATTATAGCCATATGGGTATACATGGGAAACCTACAGAAAACTCTCTGCCATGAACCCAACCTTTGCCTTACTGGCAGCTGCAGGTTAGATGCCTTAGCATCCAACCATAAAGTTACCCCGATCCCTAACACTGTCTTTGGCACAAATTAACATGCTTTTTTGCCTTTATCAATGAGTGTGATGAGTGGAAGGGTGATGGGACAATTTAAAATAAATTTTAGAAATAAGATAAATTCATTTATTTTTAAAGACAGCAAAAGAAGATGGGGAGAAGGATATTTGAGAGGGAGAAATGGTCTATGGAAACAGAAAAGAGGGAGCTGACACCTCATGATGAGTAAAACCAAGGCCTGGGAAGATATGAAAGAGGATAAATGGTAGAATGGATGTCAAGAAAGCACTGAAAACACTGTAGGCAAATAGTGTAGAAATGAAGGAAACAGTATCCAGAGCAGAGCCACAGAAGAGCGAAAAGTCACTGAAAAGTAAAGACTATAAAACAAAGTCTGAGTGACACTAAACTTAATAATAAACTAATAATCTTAAGCATGAGTCCCCCCATTTTAGCATTACAAGATATTGCTCATTGTATAGTCTGCAGAGAGCTTCACTCAAACCTCCAGACACAACTTCAGTACATATTCGTAATGCAAAATCTAAGCAATTGTATTTTCATAAAAAGCACGACAATCTTGAATGCTGCTTCAGTAACTCAAACAGATTTCAGACACTTTAATCTTACTTAACTCAATTATTAAAGGTTTTCCAGTCACAGCACATGTGCTTACAAAGAGATCCTGAAAACCACTTTAAGGAACTGACACAACAGCCCATTTGTGCGAACATAAACAGTTGGGTTTGTGACAGATGTTCCCTACAGCTAAAACACTTTAGAATAAACAAGAAGTGGAAGAAGTAGAAAAAGTAGAAACATGAAGACAACTTGCAGTGGTGGTCTATCCGCCGCATTTAGAGCAAGAGGAAATGATAGGGTGCTCTGTGCAGAGTAAGTATATTCTATCCACAAAAGTATTTATCCTTAAAACAGATAAAGCTGTCCTATGGTTAAAGCAGAAGCTTGAAGCAGGATGCAGAAACAAAGCAGGCATTTTATTGTTTTCAGGAACGGTGTCCTAGGAGACACAGGACACCAGTATAAAAAGGAAAGAAACCATCTACTCCATTTTGCCAAAGGACTTGCTTTATTTTTAGAGTGACAATGTTGATATTCAAGATCATCCAGTCTCATGACCATCAGCAGGAACCATTAACCTCTCTCCAACTCCTAAGCACCGTGTTTGTTGAGGATGCATGTGTTTTCCTCCGACCACTTCCTATTGCCAGGTAAGGGTATTAAATTCACTTTGAAGTAGGCAAAGGCTGTTTAGTTCCATACCTAAGTCAAGGTATAGCAATATTCTACAGAACTTAAAAGAATTATTTTGCAAGTCAAAGTTTTCTCCACTTCTATAGAACTTATTTACAAGAGCTACCAATTTTAACCCTTTGGGATCACCAGTTTCACGTTAGGACTCTGGCTAAGGCACAGCCTCAGGGCTGGGAATCCAGTCATGACCCCAGTGCACCCACTGGGTAGAGCACCCACTGAAGCATCCCCAGAAACCTTCACCTGAACTTCAGCCAAGGATCAAGGGGCTCCCAAAGGCTTTCTCTAGTTTGCATGAGTGCTTGGAGGCTTCTCCTCATCTCTTCTGGAATGGGCAAAGTGCTGGGTACAGGGGCACCTTTCCTCAAACGTCCACTTCCAGAAGATGACTTGAAGTTAGAGGCAACCCAAATATTTGTTTTAGTTCTCCCTGTAATTTTTGGACTGTCACAGAAAAGAATTTTGAAAGAAGCAAGATGAAAATCCTTCCTCTTATTTGAATCATAAGTCTGTACACCGGTACATCAGCACCATAATACAGTATGTAAGGGCACAGAGAAAGCACATAGCACAATGTTGCTAATGCTGCTTAAAGAAACTTCAAAAGCAAATGCAAAAATTAAACTTCATGTCCTCTTATTAAAAGTAAGGCCTTCTATCTTTGTATGAGAACATCTGTCGAGGGTTTAGATTGCAGGGTGACAATAAAACCCTGGCAGATGTATTGTTAACCTCCTCTCCCCACCACTTCCCCTTTTTACCCCTCCCCCTCCCTCTCCCCCCTTCCCACTAAGGACAAGCGATCGGGAAGGAAAGAAGGACAGAGAGAAGAGAGTTGGAAAAATTCAAAATGTTTTACTAATGCTACTAATAAGAATAGAGAAAATAATACAAAATATACAAAACCAATCTTGAAAGTCTCAGCAACTGCAGAGCCGGCACCCAAAGTCCTGGATTGGACTCTGCAGCCAACCGGAGCTGGATTCAGTCTGTCACTAAGCCTCAGTTCACAGGGACGACCAGCAAGGTCCTCTCCTAATGTCGGCCATAAGCAGAAGGGAAAAGGGAAAGGGAAAGGGACGAGATCCTCGTGATCTCCCACTTTTATATGAAATATCCACATGAATGGAATGTTATACACAGTTGGCCAGTTCCTTGGTCACTTGTTTCTCATTGCCCCTCTCACGAGATGTCCATCCATGCTTATCAATAAGTTTGCATTCCATTGCTAGGTTTACCAAAACATGTGCCTGGTTCTCCAGGAAAATGCAGTTAATATGAAGGCTTTAGCTGACAGGCAAATTCACTAAAAGAGAAACTTGTTTTTAACAAAACCAGGACAACATCAAACTACTGTGTCTTAACTTACATATAGTAGGTCTTCTCTTTGCTGAATGCACATAAATAGCACAGCATCCACTTCCGAACTCAAGCAACTTGGATGCTTTCTTCTGACTATGACCCTTTTACCGCACATTGGTCCCTATCCGAATCTTTTCACTTTCACACTGAAGCTTTAAATCTCTCAAAATCTAAATGACAAAGGGAACAGCCCAAAACTCTTCAGTTGAGATTTTAAACTGGTAATTTTAAAAAAGTAAGTAGTTTTACTATGTCCCCTTAAAACACATGTATAAACAAAAAACCCCAACATTTTTACATAATAAAATTGCAGGGGGAGGATACTGAATGACCTATTTCAGCTCTTACTAACTTTCAAGAAAGCTGGGGGGCAATGTTCTTTTCTTTTTTAATTTAAAAGTCATTTCAGGCTACAGCAAAGGTTTACAAAGGGAGTTAACTAGGAAAGCGATGAGCATGTAAAAACAAGGAGGCTATAACTAAAAACTCTTTTTTGATCCTAATTATACTGTTTGCTACCAAGAAAATGGGGCGGTAGTTTTGCAGGTGTGCAATTTCACAAGTGGAAGAAGCATCCTCATTTCTACACGGCATCAAGAATTTTATTCAAACTCTAAATTACAGGTGGAGACAGTAAAGCATTTTGTTAAGCCATCCAATGTTTAAAACTGCATGTGATCGCAAATTAGCAAGCAGTCCTTTTTCTAGTAAAACTACTCAAGCTATTATTTTAAAATTTAAAGCATTAAAACTTCTCTTCTTGGCAACAGTCCTATAAAAATAACAATGCAATTACAGAAATGGTTGTCTTGGCTAATATTTCCCCCTCATTTTAAAAATGCTTTCACAGATACCCTCAATTTCATACTACAAAAATACAGGACTGTTATTTTGAGACAACTGGAGTATTTTAACTTCTATTCCCTCTATTTCATTACTGGTTTTTAGTCTCCACTGCTTCCTTTTGGAATGACAACCTGTGCAATGCAAAGCTGAATGAAGTGGCTAGGGCTGGCTGTGACCACCCTCAGCCCTCATTCATTCCTGTGTGCCATCTGTCCCACCCCCCATGAACTCACATTTCTGAATGGGAAGGGAGTGGGAAGGCAACTGTTAAACCCGGGTTTTAATTCCTATACTGAGGGTGTCATTTAGAGAATGCAATTTGAATTTTAAAAATATTTTTGTATCATTATTTCTAACATATCCCGAACACTCTAGTGATGGCTTTCAAAAGCTGCAATAAAAGAAATCCCTGGATTTTACCCCATACAAAAGATATTAATACAAAGCACTCCAAAGACAGGGTCCGAGTTGAGCCATGGTACTCTCAGAGAATGCCACAAGAAGTCCTGATGTCTTTCATTTTTG
The DNA here is from genome assembly GCF_964273445.1 of Streptopelia decaocto. NCBI lineage: Eukaryota > Metazoa > Chordata > Aves > Columbiformes > Columbidae > Streptopelia > Streptopelia decaocto. The sequence goes on along the minus strand of NC_138655.1, from coordinate 30,929,930 downwards.
TACTGTGAGAATTCTAAAGTGTGTTTCTCAGATCTATTATTCACTAGGTTTTGTTTCAGTGCCACAGTACAGAACAATTTAAAATTCGTAATAGTTTCATTTCCTTGTTTTATTATGTGGAAGACATCACATTATCAACCTCAGGAAAAAAACATATAACAAAAAAGGTGATGAAGTACATTTGACTATCATATTTTCTCCATGATTTTTGTTCACCGTTCTCATCGCTGTACAAATCCACTCCAAATACCCCCGTAGCTCCTCCCTAGCGGGACCAAAACCCCAGTGTGACCCCATCCAGCTGACCCACCAGCAGCAGAGCATTGCCGCTGGGCTGGGACCAAGCTGCGTGCCAAACAAGTCCTCTGGTTTCTCAAAAATACCTTGAAGCATTCACAGGTGCTGCCTGAGCCCACATTGATCTTGGCTTTATCAGCAAAGTGAGACCACAGGGCCAGCTTAAGCAGCTATCCTGGCACAGGTGTATATGATTTTGTGTAGATCACCCCCTGAGCCCTACAGGGAAGGAGCACAGTGAGAGCACACCACCGCCCAGCAACTCCTCACTCATTGCCAGGACATATTAAATCCTTGTTCAGAAGAAATATGGATGAGACAGAGATTATCAGACTGCTGTCAAGCAGAAAGTGGCATAGTTTTATGCAGTGATCTCCATCTTGCTAAAGTGGCTTTTTCCAGCAAGGTACACACTGCACATCCAGCGACGGGGACTGTGATCCTGCTCCCAGCAGCTCAATACAACAGCCAAAACAGGCCCCCACACCTCTCAGGATGAGCTCCGAGGCAACGCTGGTGCAAAAAGACAAAATCCCAGCTTTGTGTGAACAGGCAAGACCATGGAAAATGGCAGTAGAAAGGTTGCGTGAATTTTGCACAGAGCAGAACGTGGGATGGTAAGACAGGTACTCAAAGAGTGTGCAGTATCCTGCTGCCTACCTTTCTTCAAAGGCTATTAAAGGGAGGACATAGAACATGCATCAAACTGAATAATCATGTAAATATCTTGATCTGTTAAGTTATTAAAAAGATTGAGCTGCCTATACCTTTACAGAAAGAAAATACTGGTATTAAAAGGTGCGTAAATCTATCTGGGAAGAGCATATAATGGCAGGAAAGTGAAGTCCAACAAATGCAGGTGAGAATCATGATTTTGCCAACAATATTGATGAACCACTTAAAAAAACCTCCAAGCACTGAGACATTTCAGCCATTTATGGCTCCAGCTGAAGAGATGTCAAAACAGATGTGTCAGGTCAGTTCAAGATAACCTGCTGAAATGTCATGTCTCGTGATACAGTGAAGTCCCGAGAGATGATCTGAAGGTCCCTTTTGGCTTAAACTGGATTCATCCATTATTTATTATGACAGCACCCAGTCACTCCTATGAAGGATGGATGCTCAAAACAGGATTTTCAAAGCATCTCTGTTCTCTGCAATCAAGGGCTTCACAAAAAACGCTCCAAGATTGCTGGTGATATTCCATCAGAAAATGCGATCTTCTCATGACTCATCAACCCATCACCACTTCAGCTGTATTGGTATCCTACTCAAATTGTTTTCCCCTTTCCAAAACATGCTCTTATTTATTCTGAAATGAGACACCTGCTTAATATTTTTTCAGAATACTTTTGCTCCTTATGTCCAAGCCATCCTTTGACAAGGAAGAAGGCTGCGCTCTGCTAGATACAAGCAAAGATCTAGACACTCTGCTAGATAAAAGCCTCTCATATTCTCGGAAGCATTTGGCAGAATGCTTTAAACTTGTGTGAAATCATCATTTTAAACAACAGCCATTGTCACCTTGTGTTTTGAAGCAACAGTGTATAAGTAGAGTCTATGGCAAGGACTGCCAAAACCAGCAGGTGCTTTATGCACCCCAGGAAGTCCAAAGCCAAACCCCACTTTGCTCTCACCACTGCTAAAGCAATAATTTGAAATTAATATTAGGAAGAGTTTGGGGATATTAGCTAGATCCCAATGTGAAAAACACCCTGAAGCACTTGAACACAGCCCTGGCCAATGGGAGCTTACAGAGGCCAGCACAGACACCAACATCACCACGTGTTCTGACACTGGGTGGGAAGGTAACTACCAGACAGGCTGGTAAGAGCAGCAGAATCTGGGCATCACCCCATCATTAACAGATAACATATTAACTCTGGTTATGCTTATGGAGTAATATATTGGCCAAGCCCTGGCATCTTCATTCTGCATGACCCAAGCTCAGGGGCCTCATCGCCCTTCCCCACGTCTCCACTGCTGGCTGTTGATGTGACCGACAGCCGACCAAAAACGTCACAGACACAGGGGAATGAAACACGGACATTTTCATTCCCGTAGCTAGGAAGGTAAATGCAAAGCCTGACATGAATTGTTTTACAGCTATCAAAGAAAAGCTCCAAGCAAACCACTGTGAACATGCTGTCAAGTTCTGCTATTGCAATGACATCAATATCAATGGCATTTGTTTCTATGACAACAAAAAATACAGCCAAATGTGACAAATATTGAAATCTAATTCTGTTCCACTCAGTATGGACAAACAGACTCTCAGTAGAACTTCTTAGTTGCATGCCTACCTTCAATTCAGACAAAAAACAAAGTACTCAATATTTACTAGAACAGACAAAACAATCTTGCTGTAATTATTGCACTGTCTCTGCTAGAATCATTTTGCATTCACTAAAACTTTTGGGACAGGATCATTCCCTTTTTAGAGGAGGAATCCACAGAATAATCTGTATTTTAAAATGTACTTCATATGACATGTGATGACCTTTTCTCTATGGCATGGTGAGGTAAGCTTTGACAAACAAAACTTGCAATAGGAGGCTCCTCTCATCCAAGAACTTGTATCAGATACAGTTAACTCATCATACAGTAATTTACGCCAGTTGCTTTCTCAGTCTATAACGTAAAACGCACCCTTTCACTTCAGAGGAAACATCACTCTAAAGGAACAAAATAGAAATCTGAATCTTCAGTACAAATGTCCATATTTTTCTGCTGTTTAAACTATGCAATTATCTATTTTTATTAAAATATTGCTTTGTAACTTACAAAATGCTAAAAATTATATATATATATTTATATATATTAAAAATGTAGCCAATTGTGTGACAAAACATTAAGAAACCCCTAGCCCTTCATGCACATGGCTACCAGAAGCCAGGCAAACTGCTTAAAAGATGAAAGCAAGAGGTACCCAAGTGAAAAACAAAACATCTCATGCAAAGCATGCCCTAGCACACACTCCATCCATCTTTCCACAAGTGATCTGTATCTCAGTTCCTGTCCCTTCCCTTTCCCACACTAGGACCTTGTCTCAGTCAGATACTTTTCATGTACATAGTCCTAAACCTTCAGCCCTCTAAATTTCAAACAGCTTCCACAATATTGTTCTTGTGTTCCTCTTAATACACATGGTCTCAAATTTTACTCTCTTTCTGCACTTAGTCCATTCCCATAATCACAACTCCCCCTTTGATCCCCCACTGTCTCTCTGGGATGTCTGACCAGGCAGTTCCAGTTTTCTTTTTCTACCGTAGGAAAAACTATTAGACATTTTTTCTTGTCCTCTCCTATCACTGCCTCCTCACTCACCCTCATCCCAGCCCATGGATCCAGCCAACCTCATTCTCCTTTCAGTTTCTTACCCCATCACAGGTTTTTCTTTCACAAGTACCAACTAAGTTCAGTCGCCTTTTCTTCCTTGCAGTGCTTCTCAGTTTTCTCACTCAGTCAATTCCAGTACCCTTGCACTAGCGATACTGGCAGGTCTCTTATACGGGATTAAAACCAGTAGGTTTTGATAATCCAGAGATGCTTATTATCAAAATTCAAATTAGACTGTTTCTCCCCTTTGTTGTCTGGGTGATGACACTAGCAATGGGAACAACGACAACACATTTAAAAACCTGCCCAGCCTTGCTGCTCAACCCTCCAGCTTTGTACAGCTTGGAGAAGCTGTCCCACAGGAAAAGCTTCAGCAAACCACGATAGTTCACACACTGTCAGCAGGTTTTTGCAGACACATCTTCCAACTCCGCTCTGATGGTGAGTACTGTCCATGTCCTTTCTTCGTCTTTAAACTCCATCACAGCTATAAATTGGATTTATAATTCTCTTGGGACTCTAAGAGCTGGATGCAGAAGATGGGTGGGGAGATGAGAATGGCTAATGCAGTGGCAGTGAGTGCTGGTAACCCTGTCAATGTAAGGGCTGCCATAGATGGACAGAAAATGGAGTTGCTGAACAGCCGAAGCAGACATCTGAATTCACACTTGCATGTGAATACAACAGGAGAGATGGGGAGGGGGCGAAAAATTGGAGAAGGCTGGCCACTAATGGTTTGGGATCTCAGAGGACAACTGGGAGGGGGGACCAAGGTCTGGAGGAGATGCAGGTTGAGGAATATAACTCTGCAGAACGTGGGTGAGGTCTGTGCAGAATATTGGGTTGGTGAGAGTTGGTGGGGCTCCGTGAAATGGAAGAACTGGATGGGGCTCTAAGACAAGACAAGCTGGAGGTACCATACGGTTTCCCTTTATCAACCAACTAAGGCTGAGGGAAGACAGCTGAGAAGTACCAGTCTCTTCCCTAAACCTCCCTATTCCCATGTCTTTCCCCAATTCTCCTTTTGGCTGTTGGTGCCTACACAAAAGCACTGCCTGAAGCATCTGCCCTCTGTCTCCCCCGTCACTCCTCCTGTTCACCTGTGGCAAAAGTCAAGTCACATTTATGCAACATTTGGTCTATAAGATGCAGCATATGCGGATTGCTCAGAATACTGCAAGACACTCGGTGAAGAAGTAATCAAAGATTTCAGCTAAAAATACCTGACAGTATCAACACTACAGTCGAAGTCTGACAAAGGTAAAGGAGGATAAAGTGGGATCTTGCAGGGAAAAAGCACCACTGTAACAACAGATTATAAACCTATTTCCAGCTGCATGCAAATCATCTTGAAGCATCACTGAGTGTGCAAATCTAGAATATAAGCCTGCATTTAAATACCACAGAACATTACCCGACATTTTAAGGTATGTCAAGTAATACTTCTTTCAGTTTCAATTATGTGTTAGTGTCCATTTAATCTGAATGTCCCAAGAACAATCACAGCTACTTACATTATGAATGAACAATACGGACTAATACTGAACAGACTTTTTCATGAAAAAGAGGTCATGGTGCTCCTCTAAAAGGGACATTTTCAGATTTGGTCAGGAACATTTCTTTGTAGGCTAACACTTGCATTATTCATTCAAATGGCTTTCACAGTTAATAAAAGCCTATTCAGAGACAACATGAAAATCTTACTGGGAAGTGGCACCTTAAAAATACAACTGGTTTGACACTGTCAGTTTGATTTTCAGGATCTGCCAAGGAAGAGTGTGAGGCACAGGGAAAACTCACTTCTCTGCAGGATGCCACGCACCTGTCTTGGAGAAAACCCAATACTTGATGGCTCCGCTTTCCGCTAAAAATAACTAATATTAAGAATTCCTAACTGGAGTCAGCAGAGGGACAGTTTTACAAAAGGTATGTTTCAAATTTTTTAAAAAAAGTGTTTCACAAAACACATGAAACAGAACAGGAAAACACATAAAGAATAACCATGAAGAACATGGTGGGTCGAAGCAAGAAGTCAATGAAGGTATTACCAGACACAACTAAGATATTAGAAATTGCAAAGTTTATGCTAATCCTATAATGCTTGAGGTTAAGGAAATATAGACAATCACTGAATATAAACATCAGAAGGAACTTAGAAGGAACATCAGAAAATTTAGTTTTGGAGGCAATAAAGAAGAAATGAACATCTGGATACATCAAAAGAGACATGCAGGCAAAAATGGCAGTTTCAGGTTGGAAGCAGACAAGGAGGGACCTTCAGAGAAAGAAACAGTGCTGCTGGGTACAGCACCAGGATGTGTCCTGGGTTTCTGAAACCTGAGGCAGCAGAAGGGTAGGAGGGGTTTCCAAAGGAAATTCTGTTCAAGAGACACTGTCACAGAAACAGGAGCATGCTTATAGTTTTAGAAGGAGGAGTGAAAGAAGAGGAAAAAGCTTAGAGTAACCGTAATCTCAGCAATTCAGTGAAACTGGAGAGACAAACAAGAGACAGGCCTCAGAGCTGAGAACAGCTTATTTTAAGAGTTGTAAAAAGTAGGTGTATTCATGACAGCAGATCTGCATCCAGTATGTGCAGACTACCTGGAAATGAACTGGCAACAACTGCCATGGCATTGTACCAGGAAAAGAACCATCTTCACGATCTACTTGTTTGGCTTATGCATTCTTTCATAATCACTTTATCATCTCCTGGTCAACAGAGAAACCCTGATAAGTTCTGATTAAATATGATATACAAAATGGGCTGAGAAAACACATACCAAGTGAGGCTGCATTACTTTTTTTCCTAGATGTGGAAAGATGACAACTTCACAGAAAATTAAATCATTACATCTTTCTCCACAGTGAGGAAACTTAAAGACAGATAAAGACATCTGGGCAAAAAGGAAGGAATAGAGCTTCTGCCATTAGTGAAATAAATAGAGAAACAAAATAATTAATTGCTATCATAGAGAGTCAGATAACTTTCTCTTCCATGGTCTCACGTCTAAATTCTCCCTACAAGCAGCTTCTTCAAAGAATTTTTAATCTATAAGCTCTTTCTTGAGCCATTTTGAAATGGAGCCATACCTCATTTTCTCCATCTTAAACTGTGCAATCTTTCAACTGGATCTACACAAGCAGACCTTTCACATCAGAACATATTTAGTATGGGGGTATAGAACCACCAACCAAAAGACTTCAAGTCTTAACAAAATCTGTGCGTATTTCAGGAATGGATATAAAAAAATAACATGATATGGATAAAAGGAACTCAATCTAGACCCCAGCTGACAGGCCCGTGTTTCTCTTGCTCAGTACAGAGCTGGATTCAGAGCTTTAGGTTGGCAATGTCATCAACTGTGGCCAAAGAAACAAGAAGTTCTCCGACAGGCTGTAGCGCAACAAACAATTTGAAAAGTCTATTTCCATTTCTGTACAAAAGCTCAGGTAAACACTTAATGCTGTTAATTTCTAATTTTAAGCTGTTTTCTTACAATCATTATCTAGAAAACCCAAACAGATGTCCTAAAAATGATTTAGAAGAAGGCATATATGTCTTTTCCCAGGTAACAAGTAATAGGTTGAGAGGAAATGGCCTCCAGTTGCACCAGGGAAGGTTCAGATTGGATATCAGGAAAAACGTCTTCACCAAAAGGGTTGTCAAGCACTGGAACAGGCTGCCCAGAGAAGTGGTTGAGTCATCATCCCTGGAGGTGTTTAAAAGACATGCAGACGAGGTTCTTAGGGACATGGTTTAGAGGTGGACTTGACAGTGCTAGGTTAATGGCTGGGCTCTATGATCTTCAAAGTCTTTTCCAACCAAAACGATTCTACAGTTTTATACCATATCAGATCTTCATACAATTATAAAACGAAGAACTGAAAGTATGACAACTCTATCTTCACAGTCAGACCAGTTCTGTTAGCTCGCCAAAAAAGGCTGCTAAGACTTCTACTCAACACAGGAGAACCGCTGCACATGCCCAGGACAAACCCTGTGACTGCCCGAACTACGCCAACCATACCTTGTACGGCTGCTTGCCAAGGAGAGAGTGTTATTGGCCAAGCTTGGCTCAAACAATTCACTGCCCACAAAGCTACTTTAATGTACTGTCTCTACTGGGGAAAAAAAAACCACAGTAATCCAACAATACATTACGATACTTTCCCATCACTGCAGCAATTCCCACCACAGGCAACACTTTGTCTCCAACAAAGCAGCCTCACATTCTGTGCCTGCAAAAAAACCCTATCCCCACTGTAGGGATGCCAAGAGGAACATCTGTGTGCTCAGAAGGACACAAAACTGGCTTTTTGTGTGCGTGTGTGTATGTGTGTGTGTGTGAAAGAGCTGGGGGCGGGGAGCTCACAGACAATAGCTCGTGTGACTGCCTGGTAAGGAAATGCTCTTTCATTCCCTTCCTCCTTCCTTTAATTTATTTTTATAATCTGAATAAGGGAGTCAAACAGCCGTAGTGGTTATCGACTACTTCTCCAAGCCCAGTGAAAAGGGTTAAGTTTCTCCCACATTACTAGTTTTAGCCTGGATTTATTTTTACTGGAAAGGATTTCTTTAAGCTTTAAACACATATATCTACTTTTCATCAAATAATCTGAGGATTCTGGGTCTCCTTTTCTCTTGAGTACAAATTTTATGACTGTAATGTGGATCTCATTCATGAAACTATGAACTACAGATAGTAAAATGTCTCCTACAAGACCAATGCATTCATGGGCTTTGACTATGAACAAAGTGGAGTTTAAAAAGGAGGAAAAAAAATTCAGACAAAAAAAGTACAAATATTGCTGCCTTTCTGAACATTGGTTCAATCACTTGGAGACCAGTGTAAGAGAATGTGAACCAGGAACTTGCACTACCATGAAATTAAAGCTGTAAAGCACTGAAAACCCACCCAATGGAAGCAAGTGATTATAGCAAGACCCTCTGCAAAGAGGGCAAAGACCATTGCTCACAAATTAGCATTTATATTTTGTTTTTCTAAGACCTACTTAATCAGTTCATTAAATAATCCAACAATTCTTTACTGATGGCCTGAAAGACACTGATGTCTTCTTCACTATAGCAGGTACTTTCTGGTGGTGGGACTGTCCTGGCCCAGTGACATTTAACTATATTCAAGTTCCTGGCTACATGCAAAAAATTAGAAGAAACTGTAAGTTCTTTTTCTGGAGCTATGCTTACTAATGTCACATTCTCCTTTTCTTCCTGCCCATTCTCCATCTGCTCCTTCCCAAGCTGTGTGGCGTAATCTGATCATCTGCCAGAGACCAGTAACTCTGCTTCGTGCCTCACCTTTAATGCCAGCGTTACCTCCAAAACTGGGAACAAGCAGACCAGGCAATCAATTAGCAGCAACTTATCTGTCTCCCCAAATATTTGTAACTCATTAACCAAGGGTCTGAAATTACATCCCCTTCCTTTGGGGAAAACGGAGCCAGGAGATGCAAATCTGGAACAGAGCTCAGCCTTTCAATCAGCCTCTCAAACATTCACCTTGCTGGGAATGTGCTGAAGCAAAACAGGCAGTTTTTCACATACCTGTTACACATCATACAAAGAGTATGACATTTGCTGCTGGCAGTGTGCAGTGTCACCTTTGTGCATCTTCTCCAGAGAGGAAACAGAGTTGCAGAACCTCCTGCAACTCCTGTCCACAGGGAAAGGCAACAAACTAGCTCCATCATCTGGGAGAGATGTCCACGGCATTTTACTCCGGATTTGGAGACACTGGTCCAGCACTTCCACTTCAGGAAGGTCCATGCAGAGAGGGCTGGACTCAGGCACGCAGAGCTCAGCTCTAGCACAGCTGTGGAAAGAGCCCAAGCACCTTTACTGGTCAGACCTTGACTACCAAACCATATGGATCTAAACTGCTCCTCTGTGGTGCCAGGTCTGATGTGGCTGCTCTAGACTCCCAGTGTCAGGAGCAGGGAGTCACCAGAGGACAAGAAAAGTGTTTTAGCTCCTGTTTAGACCAGACCTTGCCCAATCTAGACTGATTACACACTTCTGAACAAAGTTAGAGCATTTACTTGAGCTTAGTACTGTGTGAAAGAAAAATGTTTCACGTGTTCTCTGCATGAATAAAAATTATCAAAGAATAAAAATAATTAATGCAGTCCCTGTGCATGCACAGATAATATATTTTAATTCTCATTTGACAGTCTTCACTGAAACAAGTTGATTTAAATGCTCATGAAAACAAGATAAAAGTGGTTGAGGTCAGTGAAACATGCTATTTTTAGAGAATTTTCCTTTTTTTCCTTATTGCTACTGCCAAATCCTCAACTCAGTTTGAGAGCATGACTGTGCTAGGTTTTGTGCAAACATGTACAGATGGCAAATCCTGAAATATTTGCAAACCAGTGCTTGGATTCTCTAAGAGTTCTGGCCCATGTCATCGACGTGGATGAGCTTCCTGACTCCTGTGGGACCACACATACATACAACACACCTGCACAGTGGGTTGCTGAACTGATGGTAAAAAAAACCCTCAGCCAAAATAATAAAGAACAAATAGAACAAAATAAGGAGGTGACATCTCTCATCTGCTGGACTTTTTTCAGAGCAATAACTCTTCCTTATAAATGCAACACTTGCACTTCTGCTCTGCTTGCCATATTTTCTTCCAAACTTCAGGCAGTTAAACTGACACTTCCCATCTAACTTCCTTCACTACTCCCCTTCTCCTTACCAGCATTTATTTAATTTTTTAAAAAGTCACTGTGAGTTTCTCTAGCTGGTGTCACAGGATACAAGCATTCAGTGTGAACATCTCCTCCTAGTTCATGCTCATACCAGCTCCTAGAAGACCAGACACCTTGGCCTGTATCCTGAAGACAGGAGTGAAAAAGGGAAGCTGCTAGATGCTATCTCATTTTCTCTCTGTCATCTACCACTAGTGTGTATTTTACACCCAGTCCCTGATGATATGCAAAAAATATCAAAGCCCTGTATCACAATCTCCTTAATTCAACACTGCAGTTCCTCTGTAGCGCCTCCAAGTCCTGACTTTCAAGCCCTTCTGCCAAACTGCTCACTACTTACGAAAATATAAGTACACATCTCCTTTGTGTGCAGTAATTCTGCAAGGGTCTTCACTTGTTCAATCAGAATTTATTTGCACTGCGGCTCTGAAAGGTTCCCCCAAATTATCTGCGAAATCACAGGAACAGACCTTAAGCCCCCTCTGCCATTTTTCTTTTATCTGCAAAATATTCTACCAAATGTTTATGCTTATATTCTTAAAGCACTGAAAAGGTATTTCAAGACTCCAAAGACTTCAAACACTTATAAAATGCACTATGACTTTCTATAAAAATAGGAAAACATTCTACAGCAAACTGAAATCAGATGCTTGGTGTGTTCACCTTCAGTATCTGACAAGTAAGAATGAGTTTTGTATTTTAATAGGTTTTGAAGCTGTTCGAGAATAGTAAACTAAATACACCCTGCCAGTGACTTACTGCATAGTTCAGGTGGTGGCACACATGAATGAAAAAGAGTGGGTTTGGAAATATCTGTAAAGCAGCCCAGCACGTCCACCCATCACCCTCCCATACGCTTCTCGAGGTCATGTACAACTTGTTTTCCATTTTTAACTTTTCGCTCTCTTTTTCTTTTCCCAAGCTACCTGAAAACCTTAACTGCTTAACTTACCACTCTCAAACTCCTAGGAGCTGTGCTGTAGAGAGCTGTGGCAGTCTGTGCATGCACCAGCTATGCTTTTTGCCTCCTAACAGACTTGAAGGAGAAGGTTGCTCTTATTTTCAGTTCTTATTTTTGTTCTGCCCTGCATGTAGCAGGGATCTTGGAGTCCACAAGGCGAGGACTACCTGGTCATACTCACCCAGCACAAACCTGAGCTGCTAAAAGGACAGTCTGAGCCTCCTTCCTTCACCCTCACCTCACCTCACCACTCCTGATGCCCTCCTCGTGACGGGGCAAGCTTTCTGTCTGCCAACCAGATCAGGAACTGGATCCATGTGAAGATTAAGAAAAGCAAGAAAAGGGCAGTTTTCTTCTGGATCAGCTCCCTGACCCAGCTCCAAATGCAGCTGCGCAAGTGAGATGGCCAGTGCAAGCACCTGAAGATAATGGCAGTATGGACCCTGCCGGCTTCTGCTCACAGCAGAAGACAAGGCCATAAAAATGATTTGGAAACCCTCCCTTCTCTTTGTCCTGAGATGAGATCGGGAGAACCAGTTACATGGAGAACAGGATAAAAGACACCAGGCTTTGCAGTTGTATCATACTGGAGCGATTTCGTTAAAGCAAACGAAAACCAATGGAGAATTCGCAGTTTATAAGCCTGGAATAAAAAGTGCACCTGAAATGTTAGATACTACTCTTGCAGTAAAAGCAGCCCCTGGCTTAAGTGCCAACTTTGTACTAAAGATTCAGTAATATTAATAAAACAAAGAATGGTTTTGTCCCAATCAATGTCCAAATGAGCTTGGTCATTGAAAAGGGAACCACTTATCACTTCCATTCATCTCAGAAGTCAGAGTTGGTGGTTATATTTGTTAGCAAAACTAAGATCTCAAGACTACTTCCGTACCTTTTACCGCTTAATCTTTCTCTCTATCGTTCAAGAATTTCAGCTCCTGCTATTGCTTACCTTGTGGTGAAGTATGGTAAGGTGCAATTAATCACGATAACAAAATCCTATTCTTGTTTGTGAGTAAAACTAATTGTAGTACAGTATTTCTTTTCCACCACCTTAGAAGGTGCCTTGCAGCTTTCCCACAGTATCGGGTTCCCGATACACGCACACACACAGAGCGCCTGGGTGACGACTCATTCCAGCTTAACCCACCTTTTCAAACAAACTTCTCCAAATAATGTATTATCTGTATTTTAAATGGGGAGTGGTGAAATTCTACCACTCTCTGTAAAAAAAGGACGGGGAGGTTAATTGTACTCCACAAAAGATTTAAGGAAAGTATTGATGGTCCAAACAACCCGTAATCCTCTTGGGGTGGAAAGAATCATTCTGAAAGTTTTCTCACACAGGGAAAAGGAAAAAACTCCACATAAATGATTTGCCTATAAATGTGCCAATTCCATTAAAGTATTTTATCAGCTCTGAAATAATTTACTTACGCATTTTAAACAATTACGCCTGCAGTAAAATACTTTTGAAGCCGATGGTGCTAGTTATAACAATAATGACTATACAAGGCAAAACCAGGCATTCAGTCACCCAGGTCAAATTCAGTTTCTCTTATGCTTGGGAATAAACTCAGATTACCTGGGTGATAAAACACCCACAGAGTCCAGAGCAGGGCTGAGCACCAGGAGCGTGGGTACAGGCTCACGTTGTTACAGGATTGATCTTCAGTACCCGCTCGGCTGTTTACCACCTGCAGAAATTTAACCTGCAACCAGGACGCACAGCGTCCATCTTTCCAGTGCTGTTCTACCACCGTACCACAATGCTGAGGGACCAAAGCCTTAAAGTTAACTCCTGTAAGGCTGACACAATTCCAGCACCTCATCTATCTACCAACTTCTTTGAGCACATTGGAGTTGCAGCCTTTCAGACTCCAACTCAGCCATATCCCAAGTTAAGCGAATGTTAAAAACCTAGAAGTAAGCGTGCTGGTTGCACTGATGTTATTCAACCCCAGTACTGATGGATGTGCACAACTAACACACAAAGAAAATTATTTCAGTTAAAATGTACTCAAGTAACAGTTTAGCAAAGCCTGCTAGCAAATTGTTTTAGAAATAAGGTCCTATGATTGACCACCTCAGCTTCTTCCAACAATTACGGAGCAAATGGGAAGGAATGAGAGCTAAAATGCACAAAATGAAACTGAGGTGGCAGAATGAATTCTGGATAATAGTTGTATCTGCCAAATGCCTCCCATCTCACTGCTAATTATTTCATGGTTATTGACAAAAGAAGTCAAGCAGGTCAACTTGAGATTGTATTTATCAATATTTTATCAGTATTATCCATCTGGGTCACTTATAAGGGAACATAAAAACCTGGAAAAAAGACAGCATTTTACATGCAGTATGCAGAAATACTTATTTCAGGAATTTTGAAGTGTTTACTGGTTCCTACTGTATTGGAAAACTGGATTTTCTAGTGTACTTGCCTTAAAATTTAAAGGTGGGAGGAGACTTCCAGTCTTACCTTTTACACTAAAAGGGGATACCCCTGACAAATATTTATCTAACTTCCTTTTAAGAAAAATCTATGAAGCCCCTAGGTAAACCCTCTCAGAGTTTCACCATCCTAACACTTGGACTCGTTTACCCAGTATCTAAGCTAATTGTTTAAGCTAATTGCCTAAACCAAGCCAACTTTGTTTTGTTCTTCCTCCAGCAAAGATCAACAGATACGACTGAATCATTGTCTCTACTGGAAATAAGTTTTGAATATATGCACAAATTATTTTCATATTGAAATGATCAAAAAATAAATTACAAAATACAATACTACTTTGTTAATTCTGGTATTTACGACATTAAGGAAAGCTACAAGGAAGGTGGCAAAAATAAGCTTTCAAAAGCTAAAGATTAAAATAAAGTTTCTCCAATATTCTCAATTCAATTCCTTAGGTATACATTCAAGTTTGATCAACATCACTGATTTCACTGCTATAGGAGGCACAGAGCAGAGCAGGAAAAAAGAGCCTAACTTTTCTAAATCCCAGTTCAGCTTTCAGTTTTCTTCCCCTGAGGAGATCAGCACTACTCCCAGCTGTTTCTCTTGGCGCTAGCAGTCATCACCCTGTGCAAACTGTCTGCTATCCAACACAAAAAATGATACTTGATTCTCTAATCATAAGACTGATGACCAGCAGAGTGACCAAGGGACTGTGAAATGCAAATCATTCTTTTTCTGTCCAGGAGAAATAAAACAAGAAGAAGGCTAGAAATCACTGTTTCTTCCAAGCTACTAACCACCCGCCCTCCCTGGGCTGCAGGACAGGAGTTTCTGCTGTCAGAGCCAAAGTTGCGTTTAGCTGCGAGAAGAGCCAAACTAGAGATCCTAAAAATAACAGAGAGTTGTTCGGAGATGACCATTGCTCAGAAAAGCTGATGCATTCGAAGATCCTCACCAGAGGCACCGAATCAAATCTCTACGTGTGTCCAAACACCTCCTATCTTAGCTCAGTCCACATGAATTATCGAGCAAGTAGCACAAGGCACCTCCCTGACAAAGGCTGCCCTTGTCAAATGTCAAGGTTTTGCTCGAAAGAAGGACAGGATAATAACTCCATAAAAAACACCCACAGCAATGTGCTTCCAGAAATGCTTGAAAACGTTTCTGCAATACAGAAAGTATCAAAATAATAAACAAACAGCAGACTCAAGGAAAAAAGACAATGGATAATTTAATTCCAAGCATTCAAACTCCAACAGATTTCAGCAGGACAAATAACAGGAGATATAAAACAAGGCATATGAGGCAAGTTTGCTTAGGTAGCACCACAATTGGTTTTGCCTACGCAGTATAACCAGATGCATCCATTTAACAATTGCTTGCTAATAATGAACGGCGCTGAAGAGCTGCTTTGCTATGGGAGCAACCGTCCCACATCAAAAGAACCTCATTTGTACATCAAAGGAGAAATTACGCTCAATAATAACATTTCTTTGAATTGTCCCCTATAAATAGTAAAAGACAAACTTAACTTTTGGTCGTAAGACTTTTGAAGGGAAAAGAGTTTTTCATTATAGAAAAAAAAAAACAAAAAAAACAACAAGAAAACAGTTTGACTCTGTGTACTGCAAATATCAGGAAAGAACAGAAACTAATTTTAACTATGCAGTGTGAGGAGGCGGGTGTGAAAAAGAGGAAGACTCTTTCTTACACGTACTTCAAAACCTGCCGGCAACATCAAAGGAAAGCACGCCACGTTCTTCCAAGAGGTGTTTGTTTGCGCTGCAGGAGCAGCTTATGGTGCTTAGAACTCCCATTCGCATGGAGGGACACACTCCCATCAATACCAAGATCCTCTCACGCTTTCCTATTTACTCTTCAAACACCCTTTTACGGCACTAGCCCTGTGGGAAAGCTCGCTAGGGACTCGAGTGCACGGCACTGCGCCATTGAAGCCTGCTTTGCCCGCTCACAACAGAGTATTAAATATTGCTGTGCTTGCTCGCTCGCCGCTGCTCTCCTCTTCCAAGAAACAGTTTGGTGCTCTCTGCAGAATTTTCCTACTTCATTCAACACCACCCACACAGTCTGAAGTAGCTTAGTGGTGGGCTTTATGTCATTTACTGATGATGGCATGGCTTTATGTCACACACAGCACTTTCAGGCTTTTCACTAATCCCCATTCTTCTTTTCTTCTAAACCTTACGTTACTTGAGAATTTGACAGGACAAAGTTTCATATGGGCAAGACCTTCCAAAACCAAGCTGCCACTGGCTGTTGATGACCAGATGAAATACAGCAGAGTAGAACTTTCATCTGTCAAGGGCTGTAAAAACTGTAATACAAGCTCTCCTTCTTTTTCTCTAAATAAGGGCAGAAGTAAAAGCTCAAGGTTCAAACTCATTTGAGTCTTTAAACCCCACAGAAGTACTGTGAACAAACGGCCAAGCGCTACAAGCAAGAATGGCCATGCACTCACTACTTTCCATTTTACCTCTTTGTGTATGAAAATCACAAAAAAAAAAATGTTGAAACTTTTGTGAACAGATCCTAACACTAATTGTACAATTAAAAGAGACAGTGTTACAAGATTTTAAATTCAGTACAAAACTTCATTTGGTTAAAATTAAACAATAAAAACATTTGTGTTTAATAAAGCCCAAATCAAGTCACACGGTGACTTTGTCACCAGTCTAAACTCATAAAATGCAGAAGAAAAAAAAACGGTAGGTAACTTCAATGTACTCAATTACTTCCATTAATTGTTTACACTTCCTAATGAAATCAAACAGTTTCGCAGCCCTAAGCAATACAGCTTAGAGATGAAAAAGCAGGCAGGCCATACCCTCCTTGTTTTGAAGTCTCTCCACTCTCATGAGCTGTTCCTAGCAGGAAACACCCTTCCTCCAGCTGTAAGGACAGTCAAGCAGCTGCCTTAATAACCGATGCCAGCTCCACATATTAATACATAAAAGCAGCTGCCTGCCTGCCTATGCAGCTGAAGGGAAAGTGCTGGAGGCACAGGCCGGTATCTAATACTTGCACTGATTGTAAAAACAGCTGCTGGGTTCATACAGCTGCAGGAAGAGTGCTGGGTATCAAAGTCAGAGGAGAAACGGAAGATGGAATGGCTTAAACTGTGTAATCATAATTCCCAGAATTTATAATAGATACTTACATACTTAATCTCTGATCCTTAGCTGCCCATTTGTGAACTGGGATTAAATATGGGATAAATATGCCTTTCTGCTCATAGGATCCTGAAAAAATTAAATTAATTTGTGACTGTGAAGCATATTAATATAATGATATCATACCAATGCCAAGAAGAAATATGGAATTCTATCTACTTTACAAACTACTCAAAGCGTGGCCTAGCTGTTCATTACACAGATACCATTCGTTCTACGCATTAAAAAATATTAAAGACTTAGAAAAATTTACAATTAAAATTAAGCATGGATAGGCAACTTAAGCAGTCTTCATCTTCTGAGTGCTAGGTAGATCTTGTAAACAGCTATAAGGATCTTTCCTCTTTAGTTGCTTTTCAAACATATGTTTGTGCATGAGAAAGGAGTGCACGTATACACAAGACATACCAGAGAAACATGCTCTGGCTCCCCTGCTCTGCCTCAGTCAGCATATGTAGCAGTCTATACTTCACTGCATATCAACGCTGTTTGCAGCTTATACTGCTTTTGGAAAAAGTAATCTCCATGGATATCCTGCAGCTGATAACCAGCTATATTCTCAAACTGGTACAGAAATTGTATGTAATTACTGGTACGAGGGGTTTTCAGATGCCCTTCCTTGTTGGAAAGGGGAACTACAAGGCTGGCAGAACCGACCAGATGCTGAGTTGGAAGTGGGTAAGAAGTGAGAAGAGCAGAGAACTAGAAAATAGATGGAGGTGTCTCAGGAACAGGGTCTGCACTGGAGTGGACTTCAGTACATGAGGCACAAGGGAGCGACCAAGCACAGGACAAGAATCTGAAGTAGAGGGAAATCTAGGGGCAGAAAATGGGATGAGGAGCATTGCACAGCACAGGTTCTTCCTCTCATGCCACTTCTTAATTTTGGTTCTCCTTCCAAGAGACCAAGGGGATGCTCCTGAGTTGGAAAGCTCTGAATCAGGTGCAGAGAATCTCCAGTGCCTCTGTGGGAACCAGTGCAGGGCTGGATGGACCGGCAGGTCTCCATGCAGCCAGGTACCTCTGGTTCAGGCCCACAGTGTACTCTGCAGTACCGACACCATGTCTCCCCCTGTTCTCCAGAACATCCCAGACTTAATTTAGCTTATGCCGAGATGTCCCACCATCCTGTCATTCTGGCTTAATTTCTGAACAAAAGTCTAAAGAAAGAAAAACCAAGCTCAACGATTTCGAAATTGCTATTTCTATTCTCAACTAGTCATACACAATTACTGCCTATGCAATGGTATAAATGCAATTTAACAGCTACTACAGGGGCTGTCAGAATACAGTAACATCCAATACTGACTTGCATACTGACTTTCTACAAACTGTGCCTTTCAGAAGTTGCCATAAGAAGGAAATACCTGATACACAATGGAAACAGTCTACCTTCAAATCATCACAAATAGTCTATATCTTCTTAGATTATTCCACACAGTACTATTAAGAAAAAAAAAAAAGGATCAAAAAGTTTTTTAAAGAAGTCCTATGTTTTTATTCAAATACATTATTAAAGAAGATAAGCAAATGAAAGACATACAGAAAATTAAATCTCATAGTATTACTACCTTCCTTCTTCAGTTTCTTTAGGCTTTTAGCAAAGTTTAAGGATGAAATACTGGAAATGGTATATTAAGAAAGTGATCAAAGCGGCTTTGCAGATACTTTGTGCCCCATTTTCAGTCACTTGTAAAATATTCTTCCTCAATTCAGGGCGGTCAAACACTGGAACAGGCTTCTTAGAGAGGTGGTCAATGCCCCAAGCCTGTCAGTGTCTAAGAGGCATTTGACATTACCCTTAGCAATATGCTTTAATTTGGTCAGCCCTGAAGTGGTCAGGTAGTTGGAACAGACATCATTGAAGGTTCCTTCCAACTGAAGCAATCTGTTCTATTCCTATTTACTGTAAAGTCCCTGAGCAAGTGAGCTCTGTAGGCAGCTGCCCCAGCAGCCCATGGCTGCTTGGTGACCCATCACATCAGCTACTCTGGCTTCTCTTGTTCATGTTCTTGTTCATTGTCCTCACAGGAGCCTCTTCAGGTCAAGTCCCACAAGAGAAGATGGGTTTCTGCTCAGTGCTGGCACCACAGCATAATACTTTGGGCTATTGCTGAAAGATGCCATATTTCATAGGAAATATTAATAGTCGCTTGCACACATTCTGCTCAAGAATATCCTTAGCACGGATAACTGGCACTAACATCACTGTTAACAGCTGTATACAAGATGTCAGTGAGCAGATGACCGTGCTCATGAGTAACCATTGTCCAAATACAGTGCAATTCATTCCGCTGAAAAGCCCAACCCCACCAAAATCTCTCCAGGAAGAGAGACCCGGCAGAACTAGCACAAGGCATCACCAAAGCAGCTCAGGTGAGCTTTTTTGGGCTCAATATCTTTCATTCATCTTTTATTTTTCCCCCAAACTGAGGATATAACTTATATGTTGTAGAAAATGTACATTTAGATAACCGGTACCATTATGTATGGCTGCAATGCACTGTTTTAATATAAAATAAATTTTAACGTTAGTATCAAACTGAGTGAACTTATGAGGACAGCTCTTCGTTGTGCTGCTGTGGACTGTGTTTTTATGTTTCAGAGCTGAAGCACATGGTAAACAAACCACTCACACTTCTCATTATAGGCCAAATCATACATAAAATTCTGGTTGATAATTAATGCTTCTTACTCAATTTGCTGTCATTCACACATCACTTCTAATGCAAGGGAATACACTGGTGTGCAACATGCTGCATTTTTATCAATATCCTATACACAAAGGTAAAATCAATTCACTACCAATAACATTATCTTCCACTGCTCTATTAGTCAAGAATTTCCTCGTCCCCTCTCCAAGACTGGTAAATGAAATTCTTGATGATTCCCAAAACACTAGAGGCATTTCCCTCTTTCTGGAATACATTGGTTGTGTTGAAAGCCAATGTACACTGAAATAGCTGAGGAAATGAAGCAAAAAACTTTCAAAACCAAACCCAAAGATTTAGAGCAGAAGAGGAATGGCAAGGTACACAAGCTAAAAGGCAACATCAGCAGTGGCCAAAAGGTCAAGGGAGGTGATTCTCCTTGTCTGCTCTCATGAGAACCTACCCAAAGTACCAAAGACTCTGGGGTCCCCAATACAAGACATACATGGACCTCCAAGAGCAGGTAAAGAGGCCACCAACACGGTCAGAGGGCTGGAACACCTTTCCTATGCAGAAACGCTGAGAGAGTTGGGGTTATTTAGCCTGGAGAAAGCTCCAGGAAGACCTTATTGTGCCATTTCAGTACTTAAAGGGGGATTATAGGAAAGACGAAGTAAGACTTTTTACCAGGGCCTGCAGTGACCAGACACAGAGCAATAGTTTTAAACTGAAAGAGGGTGGGTTTAGATTGGCCGTAAAGAAAAAAAATTTTTATAATGAGGGTGGTGAGATTCTGGAACAGGTTGCCCAGAGAAGTTGCGGATGCCCCATTCCTGGAAGTGTTCAAGGCCAGGTTGAATGGAGCTTTGAGCAACCTGGTCTAGTGGAAGGTGTCCTTGCCCAGGGCAGGGGAGTTGGAACTGAATGATGTTTGAAGGTCCCTTCCAATCCAAATCATTCTGTGATTCTATGATTCTCTGAGCAGACTCCTAACGTGATGGCCAACACACACCAGCAGTATGAAAAGGATGAGTTCCATCATTCACCCAAACCACCAGTGACAGATTAGCACTTTTCGGGGTTTTCTTTGATTTAGTTTGGTTTAGAGAAATAATGGCTAGAATATCCCGCTGTTAAGTACTCTCCATTTGACTCCTATCAGACAAGTAATGGACTATCGTATCTATAGCACCTGAGGCACAACAGGAAGCATGGCTGGTATAGAACTGTAAGATGTACAGCATAGGGAAGAAATAAGAAAAAATGAAAAAACCTCATCTGCCTATTCCTGAAAAAAATGACTGTCAGCAGAATATGCCACTCCGGATTGTAAAACTGATCAAACAAAATACTCCCAGATGCACTGCAGAGATGGACCAAATCCACGACAACAGTGTACACAAGAAACGTGCACTCTGTGGAGAAGATAACAGTCTTAAGCTGCTACTCCTCTATTCATAGCATAATTACTGTGCTGCTTCATACAAGTTGTTTTCATTATATTCTACAAGCAGCAGTTTCACAGGTTGGGATAAGAATTTGGCTTTCTCCATTTTCCTTCCCTAGATACCATGAGTTTCTACATATCTCAAGGAGTTCAATAGCTTTTACTTTTCTAAAATGAAAGCATTAAGGTTTTAACAGGAAATCTTTCCCTACAATCAAGTCTTAAATAGAAAAAGCCCACTAAACAACTGCAATAGACAATGGACAATAAATACTGAGATTGCAGAAAAATCTACAGGCTTTTTAGAACATGCAATTCTCTATATACCTTGGTCCAAAACATGAGCAAAGATCTGTTTACAGGACCATACACAGCTTTTTAATCTTAGCGTCCAGCAGTATTTGTTATTATTATGCAAAACACCAGCGAATGTTTAACTCCAGCAACTGGTTGAGGCATGAGGATGTAACTACACACTTCTATGCAGTATAATACACAAATTAAATATTGACCCTCCTAATTCATTCTTACAAATCTCAAGTAAGAAAATAAGAAGCTAAACACTATAGAAGAAGGCAGTGTTGAGGTTTTCTTCCTGCTACCAAGTGAAGGAGGAGAATCCTGCTGCCGCCCTTCATCACAGCACAGCTCAGCTCAGCAGACTGGCACAAGCAGAGGTCGATGCTTCACCAGCTCCAAGCTGCGCCGCAGTCCGACTGCCAGAAAACAGATGCTGGGAAGCCATAGCAACATTTATGCCATTTACCAGAAGGGTCCTTTTCAATTATCATGTGAATCAACAAATTTCAGCCAGGAAGAATAATGTCTCCTGGTTAAAACACAGAAATAATAAATTCAGTTACATCCTACTCCTGCCAAAAAAGTCTGTATGCATGGGTACCTTGCAGTTTCCAAGCTGTATTTTTTTTTTCATAAAATGGGAATAATACTTTATTATAGCAGTGGGATGTTGACAAAATATTTCATTGATATTTACAACATTCCTCTTGAGGATTCTAAAGTCAGCAACAAAAATTAGTAATTTGGTATGACAACTTGTACAAAGACACATCTTATTCATGGTTACTCATACAAACTAGAATATGTATGTGCAATAAGCTGTTTCCCCTATAATGTCATCAACTCTTCATATTAGCCTAAGATCACAAATAGGAAATGACATTTTATTACAGGGATGCACAAAACAGGCAAGATTATATCATTCCTACTCTGAAAAGAGTACAAACTTATTTTTAAGGAAAAATTAATTGAGCTTAAACCAGCAGGAGGGAAAACACGTGATGATGAAAACCAGGCCACGAGGTTACTCATGATGTATTTTAAAAAGTACAGATCACAAGAATGCAGAACAATTTTAAACAAAATAAATATGGATCAAGATTCCTTATAGAGATTATCCATAACATGAGGACATGACAATTAAAATGGTAGAGGAAAAAAAAAAATACTATGAAGAACAGTCACTATAAGAAAGGCAGAAAAGAGGTAAAAGAGGCAAAGACAGAAAAAAAACCCCACACATTTGCTTTCAAGTCAGAGTAGCTAGGCATATGTCTTTAGGGTTCCTATGAATGTGCATCCATACATTTCTGTATGGATTGTCTACTGATCTAATATGACCTAAATATTCAGCAACTCTCTCCATAGGCCAACGAGTTCTGGTTGGTCTCCTCCCTGATCTCAGGGTGGGAAAATGCCCTTGGCCAGGAGCACCAGTCTCAGGAGGTTCGGACAAGAGGAAGCTGTGGCTGCACGTCCCATCTCCTGCGTGACCATGAAACCCGGTAAGTGCCACCACATTCCACCTCCTGTGTCCCCACTGCAAGCCCTGCAGCTAAATGGTAAAGCACGTGAAAAGGTTTTTACCCTTCAAAGGCCGTTTGTTTCCTTACAGAAAGCTTACAAACAAAGGAGGGGATGCTGATACATTTTGTGCTGTCTTAAAAGCTATTCCAAAAATGATTTGGTTTTCAGGAAATATTTCAGGGTGCAGTGGAATCACGATTTACAGTGAGACGCGGCTGGTCCCAGGGGAAAGCAGGAGAGATCCAAGGCTTTTATCTGTAACAAACTGGCTCGGCTTGGCTGGTGCTCAGAGCGCTGGCGGCGCGGCTGCCTCTTCTCGCACAACAGCGCTTGTGTCTTCCCAAGGCTCCTCGAGTTCCCACCAACCTCTTATTCCATGGCAGAGAACAGCAGCGTGCTTGTTCACCCCAGCACACTTTTTCATTAAAGAAGAAATGTTGATTTCAGGGGATGTCATGAAAATGATTACGTAGAACAAAAGCATCTCTTCAGTTTGGGCTTATTACCTATGAAAACTTTAAATTTTACTTCCATGTGCCAAAACATATGAAATATTATAATACCAGATACCGAGTTTAAATTACAATTCAAATCATCAAAATTAAACCTGCAACAGCACTGGTTTGCTGCAGACTTCAATCTTGAATAAGCTATTTTTTTTTTTTTTTAAGTACTAAAACACACAATCACAGGATCAAAATCAAAGTGTACCAGCCTATGTAAAAATTTATTCATAATATTTTGGATGCCACCCTGCACCAGTCCCCCTACTATGTCCTCTCCAATCCCAACATATGTTTGCGTCTCTGCTAGAGATAATTTTTTATAGTAGGCAAACTAATTAAACATTCTTTGGAAGCCACAGGGCTGAAGTCACCGTGCGGTGACTAAACACTGCAGCTGTCAGGGGAGGCAAAGTGGGTTCCCAACCTAATCCCGCGCTGACCTCGGAGCCGAGCCTGAGAACCTGTCAGAAAGGTGCTCTCACAGCACAAGACAGCGAGCGGCAGCTGCTTCTGCTCAGCAGGCTGCAGCCAGCCTTTCTGCCCCCCCTCCCCTTTTTTTTTTTCCCTTTTTCACTGTCACTCTGGATACACACTGCACAACACTTACACACGCACATCCCTGCTCCTGGGCAAAAAGAGCTGCCCGCCAGCTCTGTTTTTCACATGCTTAAAAGCTGCTCAAGCCCAGGTCGAGATGAAACCCCATGTCCTGAAGTCAAACTGCAGTCAAAAAACCTGCGCCCACCATGCACGTGGGGCAAGAAGCATGGAACTTATAGTTAAAGCTATTTTCAAAACCAATTACATGCAGGTATTTGACAATGTTCATTCTTTTATGTAATTAACAAAAGCATTAAGCTTTTTTTCCTTGAAAATAAAGAAAATTAATTGGAAACATACATAAATAATAAAAGCAAAAGGGAAAGCAAGCTTCTTTAATCACACTAAACTAGTCACTGAAACATAACTATGTGGCAGAATATCCACCTTTAATATGAAGGTTCAACTTTTTTAAATACAAGGCAGAGAGAAAGCAAACTTTTTTATATTTTAACTGAGATGCAATGCATATATATAATATCAATTCACAGCAAAAAAATTTGACAACAGATCCAACAGAGAAGGAAATCCTGAAAAATGCCTTTGAATTAGGCATTCATTCATTCAAACACCCCTCAGTGATTAAACTAGGTGTGGTGTGTCCACAAAGGCCCAAATTACTAAATTTACTGGAGGACAGCAGTATTCTGTCTGCAGATCAATAAAGGAGATGGTTTATCAGAGACGACCATACTTGGGTCACCATGCTCCTCATCCCAGTGAGCTCCTCACGGCACCTCAGAGCAGCCTAATTTTCTAAAATCAAAAAGAACACAACTGTGATTACTGTTCACAGAAAGCTAATTCTGAAACCAAGACCCTGGAAAAGGACTTTTTAAAGGACAGTTTAAAGAATTACTCAGTATCCCGGTGTTACTCAGCACTGCCTCATCAGTTTTGCTTACAGTTCACTGCAGGGTCCAGCCCAATGCACTACACAGATCCATCCTCATCACATGTGTCCAAAATTTTCCTTTGGTACCACAAGCCCATCCTTACACCACCAATTAAACAACTTGTCAGGTTTCCTCCAGTTCAGTCCTTGCATGCATAAGGAAATAATGAACAAGCCTAAGAACATTTCAATCCAAATTTATAAATTTGACATGTGTCTTTATTTATTGACTGGAAGAATCGATATTGGTTTCAGTGAAATAAAATTTCTCCATTACAGGTACCAAAGTCCCACCTGCACTAAGGTCTCCCATAAAATTTAAAATAATACTTAGTGATAACCATGACCAGATACTGCAAAAAATGTCATGATTGATACTGGCCTGACCTCAAAAATAAATACACCTTCATTACTTTAAATTAGGCAAGCAGCGTTACAGTCTTTTTCTAAAGTTACTTTCAGACATACAGCTTTCTTACTGTTTCTCAAAGGTACAAATGGTTACATGACAAAATGGTTAGACCTCCTCCAAGAAGTGGGAATTGAGGAGAGGACGTGAGTCCACCTTCCCCTCTCTTTTGTGTGAACAGCCTTTTCCTGCTAATTTCTAGGACTGCATCAAACCAGCCGAAGACTCCGTTTCCATCTGTCAGGGAAGCAGGAGACAGGCAACTATCACATACTTGAACAACAGTATCAGCGCTTCTTCAGGCATCAAGTACTCTTGAGGAAACAACAGCTACAAGTTCCTTGGCAAAACAGGTTACCACGAGCACATCAAACCCATCCTTTGATCAGCACACTGACTTACTACAAGATCACTGTCCCTTGGACTTAGAGGTATTTCAAGACGCAGGGCTTGGAAATACAAAAATATCTTGTAGTGGGCAGATTTCTGCTATTTAAAAGGTATTTCAAGAGCAGAAGCATGTGAAGTTATTTATTCACAAATCAAAACTTAAATCTTCAAGACACAGGCCGTTCCTGAGGCCGCTCACATGCACAAAAAGAGCGCTTGCCTGTGTGCGAGCCACCCACAGCACACCCCTGTGTTTTAAGGACAAGTTGCATTCCTTCAACTCTGGCTCCCTTCTAGGAAGTGAACTTAACAAATGAGATACAAATTAAAATCTGTAAAAACAAAATTCCGTATGAAACTTTACCCATGGGAAAAGGAAAGAGAGACAAAAGGCAGATGGCATGTGACAGATGTTGGCCATGCCTGTCCCAGCATTGCTGGAATGTGCACGTGTACACGGTGATGGGTGCAGGAAACAGGACCTATCCAGAATAAAACCCCTCTGTCCCTAATTTACAGAAGAACATGAACAAAACTTTGCTTTTAATCTTCAAAGTGCAGCTGGGATCATTATCCAACTGTACTTAACTAATATTCAAAGTGACTAAAACCTTAACAGAGTAAGTTTATAAAGTATGAGAGGCTGAGCCTGGATACACTAACATGTAGGCTCTCCTGTATGAACTGCCCATAAAATACTTATTAAAACACTGTGTGACAAGTTTCAGATTTGATAACAAGAGTTAAAGATTTTTCTTGTTATAAGTGAGAATCCCAAGCAAGCATGTAGACCAGTGGTTTCCAATCAGGGAATTTTTAACAGTCTCTTTATTACCTAAATTAACAGATGCCTTTCTCATGAATCAAAATTTTGACTGTAAATTTTTTTCTTCTTCTAGAAGTTACCCGATGTATTGATATGAATACTGGGGAAAGATTTTATACTTTTGTCAGTATGTGTCACATAGTTCACTATATAATTAATGCTTTCTGCACTGATTAAAGTTGACTACAAGGTAACCTTCTGTGAAATGACTAAAAGTTGTACTTTCAAATCAAGAAAGAAGGAGTACCAGACCAGAAGATACTCCACCAGGGAAATGACTGATTGACAAAATGGTATACCTGCTACATGCCAGCCGGTCCAGGTGTTTGCCTTCAGAGAGAGGCTGTACCACTGCTCACATAACTACACTCGTTTGCCAATGTAGAGCTGACAGGTGACAATTTCAAGCCTGGTTAAAACAAAAGCATTCTTACCAGCAGTAATCACTTTGTTTTGTCTGCTGCAGGACACAAAAACCTAAAATAAACTATTCAGGTAGAAGCTAGTCACACTGCTAGATTGCACATCTTTACATGTAATAACTGTCAGTGTACCCAGACAGAAAGTTTTAGTACATCTAATATTTTAAGGGGGAAAATAACTGACTTGGAGGGGCATGGGAGGGAAGCAGTATCTCAGAGGGGATGTTTCCAAAATTTAACCTTCTGAAAGCTGATGTTCTATACATGGTATTGACTGGCTAATTACCTTTTACCTCCCTTCCTTGTCAAACAACAGCAACTTCTTATTTCATATTTACACGGAACGGGAGCAGCGTTCTTGTTCTCCATCTGCTGGCTCTGCAGCAGCAGTTGACCACAATTGCCAGAATACTCCCACTGCTGAGATAAGGCAGCAAGGATCCAGATGCAAAGGTTTTATCCTGCACCATTACTATTAATATTTTATGAAGTTGTGTCTATAATGAAATGAAAACAGACATAACAGAACCAGAAATAATCTCAGAATTAATCAGACAGAAAATATGAACGTGACGACTTGGACTTTATGCAAAGAATTCACTGTACAATTAAGTACTCCGTTTCTCAAAGTAAATTTACTTCAGACTGGGTATCTGTTAAAAATGCTACGTATTTTTATTTACTACATCACAATTATTGCGATCATAATTGATTTGTATCACTGATACGACACTACTGACTTCACAGCTTACATTGTGCCATATCCTGGAGTCCTTCTACTTGATCCAAGTGTTAATTTAACAGTTACCTTCAAAATAATTCCACACACAGAGATATCACCACAAGAGCTGGTATTCAATCTCTTACTGACAGTTTCTAATAACCAGCACACTAAGGCTAAGTTCTTTTTAAAAGCTAATAGCAAATTAAAAATTGTGGATACATATTTGCTTGCACAGAGCGGGACGCTGTGGAAGCCAGCCTCTTGATCAGGCTGGCTTGGAACGGCGGCCAGCGCTTAAACAAAGTGGTTTCTCTTTTCCAACAACCTCTAATGGGCAGGATGATCAAACTTCCAGTGGAGTCAGCGGGACTACTCTAAAGAACAAGCTTCTCCAGCTTCCCCAAACAGTCCCGTACCATGCAACACTGCTCAAACTGGGGACAAGAATGGCCCAGGTGCCAAGAAAAAGGTTATTTTTTTAAACTGGAACACAGGAGATTCCATTTAAATATGAGAAGGAACAGCTTCTCGGTGAGGGTGACAGAACACTGGAACAAGCTGCCCAGGGGGATTGTGGAGTCTCCTTCTCTGGAGACATTCAAAACACACCTGGACACATTCCTGTGTAACCTCATCTGGGTGTTCCTGCTCCGGCAGGGGGATTGGACTAGATGATCTTTCGAGGTCCCTTCCAATCCCTAACATTCTGTGATTCTGTGATATTTATAGAACACTAACGATGATTACCACCAACCCATTTATGCCCTTTTAAGTCTTCACATACCTCATTTTCCCACTTGTTGGATTTACCTCAAATTTTGGTGTCCTCTTCACCTGGCCCAGGGCACCAGTTACCTTGTTGGACTTGCAGAGTCTGGTCTGGATGGTATGCCCAGGTTTTCAGAAGTTCCCTTCCAAAACCACAACAAGTAACCAACCACCCCACACAGAACACCACGCTATGTTGTCACGGGATAAGAAGGATAATAATCACATCGATGAATACAATGGGAAAGATGGGAAATAAAATGAGGAATAAAGCGGTTGATTTTCTCAATAAAGGGAAATCTTCAGTGAAGTCCCACAGGAATCTGATATTGCAATCTGTATAGAAACATTCTCCCCCCAAAATAAATAGGGAGGGTTACAACGTTTGCTCATAATACCATTTATATTTGTAAAAAATAAAGCTACTCGCAAAGAGCTGTGTAAGCACTTCACAGAGTAGCATGAACAAGATATAAAGTAACAAATAAAATTGAACATAGGTAACTGTGAAGAAAAGAGAACTGAATTCAAATTTTTTTATGCTACTGTACAAAATCATGGCCTTAAAATATGGCCCCTGTGTTCATCTTCTCTCCTGAGAAAGGATATAGTAAACCTGGAAGTGTTAAGAGATCGGTGGAAAAAACAGCTAGGGCTGTTCAGCAGCAAAAAAAGAATGAGCTAACCAGGAATACATTTGAGTCTCCTGCCACGGAAAGCATTGAGTGGGTAAAACGGTTCTCTGTCACTTCTATTACAGGAATAAGTGGGCGTTAAACAGAAGTGGTGTGACAAGCTAAGGACAAGTAACTTCATTTATCACGCAGACTGTGCTACTCTGTCATTAGTTATTGCAGATGCTAAAACAGTTGTCAGAAGTTTGAGGAGTGTTTGCCTGGGTTGGGGGAAATGAGCGAAGGGCAATTCACCAGGAGGACACCAGCGCTTGCTCAGCAAGACCCCGCAGCCACCAGCTGCTGGGAGCTGAACAAAGACACCGCTCTGTTCCTGCCCTCTCCTTAAAGCTTCCCCAGGCACTGGCTGCTGCTGGAGACTGGGTACTGCAAGAGGAACTGCTGTCTTACCCAAAATAGTTGTTTTTGCATTCTTGTTTCTGCCACCAGAAGCCGCAGGCATCCACGAGGAGAGGCTCTGGGGTGGGAGATCAGCCCCCAGGCAGGATGGAGGGAGGCGGCTGCAGCGGGACACTGGGAAGGCCTTTCCCCTCAATTCTGTGTTCGGCATCCATTCAAAACACCTTGAAAACCTCAATTATTTTCAAATATCCCCAGACAGGAGTTAAATAGTTGTGATTAGAGGGAAGTAAAGTCTTTAAAAGCTACCCTTATGCTTACACCAAATTACTCAAAGGCCAAGAATCTCATCATTTACCTGGAAGCAAAACTTAGTCACTGAAAAGGAAAACACAGATGCCCTGGAAACCTTCTGTTGTTCAAACAAACATGAAAAGGTATTAAAAATCATTGGTTTAAAAATACTGATGCAAAAAACAAGTCTGAAGCTAAACTAAAGTTAATTCAGCAAAAAGTTGTTCTTTCTTCTCACCAGGAATCCAACCTCACTTTAATGGGTTTACATTTTTTCAAATGGTTAAAATTTTTTATGCTTGTACAGTCTCTTTCATTTGAAGTAATAAAACTTAAGAAGTGACTGAGAATCGCACACTGAAGAAACTGTTATTCCTTTCATGTATTTATAATTATTAAAATGCATGCAACCAACTCAGCACTTGTTTTAACACAACTTAATCAAAATCAAGAGACTCTACGTTAAAAACGTACATTTTCTGTCATCTAATAGCTGTAGGGAAGCGTTTCTCCAGAGCTCATCCTTTTATATTGAGGGAAGCTCTTGATAACATACTTTATTCATCAAAAACACATTGTGACTGACTTCATCTGACACGGGAGGAGGTCACACATAGTACCAGTGCTTCAGTGAATCACAACTGTGCCCACAGAGCGGCCTGTGTCTTCTGACCAGTGGCTGTCTGTCCCGACGGCAGGATGTCACAGATAGGCCTCAACGATGGCAGCTATGGGGCTCTCCCCAATAAAAGGCAGGCAGGGAGATGCCACCTTCCCAATCCAACACATTTTACTCCACCTGAGGATTCATCCAATCACCAGGCCTAAGAAATCCTCTCAACAAAAGGACAGATTCACTGCTTTGTTTCTCAGATGAAGGGAGGTGGAGAGGGAGGATGGAAAGAAGACAACTGTATGGATCACCAACATGGGAAGGGTGAAAAAAGTCACCCGGGGATCAAAATAACAACATTAACCAAAAAGACCTCTTTTTAATTACCAAGAAAAGATCTTATTACTTTTTTACGTGGCGGGGGGAAGGGGGGAGGCCGGTGAGTGCCGGGGTGGAATACGAGGTATGATTTTCTTGCTTCATATTTAGCATCGTATCTACAGAAACATCCAGGTTGTAGAACTACTGTCTACCATTTGATCCCCATTCGTATAACTGTTTTCTACATGCGCTCAACACGTACTTTCTAATTGCCAGTTTTTTCTTTCCAGACCGTTGCTCAAGCTTGTCAACTTAATTTTGAAACCCAAGGCTGTATTACAGTTTAAAGGAATTAGCAGCCCCTCTCAGCTTGGTATCACCTACATGTTTAATAAGCATGCTCACTATTCCACCACCCTGCTCATTAACACAGATGCTGACAGCTACCACTAACCCAAGGGAACATCCCATGGAAGCAACCTCAATGTATCTCTTCATTCAGATAACAAACCACTCCCTGATAATGATGCACTACAGTTTAAAAACGGGTTTTGCGCATACTGTACAGCTCCTGCTTCCCAGTTTGCTATCAGAAAGCCACTGAGATGGCACAAACAGACTTACTGATGTCAAGCTTATGAAATGCACTGCTTTCCCTTCTGTCCACAAAACCTGCTAATCCTAATATTACTTTTTTTAAAGAAAACTAAATTCATTTTGCACAATTTTTAACAAATCCAAAGGGACTGTTACTAATCTCATTGTCTTCTAGGATTTTGCAAGATATACGGCAATGAAGGAAATTATTTAATTTCCTAAAAAGAAAAAAATAAAACTATCATACAGTAAATTATATTATACCACTAAAATCAGATTTTTAAATGAATTATGATTAAATGTAGATAGATTTACTCACATTTTCAAACTCTAGCCCTTCCAATTTTCCTGTGCTTGCTTCACATATCTGATTTAAAAAAGAAAATGTGCTGGACAGGGATGAATTCACTTCCTTTGTAAGAGAAATCTTGCAATGAAAGTGTTATATAAAATACTGTGCAACTACACAAAAAAGTCAAAGATCAAGCATTGATTTTTTTACACATGAATTCACCTCCCTTTAAAAATAACTGAAGTAACCCAAATACAAACAATACAAACCCCACTACTCTATGTGATAGCCAAATCCATCCAAGTCTATATGCTGTGAAGCCCCACTGGAGCTAAGCAACATTTAAATCACAATACCAAGACAGTGTTTCAAGTACTCAAATTTGGTCTAGAATGGTCCCATGCTCAGTTACACCTCTAGCCATATCTGATTGAATACCTTTACATATAAATATATATATGCACACACAGGATTTTCAGCCACTTAACTGTAATTCTAATTCTAATTCTACTACAATCAATATAATAAGATGAGCAATTCTAGTTCCCTGACAAATATATCAATAAAGTAAATATTTTTGCAAATACTTATTTTTAGCTCCAGGACATTTTAAAATTCAACCTCATTCCTTAACATATTTTACAAGCTAAGCTAAGGCTCAAATATGAACCTTTTTTCCTGGTTTATAAGAATCACAAACAAAAGGGGTTTATTGAAGAGAGTCACATTAAACATTGAGAGTATCAGTGAAATACATGTACTATAAACCTAATTTTCAAATAATTTAGCTATGGAATTTTTCACTGTAAATATTCATTATGCACTCTAATATGTATTTTCTCGTGGTAGACCTTAATTGATCCTCAGCAGTCCATTCATAAAATAACTGCTCTCAAATAACTGGGTCAAACTGTTATTTTTAAAAGTGTCTAAATACAAATTTACACAGACACATTACATTCCTTGGAATAAACAAACACGCATGAAAACTGTCTACAGTAGCATAATTTAGTGTTGACTTTGCTCTTCAATTTCTATTCAAAATAATTGCACAAACATTTGGAAAAGTAGAGCAGATCACTGACTGTCCAAATACTCCTCCTAGAAAACATATGTGGAAAATGTAAACACAAAACTTCTGCAGTAAAATTAGCTTGGCAGTAGCTGCATGCACCCAAGACTGGCCAGTCAGAAGAAAACATTTCCATACACAAGGACACTGTCTATTTTCCCATGCGGTTTCTTTGGAAAGAATAACCCATGTCTTCACTAGGCAGGGAAGAGACACTTCAGCCCTCTGCGGTACACAACTATGTGCCCACACAAGAAGAGCTGGCCATCTCAGCGGCATAATGCAGGTGGAGAAACTCAAGAAGCTCAATTCCTTATATTCCGATCAGGTACACATACTGGGAAGTCTTCCATAGGACCCAGAACTCTTTACTACTTGTGTTTAATATACAGGGTGTTTGAAACACCCGGTAAATTAAGAAATATCACTTTTTTCAAGCAGGAGGTAACTCTTCTTCATGCAATGAGACCTTAACTAGGTGGTGTTCTCCAGAAATAAGGTCCTTCCCTTCTGAAGCAGCCTGTGCTATGCTTGAATGCTATGGAAACAGGTCATTGATTTTGCTTTGCAGGGTGGACTTTGACTGCTAGAAGGTTCTGACGGTTTCCTCTGAAGTGATGCATGATCCCAGTCCAAAAAGTCAAACTTGTGAGTAGAAACCATAAAACAGGAGATAATCTTTCCAAGGCCATTACAATCTTATTTCAAGTGAGTTTTTACCAGAGCAAACCGAAGAATGTAATTCACAACTGATTTTTCAGATTTGTCTCCATACAACCAAACCCTATTCACGCAGCACAGAACATGTGCACAGTGGTACCCACCAGGCTGGCACACACAAAACCAACACCAGCACTGGCGCTCAGCAGGGAAAGGTAGTTAGAAACTTGAGAAATGCTCCAGTGAGGTGTTAAAGTAACAGAATATTGTTATACACACAAACGCCATGGATTAAATGACCATTCAGTGCCTAACTAATTAGCAGGACTTCGCCTCTGCTGTGACCTGCACGTTTCCTCTGATGTGATTTACGATGTAATGCAGAATCCCACTGAAGTGAATAGGGTCTACCTGGAGATTTAAAGATACACATAAGCATGTTTTTTATTTGATTTTGTTACTCATTATTAAAAATTAATACCACTAAAGGCTATTTTTGGTACCATGGCTTTGTAGCGTCAGACTGCAATGCATTATTAATGTTGTTGTACCTAAAAGGAGATGACTTTCAGGCCTTCAGAGACTAGATTTAGGTGTTTAATTTCCACTGAAATGCAGTGAGAGACAGAAAAGCTTATCTACTGGTACCTCTGGAAACCCCCTCAAACATAAAACACATTTTTCTTCTCTTCAAATAAACTATGAGGCACTTCAACATTCCCACAGATCCCGAGATGCAATCTAACAAATTCTGTGTTTTTTTTAAGATTGTAAAAAGACGTGCCTTTCTACACACTTTACAAACATACCAGTTTGAGGAGTACCTACCCTACTGCCGCTCTGAATATGTGCCTCTACATACACAATGTTATCACCTCAATATTATCACAAGTCTCTGTATTTCTCATTGTAAGATGCAACAACCTAGTCCTGGAACTAGAAGTCATTTTATTGTTTCAGTTTTAAATATCAGGTTTGGTGTTTTGTTTTACATTTAATCTGTACTTTCCATCCTGTGACAATAGATGATTAATTGGGCAACTTAATATTATATTTTCCCCACCAGGACTGTAAATAGGCCATAACCTTGGGGAAAGCAGGACCTATTAATAATTCT
Source organism: Streptopelia decaocto (assembly GCF_964273445.1). NCBI lineage: Eukaryota > Metazoa > Chordata > Aves > Columbiformes > Columbidae > Streptopelia > Streptopelia decaocto. Next base: position 30,895,490 of record NC_138655.1, on the reverse strand, counting down.
TAGAAGTAAATCATCATTATTTTTCACAACAATGCAGTAATTCCCAATCTGAAAAGCATCACTACAGGTCATCAATGTTTTAAAATATTCTAAGCCTTGAACTCCAAACTCTCCCATTTTCCCATTTTCCAGTAAATATCATACTCATCCTGTACAGTGTGTAAAACCAGATCTGCTCTGCAGTTTTAACTGGCCCTTCCTTCAGCTGCCAGCCACTGCGTGTGGCAAGGGGCTGCAAAAGCTGCTTTTATTGACAGGTGTCTCCCCCCTCTCTGCATCCCCACATCCATCCTTTGTCGGGCCACAAGGGTGAGGCGGGATGGGAAAACGCTGGGCTGCTTTGTTCCAGGGCTGGGCAGCATCTCACTTTCCCACAACAGGTAGGCAGGAGCAGCGGGCGCTGCTGAATGCAGGAGACCTGCCGCAGGCTCCAGCCACTGCTCACTGCTGCCGGCTCAGCCATGGCATATTTTCTACTGACCGTGGCTCTCTGCCAAGCTCTAATTAAGACACTTCAGCATGTCAGAGATTTAACCCTCTGCTGCACCTACCTTCTCCCAAAGCAACCTGGGCATATCCATCTTCTTACACCCACCTCCTTTCTAGAAAAACCTGAGCAGCTTTCCCATTACTGGTACTGTGAGGGCTCCAAGCCCTCCGCATTTTCCCATTTTTGATAAATGAAGATGAATGAACCAGGTAGTTGGCTCTACGACCCCTAGCAGCATTTCTCAAATTGAAAAATTATTCCTGAATCTGGTGTGTTTTTTCCTTCAGGTCTATTTTCCTTCAAAGAAAAATAGATGGATCTCAAATTATCAAAGACCAGAAATTCCTTTAAAAAAATACAGCAACAATAGGTTGTTGAAAATTCTTTGCTCTCCAAATAGTTTTTTGTTTCGTTCTTGAAGGCTGCAGAGCAGCACTTTTGCCATTAGGGTAATAAGAAAATCTGAAGGAGTCAGAGTTGCATTTCTATTTTACAAGAGATCGAATAGAAACCAAACATTTGTTGATCTACCAATACTATCTATCGGTCTCACACAAAGAACAACCACCGAACTGAATGAGGGGAAGCTGCGACAATAGTCACAGGGACTAAAAGGAAAGTCCTGCCAAGGCTGACTTGCATCGATTATAATCTATATATTGTCTTGTTCCAAATCGCTGTTTAAGCACTGCATCGTGCCTATACGTGGAAATCTTCTCTAATTAAATGCAATACAATGACAACGTGATTAAGTGATGAACTAAATTAATCTCATTCTAGTAACTGGCAGGCGAAAAAATAATCTTAACTTGACTATGAGAAACGTCTACATACAATAAAACCAATACCAAAAAGCAAACTCTTTCAACTTGTAAGAAATTACAAAAACAGGAAATGTAGTTGACTAGCCCTCTTATTACAAAGTAAAACAAGGCATCGTTAATGGAGGCTTTGATTACTTTGGGGCAATAAATGTGGATTTTACCCAGTCTAAATGGGGTAATCTATAAGTCAATCCCACTTCTTTGCTCTTATTGTGCATTAGCCCCCATGGCAGGAAAACCAGAGCCATCTTCCAAAGCCATTACTGATCTGATCTTGGCTATGGACATGTTTTCTTGTTTTGAAGTGAAATTCTCTGCTTTAGACAGTATGTTGACAACTAAAATATCTGATCCTCCCTATAGCTGTGTTTCTGTAAAGTAACATTGGAGCTCTTCGTTTTGACACATCCAGAAAACTACATGTTACAAAATAAATAAGCTACCTAGTGGGATTAAGAATAATTAATATATATATAAAAAAATATATAATATATAATATATAATATATAATATATAATATATAATATATAATATATAATATATGATATATAATATATATTATATATTATATATTATATATTATATATTATATTATATATATTATATAATATATATTATATATTATATATATAATATAGGTAAAAATATTTTCAGATGTTTTGTGCCATTCCAGTTTTCTGTTGAGATAAATGCACTTTTTTAACCCCCCCCCAAAAAAATCTTCATAAGGGAAATGGTTAACATTCAGTTGCATTGCAAGCTCACAGAACCACGAATCTTTCCCCACAGGCTGTACAAAGACAAACCCTAAAAGGAGCAGTGGTGACAGGTCAGCCTCTGTCAATAGGTATTGTCTATTCCTGTGCTTTAGAGTTGTAATTCACAGACGTTATGTATTGGAAAAGGGCTGTCCCACACCGTACTATTGGAACGTTATTTCCAGTACTTGGAGGCTATGCCCTCAAATGTATTTTTAGAAAGGTTATTTCAGTTTCCATAAAGTTCTTTTGAACTTGCAGAGGCAGTGCGTGCCAAGCACACTGCTGTTTTACACACAGGTTACGATAACCTGGGGCCCGCCGTTGATACAAGCCAACTCATTTCTGTTAGAAACCTTTTTTCTTTTTTTTTGACTCACACTTCATTCTCCTTCTAAGAACTATGCCCACTTAAATTATGGCTACATATGCATCACACCTATATTGCATATATATGCATCACACTTTGGGCTGACTTTACCAGTAAGTATACCAGTTTCAGAAAGAATAACGTTCAATTCTACTTCCAATGCATAGAGATAGTGATTGATAGATAACACCATTGCATTGTGAACAGCCTCACATAGGCTGACTCCTATTAAAATAAAATAGAAAAAGAGATATATTAAAACTTAATAATAATTTAATCTGCTACATAAACAAATCTTTAAAAAACCAAGCAGAGTATTTGTAAAAGTTATAATAAATAACTATTAATTTTTCATATTATACATGCTGCTACTGTGAAAGATAAAGTAAAAGCTGTTAAGCATTGGTCAGAGACATCGTTTCCCATTGAATAGTAGGCATTTCAAGCACTGCCACCTCCAAGAAAAAAAAAAGGGTAAATCCCTCATTATTCATTTCAACTGAAATTCTTTATGCTTATTTGCCTTTTACTTCTGCAAGTTACCACTGCTTCAAGAAAATGAATTGTACCAATGGAGTCATTATGAATTTTTCATTCTGAGAAAATATCATGCAAAGTTTCTCCTGATTACAATGACAATATTACCTTAATGCTCCAAGGCACTGGGCACATAATTATCTTTACATGTAGCTTTCAACCTCTCTTTTATTATACAGCGCCACCTTCCAAACGTACAGGAAGGCTGCAGTGGTTAGTACCTATTTCAATAAATCAGGTGACAAGGGCTCATCTTTGCCTCTTTGAAAAATGTATTCTTATACCTCCTTTGGAGTTACCTAAAGAGACACTCTGAATTACAGCTGAGATATCACAAGATGCACATGGCATCAAAACTGGGAGTACTCAAGTTAAAACATTGCTCAACTTTTACTTATTAGCTAAGTCAGGGGAAAAACAATTTAGCCAGGAAGCTTCTTGAACTCAGCTGGGAATTCCCATTTCAAGTTCTTCCTGACTTTTCATTTTTGGAGTGGAACAGGTTTTGTTAGTTATAGAACTAAAGTATTTTAAAGAGTATAAGGCATTTACAGACTTCTAAGGATAAAACAGGTACCTGAGGAGAACACTGTTTGACACAGATTTGAGTCCTATAGATAAATATTATTCTTTGGTATTCCCTTTACAGTAGAAAAAGCAGCGGGTGCTAACGAGGAAATACTCTCTTTTGAACATTTTAATTTTTTAAGCAAAGCAATGTACAGATTGTTCAGGGGACCAAGCTACATCAGTGAGAAACAACAACTTCCTAAGACTATCTAGTATTTTTATAAAGTTAATAAATCTACTGGGAAATGAACAAATATAATTTTCTGCATATTTGGAAAAAATTGTATTGACACACAGGCAGCAAAGACAATGTATACAGCCCTGGTGTAAACTAGAAGAGTCCCTAAGGAAATTTATTCCTTCCTACAGCAATAAGTATTGCAGAGCCACAGAACCAGGTAATTGTGAAAATGTAATTTAACTGTCTTTTGCTAGCAGATGGACTTGGTCCTTCCTTGCTGTCCTCTGCCTGCAAAAAGACACAAATACCAACGTACTTCTGGATACATTTGAAATATTTCTCCCTCCCTGCCAGCCCCTCTGCTCAGAAACAGTGAGGAGGAGAAAAAGTTTCACCTTTGCAGGAGGAACTTTGCAACTTTCAGCAATTACAGTCCTCCCATAACTATAAAGGATTATGTGTGTGTATATATATATACACACATATAAAATATATTAACCGTTCCTGAAATAAATCCCCCTCAAAGCAGGGATTTATTATTATTTATAGGATAATACCAGCTGGCTGCAGCCCTTCCTGACCAGCTGCCAGGGCTGCCCAGCACTGAGTGTGCTCCCACCCTTGATGTGCCAAGGAAGTCACCCAGGGCTGTGTAACCCTTTCTCCTAATTTCCATAGTGGTTGCTATCTACCCCATCACTGAAACCTTCACAGGACAGAAAAGCACACTGTTTTAATAATTATGTATGTTATGTAGAGACCTCTACCCACCCAGCAGAATGGGGGAGCATGAGAGAGAGGATGTGTCAGACTGATTTACATGCAAATACTATGCCTCGGTTCCAAAGTACATTAAAAGAAAAAGCGGTTGCCCTAAAATAATTTATGGCGAGCAATGTTTTACTACCCTTGTACACTTACCACTAAGTTCTGAAACTCTGGCCTATTGATACTGAAGGCTTGTTATCTGGAAGTCCTGGCAACCCAGCCTACAGGGATGAGAACCATTGTAAACTGCTTGCTTTAGAAAACAAAAATAAAATTAGTTAACGTGGTGGCTGTTTGCAGAGCTGTTCTGCACAGACATTCTGCAAGACAGAATGACAAAAGTATTCTGCAGCCTCTCCTGATCTAAAACCACTAAATAATAACTGGACCTAGAGCCCAGCCAAGCTCACAGCTATGGGAAAAATGTGATGCGTAAGGCAGCAGAAATACCCGAGCAACTGCACTCGGACTTATTTCTGCCTACATGGACAAAGTATCTACCTTGTTGACCTGTCAGTCTCACTAATCCACCCTCTATTTTCAGTTAATATCATTAAAGATCAGCGCTTGAGAGCCTGGAGGGAGAGGAGAGCACCCCATCCCCTTTTTCCACAGGGCGATAACCAGATGTCAATGGCCGCAGCTGTGACTACATAATTACCTGTTTGCATGAACGCCGAGCGCAGTTTAGATTTAATAGGACAGACGACAATGCAGCAAAACGCATTTAGCCCACGATTACCCCTTTTCAAACATTCTCTCGCTCGCAACTTCGACCCTGGGAACATTGCGGGCACAGACTCGGGTCAATAAGAAACACTGGCCGGCACAATGGGGCTGGCCTCAAACAGCGCTGTTGACAGACACCGGCACAAAGGCGCTGAATAGAGTCCCCCTCAGTTCTCACACAGAGCGAAGAATGAGTCAGTGTACTGCCGCTCTGGTGCTCTGTTTGTACAGTGTATACAGCTTTTGTCCCCCGCCACTGTTCCCAGATCAATGGGGGCTAAAGAGCCGAGGAAGTGAAGGCGGAAGAATGGCTCTGCGCTCGCCCCGGCAGCCAGCGGCGGGTCCCCCGGCACAGGGCCCGCAGCCGCCGCTCGCCCGGCTCCCGCGTCCCACCACACCTCGGGAACAGGCCGCGCCGCTGCCGAAACAGCGGGGCCAGCCCAAGGAACGCGTTTTATCTCCTTACATGACAAAAACACCATAATGTGCCCCCCCACACCCCTTCCCTCCCCCCACGACCCGATTCATGGCTGCAACTTTGACCAAGAAGGAAAAACAAGCGTGGGATATGGAATTACAATGGCCCCATGTCCCTTCAAAAGGTACAGCAAAGACAGCAACAACATAGTCTCAGCATTTTAAATCCCCACTGCAAAGGAGCTGAGAAGAGTAACAAAAGACAACCATAGCTATACATCTATATTTCACCCAAAACATTCAGACTGTGCAAATAAAGGGCCAGGGAAAAATTCTCATATACATAATAATGCATATGCACCTGTCTATTAGTTACCTATTAGCAGAAAAAAAACAATCACTTCATATAGGTTACTGCTGCTCTTCAAATAATTATTTTTGTCAACTTCCCCTTAATGGAAACCATACTTCTATTATTTACAACAGTATAACTATTTTTAAGAAACAAAAGTAGCCCTCTAGCACAGCATCAAAACTGCTACCTTCACCTGCTTCATATACTAGAGTATAAAACAAAATACGCATACTTCATTCTGAGGAGTGAAGTCTTTGCTTGCAAAGACTTGGTATGATTAGCATAACGCTTCAGATAAAAGTGATGCAGCAACTGCTGTTTAACTCATGAAGCCTGTACTATGGATAAAGTCACACAATTGCATTTTAAATTTAACAAATCCCTGGATTTCCATGAATGGAAACACTGTTAATTTTATCACTAATAGCCAAGATAGTATGAGCACAGTTTCTAGTGCTCTTTCAATTTAATCTTTTCAGCTCAAAATACTAGAATGTTGTTATTACACTAACCAGCTACAGAAGAAAGCCCCAAAATACTAAAAAAAAAAAAAAAATTATGTGTCTAATGCCAGGAAAAAAAAAAGCCCACAAATTGAAAGTTTCATTATGTGTGAGCTAGTCATAAGATTTTGGGGGTAAAATACCATGGCATTCACTCTCAGCAAATGTGTTGTGTGCAAGTAATCTGAAAGATGCACTAAGACAACGACCTTTTTCTCAGATACTTTATTTCAAAATAGCACAAGAATGTGTACGTTCCATGTTTACACATGGCCTTATTTAAATAAAGCAGGGCTGCCTGCTTTGAACACTAGCTACGTGACATATGACGGCACTTGAGTATACTGGCAATGAGTATGTAAAGTAGGAAATGTTTGTATGAACGCCAAGGTTCACCTGCCACTCTACCGAGGATCTGATCAATCACAGTCCTGAACAGACAGCTTTTAGTTCACCTTTCAACGGCTATTAGAGCTATTACACACCCTGGCACAAGAATACTCATAGATCTAAAGGCTGATCAACAAGGCTGGAAGAATTAGCTTTTAGCTTTTTTTTTTTTTTTTTTTTTTTGAAAAAAAAAAAAAGAACAGGAAATTCTCAGCAGAGACAGACCTTCAAATGCAAGTTTGCCATATGATAAGAAAAGAAGAAAACAGAGAAATAAACTCTGCTCCACCAATTCCTTTAATGGGGTGATTCTAAATCACTGCAAAACTTTTTGTTTTTTTTTTTTTTGTTTTTTTTTTTTTTGTTTTTTAAAGCTTAAATCGTTGCTCAACAAGTTAAACTGAGCCTAACTGACTCCAGTCATATATTATTCCTTTCCACTGGCTTACTATAACTTCAGTTCTAGCTAAATGCACCACTGACAGCCTAGGCTAACCAGGCCAAAGCTTAGAATACTCTTCACACATCCTGCAGAAGCAAAGGAGTATTTCACAAACCTTAACGTTACAGCAACACATCGGTCACCACGAGGCCCAGACAGGGACGCTGGATGTGCTGCCACCATCGCAGCTGCCCCATGTCCCCTGGGCTGGCAGCTGGGGCGGCGTTGCCTCTGCCAAGCAGAGGATCTTAGGTCCCAGCTCTGTCTGGAGGAAGCAGAGCGTGTTTCGGTCCGTCTCCAGCAGTGCTGGCAAGCCAGCTGCCAAGAACAGTCTTGAAAGGCATTGGAGGGAGCAGTATCTAGGACTTGGGCGGTAAACAGACTGGTCTGGCACCGGGCACCAAAAGATGAGTGAGGGCAAGCAGGCACTACTTGAAAGATTAAAATGCTTTTAGCTAACTTCAGATGTATAAAGTCATAGGAAAAGAAGTACCTAAACTCCCTAAATGAAAGGACAGGTTGGCAATCAGTTTATAATTACCACTCAGATTAAGATCTCTACCTGAATACTTCAAGTTAATGAGTACGAATTGCAAATAAATCAAACTTGTAAGCTGCTTACACTTTCTTACAATGTATGGAAAAGACCTAAAAAGTTCGACTGGGATTTCATTTTGCAGAGGATTATAGTTTTAATATTTTAATTTTTTAAATTAACACTCCGTTACTTCCAGAAGATCTCAGAAGTGTTAAACAAGTGCACTGTGTATTTCTATAAATACAAGCTTTATATAGGTTTATACCAACTGTGAAAGTGGTTCATAAGATCTCATTGCCTTTGGAAGACCTTGCTAACTACTATGAAAATAAGGAACAAGAGGTTTCACAGAGAACAAGCAAGCAATCCTTCATTTCCTCTAATAAAATAAAAGAAAAGCTGCTTAAGCCCTTTTCTTCTTACCCTACTAATGTGAAGTCACCAAACACCAACAAGTGACATTGCATTTTTCATTGTTTCCAACAGTTGTTTCCCTGCCTTCAGAATCGTACCACAATTTCTCGGTTAAGTGGGTACGTACTCAAGCAGTGTGACCACATTATGTGCATTTTGACATGTGATCAGAGCCTGTCAATTCTCAAAGCAGTTCATTTAAAATATAGCTTCAGTATTTTTCAGAACCATTCCTTCAGGATTTGGAGGACTGGAGGGGAGTTATTATTTCTCACCCAAGCTGTGTGGCTGGATTTTGAGTTATTTAGATTTTAAAAAATAGACTGTTGCAAAAGGCTAAGACAGGAAAATAGAAAATTTGCCTCTCTTGACAGCTATTGCAAAAGGAAAAAGAGCTTTGTTTTTGTTAAAAAAAAAAAGTGCTCTACGACTGACTATTATCATACTTCATATTTCAGTGTCCACAAATCATGGCTACATTCAGCAAGTTCACAAAGCACCAGCCAGTTGCATCCCCACCTGGCTGCTGTTGTGCCTAAAATGCTGACAGAGCCATGGCAGCAGTGACCACACACACACATTCCAAAATCTACGAAGGCAAGTTTCAACAGCTACTCAGTGCTCTTGGAAGAGTAACACTTTTTTTTTTTCCTTCTCAAAAATACAAGTATTTACTTAACACTGCATTTCTTCCAGCACAACAGCAACACTTGCCTAGGATTTTATATTTAATCTCGAAAATCTAAGAAAAATTAGGTAAGCACATAAAATAGCAAGGACTGTGTTGTTAGATGCTCCTTACATACAACCTACATGTTGCTTTAGTTCTTCTATTGCCTCTGTTTCTTCCTTTAAAACATTTGATATGGAAACTATACTTCAGTTGCTATTCCCATCCTAGTTCCACACAATTACATGTGATAAAAAGAGGCAGCAAGGATTGCATTATTTTTGTTAGTGAACAGAAGTGAAAAGGAAATTACTCCTAAATAACAGACATGCAATAAAATGTTACTTTTTTGTCTCTAAACACCGTTTTTTCTTTTTATTCAGACTTGCTGAGCTGCCTAATAACAGCAAAGCAGCTGAATCCCCTACACAGCTCAGAAACACTCAGCCTTAAAAGGCTTACCTTGCTTTGTAGGAATTCACCTGCTTTTGTGCCCTGCTTGGATAACGGCATCTAAATAGGCTGGCAAAGTGTTAGAGAAAGCGTCAGGGGAAGAAAAAGCATCTGTCAGGGGTTTGGTGTGTAGGAGTAAGAATTAATTTAATCAGTCTTCTGGGCTTGTTACAAGTGGCAGTCGACACCCACTCCTCCCCTCCCTCTGAGGAAGCACCCGCTGCACAGACAACTACCGCAATCACCATCACGGGACTAGATGATCCATGGCCAGCGCCTCCAATCAGGCAGACTGATCTTCTGTCAGTTATCATCATACAATCACTGAACAGCAGAGGCTCAAAGACACCTCCAAAAACTGCCTGGTCCAACCGCCTGCTCAAAGCAGGGCCACCCAGGACCATGTCCAGATGGCTTTTGAATATCTCCAAGGACAGAGACTCTACAGGCTCTCTGGGCAACCTGTCTCAGTGCTCTGTCACCCTCAGAGTGTTTCCTGAAAAAGTGTTTCCTGAAAACATTTTTTATTATGAGTGTGGCACTGGCACAGGTTGCCCAGGGAAGCTGCAGATGCTCCATTCCTGGAAGTGTTTAAGGCCAGACTGGATGGTGCTTTGAACAACCTGATCTAGTGGAAGGTATGTATCCCTGTCCATGGCAGAGGGATTGAAACTAGATGATCTTTAAGGTCCCCTCCAATCCAAACCATTTCATGACATTCAGAGGGAACCTCCTGTGTTTCAGATTGTGGCCACTGCCTCTGGTCCTGTTGCTGGGCACCACTGGAAAGGGCCTTCCCTTCCAGTATTTACATACTTGATGAGATTCCTCCTGAGCCTTCTCTCCTCCAGGCAAACAGTCCCAGCTCTCTCAGCCTTTCCGGGAGAGATGCTCCAGTCTTACATCATCTTTGTGGCCCTTTGCTGGACTCTCTCCAGTATGTCTCTCCTGTACTGAGGATCCCAGAACTGGACCCAGCACTCCCCACCAGTGCTGAAGACAGGTAAAGGATCACCCGGCTCAGCCTGCTGGCCACACTCCTCCTAATGCAGCCCAGGATACCTGTAGCCTTCTTTACATATTCAACTTGGCATCCACCAGTTCTCCCAGGTCCTTTACTGCCAACCTGCCTTCCTGCTGGGTGGTCCCAGAATGTACTGGTGCCTGGGGCTGCATCTCCCAAGGGGAAGGACATCACACTCCTCCTTGTTAAACTCCATGAGGTTCCTCTCAGCCCACTTCTCCAGCCTGTCAAAGTCCCTCTGGATGGCATCACAACCATCCTGTATGACTCTTCCTAGTTTTGTACTTTATGCAAACCTGCTGAGGGTACATCCTGTTCCATCACTAAGATCAGTAATGAAAATGTTACACAGAATGGGTCCCAGTATTGACCCTTGTGCGCACTGCCCATTACTGGCCTCCAGCTTTACTAATCTTAATATTATACAGCAGACTAAGAAGAATTATCAGTGAACTAAATCTGCAGAACATCTCTAGTTTTGCTAAAATTAACACCTTCATCACATCTTTCTGATATTTAGTGTCTTGGTTTTTGCAGTTATACTATTACACAAGAAGCTCAATTGCCTTTTAAAAAACTTGGTTTAACTAAAAATTCCTATTCTGCCAAGCTAAAAAAAAATACAGCGATGTGAACCCAAAGACTACAGAACCCAAAAAGAAATAAAACAAAAAATCAAAGCAACTTTAATATCATGACTTGTGGGAGGCTTGACTCATGCCTTCTGAAGAGCTCGAGGCTGATTACCTGCAGAGTGCTTCCCTAGCTGTGCTAATTCCCTTCTCAGACTCGTTTACTGAAACTACTCCAGAGGGGAGAATAATTACCACTCCATGGTTATACGATAGCATTAATTTCCCTGAGTAAGATCTATGTTATAAGAAGACTTATAATTCACATTTGGTCCAAACCATCATTAATTCAGTTTCTCAACCTAGAAACTAAATAGCTTCTGTCTTTGGGCAAGTCTATACCTCTCAATAGATTGCCATGCAGAGCCCACAAGCCAGTTCAGACCAAGCTGGCTCGCAAACTGAAACCCAAGGCCACATCAGCTCAGCTCTGCAGCTCAACTCATTGTGCTAAGAAGAGGGTTTAGCGCAGCTACACCCAACCTAATAAAAGCAGTTACACTGCTTCAGTAACCCAGACTGCTTTTACCACCTAGCCCTCTCCTCTGTCACAGGAACAGGTCATGCTGATCAGACTTTAAGCCAGAAACATCGGCACCTTGCTCTGTCCTGCAGTTCAGTAAAGTGCAGTCCTCTGTACCCCAAAAAAAAGTAGCAGATGCCTGGATAACTGGCATGTCCCTACCTCATCCACTGTCAGTGAAACATGCTGGGGAGCATCAGGGTTTTCAATCAAAATCATAATCTTCTGTACCTGGAATGGCTGAGATTCTGAGAGACTTTTTAATTGAGGTAATTAATTATACTAGAAATATTTAAGTGAGAGAGGCCCTCCTTGCATGCAAACCACAAAGCTTTCTCCAAAGCATAGGGGAAAAAAAATGAATTTCCAAATATGCTGCATACAGAGATTGAAGTCATTTATTCTCATCAATTTCAAAATGAAATACTAGAAACAACTTTAATTCTTCTGCCAAGTCATGAGTTTATAACTCTAGTTTCTACGGTTCTTGACATCCAACACCTGAATTAGGGGAGAGTTAACCTACCTCATCTTCTGCAGACAACTCTCAAGCCCTTTCAATGCCATAATAAGTTTCCCAAGCCTTTTTTTCCCCTATCGTGTATGTGTGCACGTCCAGTATGAGAAAAAGTGTGGTTTAATGAGTATTTACAGACTCTGACACTGCCAAAAAAGCTCCAGGCCACCTATGGACTGCTTTGTTCTCCCAAGATGTTTTATATAGCATATTCCATCTCCCATTTATCACAATGCCAGGAGAAGACAGAGTTGGCACAAAATTTTCACCAGTAAATGCTACTAGTTTTGTGGGTTTTTCTTTCTCCAAAGGCCACCCAATCTCATAACTCTCTGCTACTTTAAAGTAATGGCAGAAGTGAAAACAAAGATGAAAAAGTGATTTGCAGGCTTTCATGCACTGCTGTGGCCATAATCCTAGGTCTATGCTGCATAGTCCGTATCAAATGCTGCCCAGGGTGCCTCATTAATATGGATTAATTGTACTTTTGATAAACAACACCTGTCCCATGGTATTACTGCATTTACTAAAATCTAAATTATCTTATCTGTGATGGAAAATTTACAGTATAGTCCAAAAAACTGTTTACAGACTTTGGGCTCCAGGAACTCTGGAAGCACAGTCTTGTGTATTACAGAACCACACAAAGCCAACACCTCCATTTGTGGTTAAAAATAACCACTGAAGAATGATGTACAGTGGGTGGCAAAAACAATCACAATTGTAAAGTAACCAAGCAAATAATAAGCTATGTCCATAGGGGATAAAAATGCTATAATTTCCAAAATGCACGCTGCTATAAATAAGTTAGAGGTTATTTGCTGAAGTACACAGATTAGGTTTGCAATGACACAGCTATTCTGCATGCCCATTTTTAAAAAAGAGAGCTGAAATTGTCTGACAGCAGACAGGGTGGCACCGCGGGCTTTGTTTGGGCTGGGAGCAATGGCGAATTGCGCTATATGGGAGCTTTGTAGAAAGGGAGTTCATGCCACCGCCTTGAATTTAGCCCTCTTCAATATAAACAATAAGGCTTCCTTTTAAGCTGCAATGGTGGTATGTGGGAACAGGACAACAAGATCAGTCCTGCTTACCATTTCTCCCTGGAATTTGGGCAACGTTTGAGACCAAAGGCTGACCAGAATGCCAAAACACAAGTTTGCTGATGACTAGTGCAAACCAACTTGGTCCTTGGAGAATTTCAACATGACATTCTGGTAATTTTAATCACAGAAAGAGACTCGTTTTCACAGTGTGGAGACCGGCTGTCTGATGATGTTTCCTATAAAAGATAGAAACTGGAAGAGATTCAGGAAAGCATGTGTGTGCACTTTGTTTTATACTTCAGCAAATTTGAGCAGGTCATACTTATTCAAAAATTCAAAACTAAGATGGCCTAAGTTCATCTTTCAAAATGCAGACAATTTTTTCCCTTCAATAAATAGGTGCTTACCTGACAGGTAAGACAACTTGAGAGTTAAAGAGGGTGAGGAAGGAGCAAGGAAGTATGAAGATGACTTTGATTTCAGATAGCTATTTAGTATTACCAACGTATTAGTCAGCAACATGGCACTGATGGACTTAAACCATTTGAAGTTATAGGTACAAAGGAAATCATTGTCATATAAACAGGCAAGAAATACTTTCCAAACAAAAGAAAAAAAAATAAAACAGAGCTGATGACAAAAGAATAGAAGAAATTTGTGAAAGGCCAAGTAAGTGCTCATGCTGACTAAGATTAGGGTAATAGCTATTTTAGTAAGTTATGCAATTTCTGATTTAATTATGTATAAATGAGCAAAAATTATTTATAAAACTTTCCAAAAGCATTACTAGAAGGAACATATACTGCTGCAATACAGCCACCTCTAAAGCACAGCGACTTAAAACATAACAAAACTGCAAATTTTAATGGTTCAGCGTGAAAATATAGGTAAAAAGGTGAACAACAGTATGCAGGCTAAAAATGCTCACTTGTCTAATACTGAATAGATATAATAATATTAAACTGTAATTCATTATAAAGGTAGCTACATTAAACTTCTATTTGAAATATATATTAGCGATCAGTATTGTAAAAAATAATAGAGAGAACAAGCCTGGAAGGGGTACAAATAGTTAACAACAGAGCGCATGAACAAGGGAACGTCAGCAAAAGATGAAGGAAGAAAGATAATGTATTCCCTGTATGAGACTGGTTACACATTTTCTTCACCTTCTTAAAAGAGGTTTTCTACAGTGTGGTTACTACCAGAACGACTTGTGAGAAAAAGACAGATCTGTTGGGAATGAAAATGACAACAGAAGAAGAGAAGCAGAGAAGGAATAAACCACTGATTTAATCTGGTGAGCTATCCGCAACAATTTGAACACATAAACAGAATGAGAAAATTCTGCTATTACAGTTACTGTGTTCATTTTCCTCACTTAACAAAATTGGGAGTTAAAAAAATTTTCCTCAGCAGAGCTTGAGCCTTTGCTAAGCAAGAACTACACCATGGAAATAAAATGAAAGAGTTAGAAATGTTATGTCCTTAACATCATCTCTCTACACCTTTCCATAGTAATCCTGCATCATTACAGAATCACAGAACAGTTTGGGTTGGAAGGGACCTTCAGAGGTCATCTAGTCCAACCTCCTGCAATGACCAGGGACATCTTCAACTAGATCAGGTTGCTCAGAGCCCCATCCAGCCTGGCCCTGAATATCTTCAGGGATGGGGCATCTACCACTTCTCTGGGCAACCTGGTCCAGTGTTTCACCACCCTCAGTGTAAAAAATTTCTTCCTCACATCTAGCCTGAATTTCCCCTCCTTTAGTTTAAAACCATTACACCTTGTCCTGTTGTAACAGGCCCTGCTAAAAAGTCTGTCCCCATCTTTCTCATAGGCCCCTTTTAAGTACTGAAAGGCTGGAGCCTTCTACAGGATGAACAAGCCCAACTCTCCCAGCCTGTCCTCAAAGCAGAGCTGTTCTAGCCCTCTGATCATTCTTGTGGCCTCCTCTGCCCCTCTCCAGCAGGTCCATGTCTTTCCTGCACTGAAGGCTCCAGAGCTGGAGACAGGACTCCAGGTGGGGTCTCACCAGAGCAGAGCAGAGGGGCAGAATCACCTCCCTCAACCTGCTGGCCATGCTCCTTTGGATGCAGCCCAAGATACACTTGGCCTTCTGGGCTGCAAGTGCACATTACTGGCTCATGTCCAGCTTCACTTCCACCAGTACCCCCAAGTCTTTCTCAGGGCTGGTCTCAACCCCTTCATCCCTCATCCTGTATCAATACTGGGACCTGCCCCAACCCAGGTGCAGGACCCTGCACTTGGCCTTGCTGAACCTCACGAGATTCACATGGGCCCACTTCTTGAGCTTGTTCAGGACCCTGTGGATGGCATATCATCCCTCAGGTGTGTCAACTGCACCACTCAGTGTGGTGTCATCTGTGAAGCTGCTGAGGGTGTACTCGATCCCTCTGTCTATGTCTATTACATACACAACAGTCAGGGGAACGAGGGCTCAGCAAGCAAAGAGTAAATTTACCGCACACTGGTGCAAGTATCTCTGCCGCACACCAAGAGCAAGGCAGCTTACCCGAGGTAGCTCACTCGGTGCTTTGTGTGAGGTAGCTCATTCTTGCTGAAAGATGCACTAATTGTTCAAGAAGCATATTCACATGTCATCAAAATGAAATAGTTAACTCCAAACTCGCCCTCCAGCTTAACACGCAGTAACCGCGTATAATACACAAACTGGAAGCAAACCAAATGGTGTCTTATTGAAATCTTCCCCCTTGCAGAGCATCTCTCTCTGTTTTTTTCTTCACTTCTGTTTTTTTTCAGAAATTGATTTTTTTAATCTTACAAGATCTTTTAAATAGTTTCACTTATCGCTATTAACGTAAATATAAGACAGTCTTGACAAAATGTATGTGCTGGAAAACAGACTTATTCACATTACCTAGTCTAAAAAGATACATTATTGTTAATTTGATTCCATTCTGTCCTTATCTATAAAATATTTAAAAAAATAGAACAAAAGAAGAAGAATTTAAAATGTTTCCCAAATCAAATTCACCCTGGCAACCATTCAAACAGTGTAAATATTTAGACACAATTTACAGAGACAGCATTAGGTAATGTTTTATGATGCTCATTAAGCTGTCATGTTCAAAATCACAACCAGCATCAAATGATTTCCACTATTCAAGTTTGGCAAATATGCACTGTATAAAAGGTGTCAAGTAAAATTGCCACAGGATATACTGGAAATCCCTGCACCAGCTGCATACTCAAACATAAAGGAAATGTCTTCCTGATCCTACAGCCTGATAACACTGGAGTTGCTGGAGGGCTACAGCAGTCTTTGAAAATAAAGCTTCATTACACTGGCATGGAGAGGTGCTGTTTAATCCTCTTTGGAAGCTGGTCCCGCAATCCTACATTTTAGGAAATTACTAAAAGCCATTGTGCTTTTGATGGAAATTGGTCATTAACGGTACAGGTGCAGACCATGCAGCCGCAGTGTCAGCACAACCCCTTCCCACATTTTCTGTTCTTAGGAATTCTATCTGATAATGGCAAGAGCAGGTTGTAACAGCACCTTTTTGCCATGGATTAAGTTGTTGCTCATGTGGAGATGTAAGACAGTCCCTTTCCTCTTTAGCACTCCATCTCCCCTGCGTGTTAAAACAAAGAAAAACATGCCACTTTCTTCTATAGCTGAAAAGCTACTTTACCCTTACTTTCCTACAGACCCTTTCTCTTTTGTATAAAGTTGGGATGCTTTACAGAACTGCTGTATGTTTTTGCCATAAAACACAAATTTAATACAGCATTTAAGTCAGAGTGTATCAAGAAATATGTTTTTAGTAATTACAGTATAAATTAAACAAGTACAGTGCATATTAAATAAGACCTTGAAATCACAAGGGTAAGAAATACTCCTGTCACATTAAATAAATCCCAAATAGCAAAGTGCTGGTGATATTTATAACCAAACACATCCATGCCTGACCCCAGTGAGATTTTAACAATATCTTTGGTCTTTAACTAAACTGGTGCATGCTTCTAATCTTGATATCATCAGTGCTGATAATTTAATACATTTTTTGCAATCCTATGAAACAGCTTTCCCAAAGAGGATAGGAAAAAGGAAAGCAATCGGCAAAAAAAAGCCCAAAAGAAAATAGCTAGCAGGTTATTCAGATGCTTATTAAATTTAAATTTTGTATCATTACTATTCTAAGATTTCTTTTAGTTAATAGCTTCTGGTGGTTTGTTTTGGTTTGCTTTTTTGTTTGGTTGGGTTTTTTTTGTTGTTGTTTGTTTAGTTGTTGTTGGGTTTTTGTGGGTTTGGTTTGGTTTTTGTTTTGTGGTTTTGGCTTTTTGTTTTTTTAAGGATGACATTTGCTTTAGAAGAAATGTATTTATGCAGCTACTTCAAATTTTCCAAGCAAGGGATACCTTTTTTGTAGTTGCTCTTTTACCCAAAACAATCTTGAGGATGGCATCCTTTCTTATGGCCACCTGGTGGTAGCACTACGGGGTCTTTCACTTGGACATCCCAGGAAATCACAACTGTTAGGATCAGGACTGAGGAGTTTAAGAGAACAACAAGCTTTACAGACAAGAACCTCTTGTAGGATTTTTGTTTCTTTTCAAGTAACTTCTAGCACGAGGTTACCTGTTCCCCAAACTCAGGAGGAGGCACGCAAGCAAACATGGCACAAGGTAAAGGGGGCTGCACTGGAAGCAAGGAAAATCTTCTTTACTTTGAGGGTGCCAGAGCACTGGAACAGGCTGCCCAGAGAGGTTGTGGAGTCTCCTTCTCTGGAAGCATTCAAGACCTGTCTGGACACATTCCTGTGCAATCTAATCCAGGTGTACCTGCTTTATGAGGTAGGTTGGACTAGATGATCTCCAGAGGTCCCTTCCAACCCCAACCATTTTGTGATTCTCTGAGAGCATGGAGCCTTGCTATGAACCATGCAAGGAGGGAGCTGAGAGCTACAGGTCAGAATGAGACCAACAAAGACAGTGTCACAGTAGACATGTGCTATGGGCTGATTGATAAGGAAGAGGGAGTGGAAAAAGCCTCATTCAAACAACCAGAAGCCAACTCATGACTGCAAGCCTTGATTCCCACAGGGGACTTCAAATGTCCTGATGTCTGCTCAAGCAGAAACATGAAGGGGCAGCAAGCAATCCAGAGCATGCCCAGGTGGCATTTTTTTTGCCAGAGTTGGCAGACAGCCCAACAAGGGCAGGTCTTCTACTGGACATGTTACTCGTGGGCAAGAAAGAACTGTCTGGGAATGTGGTAGCTGATGGCAGCCTCGGCTGCAGTGACCATCAATGACAGAGCTTAAATGCTGAAGGAAAGTGCTAAAGGCAACTGGCAGAAGAGAGATCTGGGCTTAGGGACAGTGGACTTTGGTTTATTCAGGGTAGAAAAGAAGCTGTCCTGACATGAAAAGGTACCCAGAAGAGGCCTTTGATCTATAAGGACAAACTCCTTGATGCTCTAGAAGCATCTTCCCCAACATGCAGAAGTCAAGCAGGCCTGGCAGAAGGCTCAGCTGAACAGGAAGCTTCGATCCGAACTCTACCACCAACACAAAATTAACAGTTACTGCTTGAGATCAACATAGAAACACTCTTCAAGCGTGCAAGAACGGGACTGGGAAAGGCAAAGCTCCTCTCAGTTTAGAAGAACCAAGAGATAAAAAGAGTAACAAGGGCTTTACCACTACAGCAGAAGCAAAAGAGTATGAAAAATCTTTGTCTGCTGCCAAATGTGATGGACACAAAGGACTCTGTTCATCCTGGGCCATCAATCACGTTTGCTTTGATGTCAAAAAAGGAAGCTGAGTATACAAGTGCTCTGATAAAATGCTATCACAAACTTGCACAAAAATTTGTGATTATTTCTGTTAAATCTTTTTAATCCACTATTTCAGAACTGTTTATTACAGGAATCATATTCAATGTTTTAGACACAGTAATCTTGTAGATTAACAAAGATGCTCCTCATCTCAAAAGGAAAAAAGACGGAAAACAGATGGACTAAAACATTCTGATGTTATGAATTCAAAAACATGGTGTTTTGCCTACATATTAAAAACAAAGTGTTAAACCAACCTGGAGACACATTAAATAGACAAGGTATCTTTGAATAATACATAAACATAAGGTGCTAAAAGCAGTTTAGAAATCTTATAAACACTATTTCCACTAGAATTCAATAATTCCTTATCTCTTAGCTATAACTACTGCATTCCTCACCACAGTTGTTCTGGTTCAGGACACACAATGAAACTTGCCACCAAAGGCTACATAAAATAATCTTCTACAATATGGAATATTTGACCACATCAGCACTGATCATCTACTACAAACAGTATTATCACAAATAAGATGTAAACTCCCCAGTACATCACCTTGTATATATATTTGGCATAGGTAGTTCCTGCCTAAGGAGGCTTACAATTTACATGGGACTGAAGTCTCACATTTGCAAAATTCCCAAGTATTTCAATAAATAGTGCTTGTTTTAACAACTCGGATGATAACCATTTTCCCTTTCCTCAGTGACAAAACACCCAGTAACCCCCTTTGGTCATCATAAGATGGAATAATATAGACAGCAATAATGCAAACTTTCAAAGGAATCTCCATTCAAGACAATGACATCTGAGCCACGCAGACCTGTTTGTGATCATACTTGCATTCTGCACAATATGTTAACTTCTATAGTTTAAACCACAACATTCATATGAACTATCCAAGTCGCATTAGACATGCATTTCCGTATGTCGTTCACATAAGTTAATTGCTTACCGTAAGTTTATTACTTACTTTCCATCTACTTCTGGTCTTTTGCACACACAGTGAAACTTGGCACCAAAATCTATATAAAGATCATCCTCTACAATGTGGAAGATTCGACCGATGACAATTTTATCTTTTGCAGGTCCCATCTGAATTAAAGGAGAGCGTCTCAACATGGATGCAAAGGATTCCGATTTTTCTGAAGGAACCTACAAAGCAAGAAAAAAACATTTCACAAAACATACTATATGACAGAGAAATTAAACTTCTAACATACAAAAAGGCTTTATTCAATACATTACAAGTAAATATTTCATGAGTCCAGCACGTTTTATTAAGACTTGTAGGGAGGCATCTGGTACGTCTCTCCAACCTGAAACATTTTACACATTAAATGTAAAACTTGCATTAATTAAGTCACACAAAAACATAACACTTTGCGTCTCCTGAAAACATCTGCCAGTTAGGCAAGGTAAGCTGGCTGCTTAGGTAAGTTGGCTTTAAAATGCATTCCCAGTATTAGTAGATACTCCTGAAAAGAACATCTGTCATCTCTTCGTTATCTCAAAACAGAACTAGCACCTTGCAGATATTCATGCAACTATTTAATAATGAATAATACTTAAATATTTATTTTAAAGAACAAAACCATTTTGCCAAAACAGCAAAAGTAGAAAGCATGCACAGGACTGATCTAACACATAAAAAAAAACCCAAACCATCACTTCTCTCATTTTTCACTCTATAATATCCAAGTAAATATTTTAATTCAGTTCCTAAATAAACAAAATGCTGGTTTCTTCTCACAGAGCTTTGGGAAAATGGAATAACATAAATCTTCCTGCTCTTCTTCGTGGACACATCTCTGTTCTGTGATCTGACAAAGCCAACTATCACAGGCTTCCCATCATATGCGAGGTGAAAATACCCAGCTATATAAAAGTAAGACTCATTCTCACATATACTTACCATGATATACTAAATCTGACCACTTTTTAAGATTACCACCTTTGAAACAGTGTTAGTAAGAAAGCCTTCTTGCCAGTAATGAATGAAAGGGGAGATGCATTTTGTCAGCAATATGTACCAGATATCTGAAAGTGAATCTAAGGTAATAATTTTAGAGATGGATAAACAGATTCCAAAAGAGAGAGCTTATTAATTTTCCCCCACATTTAGCAGTAATTAAAGAATATAACAATTACTTCATGCAAGATCTAAGACTATTTTCAAGCCAGCAGAAAAACTAAACAGAATAATCAAACAACACACTTTCCCATTGACTACTTCAAATGGATGCTGAAAATCCATCTATATTTTTTATGAGCAGAGAATAATGCCATCATTTTCCACTTGTACATTTGGAAACTTTCATTCTTGGAGAAGTCAAAACAAGAAAGAGTTTTGAATTCCAGCTCTGCTGGAAGGCACGAACAGCACGGGCTGTTCTGACATGACACAGCCTCAGGAACTACAAGCCAGAGATCTGACACCTGGTAAATTTGCTGCTTCAGAAATGGGAACTGTTAAATGCGGCATCCCAAGGACAAGGGCTGAACAAAGAGCAACATGCACACACGTGCACGCACACGCACCACACACCCCCCAAAAGAAAGTGGCTGGTGATGGTAAACCACAAACAGAGCAGTAGGATTTTATACAGGAAAGCTCATATCAGATAAGGTTTCAAACAGGATTGTTTGAATTTCACAATGCAGTCTAAATTTAAATACATGAAAATTAATTGTAGAGGATGGATTTGTAAATACTCCAAGAATAAACGCAAAATTGTGGAAGCAACAAGAGGAAGTATTTAAATGAGATTTATGATATTAATTGAGGGGGGAGCAGCAATCTAGATGCAACTTTATCTCAATGTATAAGCCATGGGCTAAAAGTAAACATTTCAAAATTAACATCCCATCAAAATTACTCCATCTGGGAAAGGGATTACAAATCAATCCACATATTGAAGTGCCAAAACCTGTTTGAAGGGAAACTGAGGTACAAATAGTGCAAAATTCAGTGGTCTTCCACTGACTTTCTCACTATGAACTCGCTAGTTTGCAGAACCACCCAGTCACCAGGACACAGGTCTGTTAAGAGTTGAAACCAACCCAGCTGGCACTGCCACATCTCAGCCTGCAGTCCCTCCCAGACAGAACTCCTGTCCCCTTACACCACCACTGAAACTCATCCCAACCTGGAGTAAGCTTGTTTCACGGCTGCAACAAACAGAACCTGTTTACTTTCTTGTTAGAACAGTTATCTGTTGGTTTATTTTCCAAACAAGATCAGAGAACCAAGTGAACATCAGGATGAACAAATGAGGGTGTGACAATGCCCACAGACAAGGGCAAAGACAAGAACATGACAGCAATATATACACTCAGGATGATAAGGACTGTCATTGTTTCATCCCATTTCAGTTATCCTTCACAGCAAGGCAAACTAATGAGAAAATTGGTCTAGTGGAAAAAAAAAAAAAAAGTACTCCCCAGCTAAGTTCAGGTTTCAGGTAAAAAGCATCTATGTTTTCATATTTCAACAAGATGCAAGGAGGTCCACCTATGGTTTGCATTAATTTGATGAATGCTACTGGAATCAAGACACTAGATGATCCATTCCCAACAAACAAACTACCTTATCTTATATGTAAATCATCTGAAAATAGCCCAAACTAGTACGGAGGATCAAGAGAACTTCTGAGTTTGGTATGAAGATTTTCCTAAATCATCTAGAAAGATGGCATTAATAATGGCCATTGAACACACTGAGCTTCTTTTAAGCAATAATGCAATTCACAGTAAATTCCTTCATCTCTTGGCAATTACACTCAATTAATGGCATTCACCGCATTCTGTCGCCTTGATACGATGGCACAGACAGCAGGCTCTCTACACTGAAAAAACTTGTTGCTTTTGAAATTTTTATCTCCACATCATGAGGATGGGTACAACAACATCCTATGGATTTCCTGGTCTTATCACCTAAAAATGGTCCATTCTAGTTAATAACATCTCCCTCCTTTATCTCCCTGGCAGGAAAAAATACAAAATTCTCTCACGTGCAAACTTGCCTGTTAAATAATGTCTGCACACCACAGAGAAGTGTTATCTTCACACATTGACAGATGTGCTCATTCCTTACTAGAACAGAGATTAAACTCACTAAGATACAGATGCTAATGTAGAAACAAATCCTTGATCATTCTTCAGTACGTACAGTTTTCCAAGAAGCCACCAGGAATCAGTTTGTATTCTACCACAGGTCTGCAAGTCTTCTGCATTCTCCTTTCTGCTTCCTGGAGAGGAAGTTCTCAAAAGCATAAATTTTTAATTTATGTGTACTAGACTCCTCAAGGGACTCAATTGCTTACTGCCACCAAGGATTCTTCTGTGGACAGACTAGAAATAGTGAGCTCTCAGGAGAGGAGATCTCATTAAACAGTAATTTATCTCAAGCATTTAAAGAGATTTAATGACGTTTCGAGTACTTTCCGCCACAATTTCTGAATCTCCTCAACTGGATTCCACAGAGTAGCACTACGGAAAAAAAATCAGACATGAGATAGCGGGGCAACATACTTCATTAAGCACTCCACTTTTCTGATTCTTAAGGAGTATTGGCCATGTAGCTGCGACAGAAAATGCATCGATAACATGTCAAGTTACAAAAATTTGAGAATATTACAAAATTCAGAATCACAAAGGGAACATTCTCTTCAAGTACCTGAAGTATGAAGCCTTTTCTCCCCTCCTTCTTCTTAAATGCCTAACCTGTTTAATTGTTCCCTCTAATTTCTAGGTTTTAAAGTTTTTCACAAATATCTGGGTGTCTTACTTTCTGTGAGCATAGTTCAATAAAAAACAGTAGCTCTTCCAATAACAGAATACTCTGCAAGATGATATATATTAACCAGAGAGTGGAAAAAATCACAGATTTAAACCCCAGTAAGATCCAAACAAAAAAAGTAACTCTGATGGAGGAATGGAACACAGGACAGTATTTCTAGAGCAAAGCCTATGACTATACAAGCAGGGTGGTCTGATCCCACCCACTGAGCAATATGTCTTTAAAACCCCAGCTACACGTTGTATGTTTGCTTGCAAGGGCAAGTAGTGTGCATGTGGGAATGAGAGAGATATGGATGAAACACAAATAAGTGAGATGGGAGATGGGTAAATCTGGCTGCTGCAGTTAAGGGGTGAATGACAAACTAATAACAAGCAGCATGCAAAGAACACAAGCCTCCAAAAATATCAAATTTGTTTTCCTCAGCACTGTCATCCACAGCGAGAAAGATTTTCCTGTCCCAAGTCAGTTACACAAAAGAAAGACAAGGGAAAACTGATTTGCAACAACAAGTTAGTACAATGCCACAATCACTAAAGGCCCAGTGACTTGGGGAGTTACTCAAAACTTGCCTGAAAAAGGCCCTGAGCGAGCTGAATCAAGTTTGTCCCGCTTGGAGCAAGGATGACCTCCTAAGACCACTTTCAACATCTATCATTTTATTTAGGAAAAACAGGAAACTGGAAGCCTGCTGTAAGAATATTAAACGAAAACTCAATACATTACGCCACTGTCTGACCAAGTATATATCAAAAATGGACCTCTTTCAATCAGCAACCTAAAAAGGTTTTGCTACCTGCCAGCCTCCCAGACCTTAATTTCCATACCTTGTCACTACTAAAAGTGTGCACTCTTGTTCAGATGTAAACCTAAATCCCAGAAATTTCCTAACAGTTGTTGTAGGCATTACTAGGGTAACAGGTCATAGTGATTCACACAGTGCATATACTAAATTCCTCTCTAGTGTACTTCCACTATTTTTTACTCAAATTAATGCAACAAGAGCTATTTCAGTCAAAACTTCCTTGTGCAGAAGAATATCACCTTCAAAGCAACAGGACCAACTTGGACAACATACCGCAAAACCTAACATCTTAACAGCCTTCCATGCAGACACAGCACAACAAGCATCGCCAGCTCCAGAGTTCTCCTAAATTTATCAAAAAAACAAGCATCAAGCTTTGCTTCCATCACCACGGTTTCCGTGTACATTTCAGCTCTTCTAAGAAAGGAGAGTGAAGACTCAGGAGGAGCACTGAGAGGGCTGATGTATGACTACACTGACTGAAATTCCAACATACAAGCAGCTCAAAGTAATTTCTCTGGGTGCTGCCTTCTTTTTACACATTAAACTCTTTGGTCTAATGTCGGTGACTATTGAGAAGTTCAACAGATTTTATTCTGGTCTCGGAATGTAATAACTTAAATTTCAGGCCTTGTGCCTTTAACCCATCTCAAGTAGAGATACAGAACTCTGTCTCCTCTTGACCAAATAAGTTCAAGTACTGTCTACACCTCCAACTTTGAACACCTTCACAACTTTGTGCCTAGCAGCAATCAGTGATTCTAGAGCTTTCTCAAAGCAAAGACTCTTCTTCCTGTGCTAGTAGGAAAGAAAAGTTTAGGAAAAAAAAAAAAATTAAAAGAGCTGACATTAACATATATTACTTATTTACTCTAAAATATTATCAACCTCTGGGAAGCACCTAATTGAGATTTCTTAAAAAATAACCCTTGCATCTTCAGGCTAGTTCCACTGCACGGCTGCTGTCTAACACAGCAGCGTTCCCACTGAACCCCCAGAGCCCCCCAAACCTCCTGCAGCCACAGATTTTGTGTCACCTCTCCTGAAGTGGTTTTGCCCTGGGCAAAGTGCCCCGTGCTGCCTGTCTTGGGTCTCTGCCACTCCTGTCTCTACCCAAAAGGACAGGCTGACACAGAATTGTTCTTCTTCGCCTTCTATTTTTTTTAAATACTGTCCCACAGTTTACATACATCCATCAGGAATTGCCTCATTATACAGCACTAACTACAGTATTATGTACCCTACTCCTTTGCAGAAGGCTTGAGCCTACCATTATTTTTTCAGACAAGGTACAGCTCTGCAGGCCAAAGATTCACCTACTTCTTTATTATCAACAGATATGTAAACAACAAATAGAATCAAAATCTGATAAATACTTGTACGTGTCATATACAGTACATGACTTGCTTATATCAAACAACTGAAGTTCACACTGTTTTCCAATATATCCAATTTACAACTCAAACTGGGCAACTACAAAGACAAGAAAGATCTCTTCGGTTTCCTTTAAACAAGAGACTTTTCCATGTTGTTCTACACAAACAGGTAAAAGCAAAGAACTAACAGAAACTTCTTGCTAACAAAGGGTTTTGAAAATTAACTACTGTATAAAGCTAAAACAAAAGCAAGATTTGTGTTATTTAATAAAACTACTTATGGAAAATAGTCCAAAGAGAAAGCATAAAAGGGGGATCCATGATTCAAAGCAGAAATAAAAGCAGTGATTTAGGGAAAAATCCAAGACTAATGACTACAAAGTCACAAAGGACAGCTCTGAAAGCAGTCAAGGGGAAAACTGGAAGGTTCACTGCTAGTAAGCAAGAAAATTTTATAAAAAGCTTCTTATGAATCACTTCCTATGCAAATATTGTTACAAGGCCAAATTTCTGTAGAGACAGCACTTGCACACCAGCTGACACTATGATGACCTGAATTCTTTAAGGGAATTATTTTAGCTATAAGGATTCTAATATATTCTAATATCAATTATTTAATATCTGGAGTCCAGTAGAAGAAATATCAGTATAACTAAAAATTCCAGCAGAATAGCATATTCATTAATTTCTGCCCACGTCCAAGTAATTATTTGAATTGCACCCTCAATGGCAGCAAACCCCAAATTACATGGGTTTGGAATAAACATAAATAGTGTCTGTAGTCATCTTTTTAAAGGTAAGTTTTAAAGAAAGCAAGAGAGGGGACAAGAAAACAGAACCACTTTTTAATAGATTATGGTACTACAAACCCAGTGTTCAAGAATAGCAGAGTGAGCAAAAAGGTTTTCTCCAAGACTCTAAAATTTGGAGGGAATAAACTCAGATTTTATTATCAGAAAAAGCAAAGGAAAACAGCACTTTTTGCTTTGAAGAGGATGAGGGAAACTGACTGCTATGTTTTCATTCTTAGCTTTATTAAAATTTTATTAACTTTCAAAAACCTTGCATACTTAGGGTTTTAGTTGGCCAGAGTTATTTCCCCATCACAACCTTAAAACTACAAGCACCCCCAGAGAACTGCCAGAAAGCAAAGCAAATTTCTACTGTTTCAACCAAAAGAGGAACATATATCCGTTCTCCTCAGCACAGTGAAGAAATGTGGTTTAAGAAAGCAAAACAAACAAACATCTTCAGCCAAAAAGGCTGGAAGTAAAAATCTGAAACTAAGTATTTAAGCATCACTTTGTGAGAAGCAGTTACAAAGTGTTTTGGCAAAGCATAATTTAAATTTCACTGCAGATATTAGGATTTTTGGTGACTAACTCACTGTGCAAGCCTAACAGTATTTTGTAAAGACCTCTTCAATAAAACCCTAACACCTTTTTTTTTTTTTTTAATACTACAGGATTAGGCTTTAAGGAGGATAGATATGTAAGCCAAGGTATCTCCATACTCACTCCTAACTTAAAGGAGAATTGTGACTCATTAAGAGGCTATCACACAAAAATATCTACAAAGCTATTCTGAAATGCATGTATTGCAGAAACAACTGATTTTCCCTGAAGAATATCTTCATTTTGTCCAAGTCACAGTTCCTATTCACCAAGCTTTCTCATCCCAAAAAGAATAAATATCTAAAGGACTGAACTTCATCTTTACTAAGAATAGGTCTATTCATATTTTGTAGAATTAGCCAAAGGGAAACAAACATGGTTATAGGAAGTTAGAAGTGTAATAGTTGTCACACTTGGCAAAGAGCACTGGAAGATTTTGCTTGGATACAAATGCAATTTTTAAGTCAATTTCACATATTGAAATAACTTTTTTTTTTTTTTAAAGTGTTTTAAACTATATTTTGATTGGAGACTAGGAAAGGATTACACTTGTATTTTAAAAACAATGAAAGATTCATCATATACTATCTGGTATCAGTTTATGTTCATCAACATCTTTCTATCAAGCTCCGTATTTTGGTACTTATTGCAGTGCTGACTGATGAATACAGTATATTCCAAACCTAATTTTATTTTTTGCATACAAAATAACTTCTAATTAAAAGTATCTCTGCTTTGCAGAGAACATGCAATATAGTTGTATGTATATATTTGAATATATATTGTCTTCATAATAATGAACAATGTAATATTGTGAAC
This sequence comes from Streptopelia decaocto, assembly GCF_964273445.1. Taxonomy (NCBI): domain Eukaryota; kingdom Metazoa; phylum Chordata; class Aves; order Columbiformes; family Columbidae; genus Streptopelia; species Streptopelia decaocto. The sequence continues at coordinate 30,867,312 of NC_138655.1, read as the reverse complement.
TAAGCACATTTTTAAAAGAGATGCAAATAACAATTAGCTGAATTCAGGTAGCACTTAACCAGTAAAATACCATGGCAAAAACAACCTTTGTCTCTCATAATTACATTATTCAAGTAGGATCATGCAGATCTCAAACAAAAAAATATCATAGTAATAGGATTGGTACACTGTGCATAATATTTAATATTTAACAGGTTCTCCCGAATTGCACTTTCAAAATCAAAACGTCTTTATTGTCTAGAAATCTCTTCACATCGTTATTAAGGCTACCTGCAGCTTGTATCTATTTGAAGAGGCGTATTTCTTAGACGCATCATTTAGATGCGGTATATGAACTGTTCTTCAAACTCATGAAAGAGCACAATTATTTAGAGTACTTTGTAAAATCATGTATGTTACCCGTGTCTTATTACATGCTCCTAAATCAAATGTAGCAATACTGCTCATAAAACAAGCGTATTTTTTTCCAATTAACAGACTAACTTTGTATGTCCTACAACAAATACTGCACTATCATAGTAAATCCAAAGACAGGTGATTTTTTTTTTTAGTCACTATGGTTATACCTACCCCTTATCAGAAGAGTCCAAAGTACACTGTATTTTGTTTGTGTCCGATTTTTTTTGGTATTTTTTGGTGACACACGACGAAAACTTAAAATTATACTTTTTCCTGTGATTTTACACGACTGTGCTCAGAAGGAATGGAATAAAATAACAGAGCACCTCTGGGAAGGAGAAGGATATCACAGCTGTATCAAGAAAATTAAGCATCTACAGCTGCTTCTAGACCCTTTTTTGAAGTTTCTTCATCAATCAATTGCCCATTTAAAATACCAGAAAGCAATCATATTCCTAACACACTATAATGCTATTCAAACCACCCAGGCTTACCCAACAAATCTTATAGATGTACAGTCTGCTGCACTGATTGACTCAATACCAAATTCTCTGTGTTTGTAGTAAAATAAAGATTTTCCAGTTGTCTTCACATTTTGATGGGATACACAGTGCAGAAACTGCAAAACAAGACTTCCATAAAGAATTTCAAATGCAGCTTTGAAAATATGCTGCTGGCTTGCCAGAAGGATCATTTACTGAACAACATTGAGCTAAGAATTTACTTCATAACATTAAATAGTACATAATTTGGTCAAAATAAAGCTGGTTATTTTTCTTGAATTTAAATAACTTCTATATATAATTTAAAACATTAAGTATTTATATTTTTCTTTCAACAAAGCAAAAAATTAGAACATTGCAATGGTATCAATACAAGATTTTAAAAACTTGACACCTTCAGAGAGGTGGAAAAAGAACAGATGAAAGCAAAGAGGTGAAGACAACAGTACAGACAAAAGTTCATTGATGTTCTGCTTTAAGGAATAAAAGGAGAGCCAAGCCTCATGCAATTTCTTCATTAGTAACAGGGAACAAATTCGGATCACTTACAGTTACCTAAATATTTTTAGTACTTTATGTAATACATGGAAGAAGATGAAAAGAAACAGGAACCAAGAGATGATTCCTACAATGCCCTGAAACTGTACATCCATGGCTTTTCACTTTCCTCACAGCTACCTCCAATTGCTGAGCTACCTCCAATTGAATGGCTGAGGTTGGAAGGGACATCTGGAGAAGATCTAGTCCAACCCACCTGGTAAAGCAGGGTCACCCAGCGCAGGTTGCACAGGAATGTGACCGGGTGGGTCTTGAATGTCTCAGAGAAGGAGACTCCACAACCTCTCTGGGCAGCCTGTTCCAGTGCTCTGGCACCCTCAAAGTAAAGACGTTTCTCCTCGTGTTTAGAAGCAATCTCTTATGCTTCAGCCTGTGCCCCTTGCCCCTCATCCTATCGTTGGGCACCACTGAAAAGAGTCTGGTCCCATCCTCTTGGTACCCACCCTTCAGATATTTATAAACATTGATGAGATCCCCTCTCAGCCTTCTCTTCTCTAGGCTGAACAGACTCGGCCCTCTCAGCGTCTCCTCAAAAGAAGCTCCAGACGCCGCATCATCTTTGTAGCCCACCACTGGGCTCCCCACCACCCTCCAGTAATTCCTTGCCCTTCTTAAACTGGGCAGCCCAGAACTGGACACAGTACTACAGTATAATTCAACACATTCCTTCTCTGTGCCTGCACCAGTTCCTTAATGGGCTGGGATCAGCTCCCTCAGCAGGAAGGTTCCCCCCTCTACGCTTGCTGCTGGCCACCCCGAGGGGCCCACCAACATCCGCTCACCAGAACCCACAGCCTGCACAGCACCCGAAGTGCACAGCTCTCCAGTGTCATTCTGAACAGAAATCACCCAGTCTCTACATCAAGGAAGTGGGTGAACCTACCACATGGATTACATGAGCATACACAGATGAGCATACACAGTCCTAAGAACAGCCCACAGTGTTTTGAGCCTAGCATTTGCCTGTGCAGCTGTATTGTTTAGAACTGTGTGTCATTTCTCTGAGGATTCTGTGTTCATGTCCTTGCATTTTAGGTTGCTGTATGGATTTGGCATGCTGAAACAGGACCCTGGCAATCCCACACAACAGCACTGTCGAATCTTCAGCCTGGCAGTTTCTACACTGATCACCAGCCCAGCTTTCCAGGCTCTCTTCCAGGCCCCTGGAGGACAGGATGCTGTTCCAATAGCCATATTTAAGAGAGTAACTGGGATCTCCCACAGCAACAGTGGATGTAAATACCCTGTTGATAACAGTAACCACTAGGAAGGCCTTCAATTCCTACTTAACTTTTGCATTACAGTTCCATGCACCTTCTTCTAGATATCTCACATGCAGCCAATCAACAGATCACTGTCATTCACTTGCTTTCCTCTGCAATACTGGTAATCCAAAGACAGTTTGAATTTTGCGATTCCACTCTGACAGCCAGTCATCCACAGCATATCACACACACCTACCACTCATGGACCTCCAGCAATGCCAAAGCGATTACTTGCAGACCCTAACCTATCTGAAGGAGCAAATCTGAGAAGACAACTGCAGCCCACGGCTCCCTGCTGCAGTTTTCCACACGCTGAGGACAGAGCTGTGCATGGTGCTCAGGGCCTTCCCACGCACTTCTGTGTTCCTGAGGCACTGCTGCCTGGCACAGCTCTGCACAACTTAACTGTACTGTAATTACACCCTCCAAAGGGGCAGCCTGCATCATTTGTCTGCTGTTCACCAACAACAAAGTCTTGTCTACTTTGCTTCTGAGAGTGTTGCTCCAACACCGTGTGAATTTTAGAAAATCTGGTCATGCAAGCACTTCTGCAATGAACAAAGCAGGTCACCCGACAGTCCCAGCTGGGCCGGTTTTGGTGCCTCAGCCAGAGCGTTCACAGGCTAAAACTGCTCCTTTGCAGAGGTCTCAAGGACAAACCAGCTTGTTCCGCTATAATGGAAACATGCGTTTTGAGCAGATCCAGCTGAGAGGATGCTGAGGAGCCTGCGTACAGTCTTTATCTCACACAAACCTGGAAGCACCAGGATGCATTCGCAGTGCAGCAGGAGCAGACGCAGCCCAAGTTTCTCAAACGCAGCCATAGAAGCTGACAAAGTAGGGCAAGAGAAACTTCCAGGTAAAGAGAACTCATTCCAGCTGCCACAAATCCCACATCCATCAAGTCCCACTCTCAGTTAGTCAGCAGCTTCCAGTACTTGAATGCTGGCCAGAAGGTAATCTACCTGAGAGAGGAACCTCTGTGCCTGGCATATACGTTTTTTTAAATGCTGTTACATTCATAATCAAACCAAAAATGTTTTTAAGTTATTTATTAACACTGGAAAAGCACTCCATCCACACAAGATTATAGTTGTACTACGAAATATTATACCATAAAAATTAAATGGGAAAATTGCACTAAATATAAATAAGTATTTTTGTTCTCAAATAACTGTAACTTCAGTAAAATTGTAGTCTAAAAGTAAATCTAAGTTGGAAGATAGATTGAAATACTTTCCACCAATAGTTACATTAAAAATAATTAAGTTCTTTTTAATGCTTGATTTCAGAACACCCAGTGTTACATATTATTTGAAACTGAGCTTGCCAAGATACTGCATAAGCAAAACACATATACATCTTTTATAAAGAATATCTATGTAGCTTTCAGAACAGAAATGTAATACATTCCTTTAAAATCATCACTTCTGTGTTTTAGTTTCCAATCTCTTCCTTAAAACATAAATAAGGCAACTCTTCATATCACCTACCAAAATAGTTTTTATTTTCTTCTCTTTATGAATATTGATATGTTATTTTTTTTAAAATAGTGACAAGAAATCTAAATATGTGGACATTCTCCTCAAGTTTCTGAATCTTTTCAGGAAAGAATCTCTGGCTGACTAAGCAGATTTTAAAATATGCACATTTCTGGGAGAATAATTTCTAATCTCTTTGTTTCAGAAATTAGTTATTATGATGTACCGATACCAACCCAGTCCTTTCCATATGACCTTCTTCTAAAGTTATGTTTTTTCTTAATAAATGCTTTCCCTTAAAACACAGCACTGAAGGACCTAAATAGGAAATTCCTGAAATGTGCTACTTGTCCTGCATCATCTAGAAAGAAGCGATGCCCTCTGCCGTGCCGGGAGTGGAGGTTCACCTGGACCCAAGCGCAGCATCCCTGCACGGCTGCCTCAGCGGGACCCGCCGCCAAAATCGCTGCTTCTCAACAAACACTAAATTTCTATTTACATCACTGATCTCTGACATCCACCTGATGGTCTGTACCCTCTTACTATGAAGTAAAACAGCACCAGCAGAAGTTTTATCATGCTATGTCACATACTGCAGCCCAGTGGTAAAGCTATCATAGCGATAACTCATTTCTACCTAAAAATACATTTGACAAACTTCACCGCTTATTCTTTTAAAACATTTTTGGACTACTTAGTTCAGAGTGCACAAAAATATGCTATGTATTCTTAGTTACTTCATTCTTACGTCTTCTTCTTGTTCTGAGCTGGTAACCCAGCCTGGAACATGAACCAACATTCACTGCTCTACCCCATATCAACAAAAACTCATCACATCCTATGTAAAAGGCAAGGTTTCCTATTTTCCTAGGTAGGCAGCTTTAATCCACAAATAAAGGTAACACTTAAAGCATCTCCTGTCCTACAAGATTTCTTTATGTAACTGTACAGAAAAAAACTTAAAACCTGTCTTTTTTTTTGTTGAGTTTAAGAATGCAAAACCAAAAAGTTCTAAAAATGCAGAAGGAAAAAGCAGCAAGAAGTAAGCTGCCTGCTGTAGACAAGGTTAAGTATGTGGGTTTCTCAGAACATTCTGCTTTTCATATTGCTAACTCTTTAACAGTTTAATCAACATTCAAGTGCCTACTCTATAAGATCAACTATCTGCAAAACAGTAACAACAGAATTGTGAACTAAAAGTGAAAAATAAAACACAAGGCCCTACAAAATTACCAACATAGCAGAGAATAACACCAGGCAATTACAAAGCGAGGTCAGCAGTACGCATTTGCTGCTGTACCCAAAAAACATAAAAAGCTACCTAGAAAAAATATCATCATGCTTTTTGAATTATCTTAAACAAACACACGTCAACATGCCCATTTATCAAGTTTCCTGCCATCTGTATAAAATAAGCCACTGCCTACCAAGTACCATTCATGCAGCTTCAAAAACGAGGGAAAAACAGCTGACATGGGAAATGAGTGCAGAAACATCATTAAACCTCCATATATATATTTTTTTTTCCTAAAGAAACAGAAACACTAAGGACCCAAATAACATCTCTGCAGTTTCACAGGGCACAATCACTCCAGAAGCCAGGGAGTGGTTTATACCTGTTTGCCAGCAGTGACAAGGGACACAAGCTTTCCTCCAGCTGAGACTAAGGTACAGGATGAGTAAAACCACGTTCCTCCTGCTTGAGAGGGCAGATCCTGCAGACACGTCGCACCCCAAAAGGGGCTGCAGCCAGAGCCACCCCACCCTCTCCTGACGAGAGCGCATTGCTCCCCTTAGAAGAGTTTTCTCAAAAGGTCTCCTAATGCTTTGAGTTTTTACAGCTGCATCCAGTACATCCTCCCACCAGTATCACCCAGTTCAGGGCTGCTCCCAGCTGTGGAAAGTTTGTTTACCAAATAACACACTTCCCAGTAATCAAAAAATCAGTTAAAATTGGTGAAAATGTGATTTCAAGAAAACTACATAGAACCAACAGATTACACTGCAAGTCAGACCACTTTCATTTCCTCTCATTTCAGAATCCCATGTCCCACTGCTAATTCATTCTCACCAAAACCCACTCTCTCTTCTGCACCCTCTAGAAAGAGCAAACAGTCAATAATCATCAATCACACTCGGGCTCACTGACTGCTTTGCTAACTGGACTAAGAACAGCATGAAAGTAGACTTGTGACTACCTTACTTCTTCTCATTGTTATGCTTTTCATATCACCATGGCGCTGCAAACCAAGCTAGTGGTCTTCCTCTTGTTTGAGTTAGAAAGTAATTCAGCGGAGTGTAGAGAACTTCAGCTCTTCATTTTACATTCCTAGTTTAATTTCTGTATTACATTATTTATATTTGTACATGTAATTCCACTTGGAAATGATTTTGTGAATACTATATAACATTTGTGTTAGTTCAGAGCCTTTAAATGCTTGATGAGTATTTATAGACAGAAACAAGACAAAATACGCTCTTAGCTTCTTACTTCAACAGAAAAACAAAAAGAGGGGAAAAAAAATCACCCCCCACCAAATTCCTGAAGTAAAATTCATCTTTTACATCTTCTCCAGCTAGTTCAACTGAGTTCCTTCCTCAGCTGTTCTCTGGGCAACCCCCTTGGGCACCACCTGAGCAGCATCCCAGGTTAGAGAGACCTTTGATCTTTGCACAGCCAGCCTAGCTAGTGTGGATATTCCACAGAAAACAGCATGTTACAGATTATGCAGTAATTAGGCATATTAGGTCCTGGATTAAGTGACAGAGGTATTTCTAGTTCTACACTCGCAGTACTAAACCAGCCCTATAACATTCACAGCATTAATCTCCATATCCTCCTGGGCACAGTCCAAACAATCCCAGCCCCTGGAAAAGTTAGTAAAAGAAAAGAAGAATGTCAAGGATGAAGGGCAGCACAGCATCACTTCTACCTGAGTCAAAAAACAGAGGTCAGGGCTTTTCAGTCTGGAAGAGATATTCTGGGACACAGTACACACACACTGCTTTTTCCTGTTTCCATAGACATCTGTTATGGCCACTGACACAAGAGACACTGGGGGGAAATCAGCATGACAAAAATCAATGCAACGGACACAGAAAGTGATGGTTATTCACAAAACCTCTACATTCTTTTTATCCACTTGCACTCATTCTTTCACAAATTTTGTTCAGTCACATTATCACACTTACAGACTCGCAGGAAAAACCTACCAAAGCGGTCTGGACAGCACCACGTCCATGCAGCTCCAAGGAAGGATGGCAGCTACCAACGCCTCACCACATCTCCCACGTTCTCCCTGTTTGACAGTGATGAACCAGGGTCTGGACAAATCTCTTAACCCTTCAGGATCCTCAATTTTACTCCCAATAAGTGTTTTGTTTTGTTTTTTTTTTTTACTCTTGGAGAACTCTGCGTTTCTTCATTCACACACATTATTCTTTCAACTCATGTCTTCCTGTTTCTCTTGACACTTTCATACATGCATTTCCACGTGTTTCATTCATATTAGCCTTAGTATTTCTGCTACAAATCCCTAGAGTACTGGCCTATTAGGTCAGTCTTTGATCCTACCGGCTAAAATTGTTTTAATTAAAAATTTTCCACATTATCCCTGCCTGCATAACCCAGAATATAGTACTGCCTACAGAGCTGTACCTTGCATTCTGCACACCCAAACCTACTTGTACGTTTTCTGTGAGATTTGTTTTTTTTCCAGGAGTGCGTTAAAAAGTAAAACGCAAGAGCCGCCAGCACTTCTGTAGGATATTTACTGCGCGGGGCGGCAAGAAGTGAAACGAACACGAGAGAGCAGCGGGAGCGCACGCAGGAGGGTGAACCGAAGCCCGAAGGAACGTAAGGTGCCCGCACCGGCCGGCGGCAGCGACCCCGCCGGAGCCGCCCCCGGACTCTGCCCGGCCCTCCCGCTGAGCCCTCACCTGCCGGGGGCCGGTGGCCGTGGTGCCGGTGCCCGGCCGCTCCTCCGTCTGCTGCAGGAGAGTCCCGCCAGGCGGCGCTCCCGCCGGGCCGGCACTGCCGCAGCGCGTCCCCGCCGGCAGCCGCAGCCGCCACGGCCGAGCCCCCGCCCGGGCAGCGGCGAGGGCCCAGCTCGGCGCCATCACCGGTCGCGTGGGGGGCGGAGCGTGAACCACAACCCCGCGACACGCCCGGGTCACCGGCACGCGGCGGGCGCAGGCGCACTGGGGCAGGCTGAGGCGGGGCGGCCGCCATCTTGGCTGCGGGCCGTGGGCGGGAGGCGGTGGCGGGGCCGAGCGGGGCCCGGGCCGCTCGTCCTGCTGCCCCTGGGGGGTGAGTCACGGCCCGGGCGCTCTTGCTGGAGGAGGAGACCCTGCTGGCCGCGGCACCTGCTCTCCGCCGCCCGTCTCCCGCTGAGGCGGCTTGCGGGGCCCGGGCAGCGCGGGGAACCCCCCCCCGGCTGCCACTCCGTCCCGGGCGGGGTCGCACAGGCGGACGGCCCGTAACCGCCGTGTGAGGGCAAGGAGCGAGCCCCGCGGCCCCGCCGGGCTGGGCAGCGGCCCCAGGAGCCGGTCCGGGAACGGGAACGGGGTGGCGGCTGTGGCAAGAACACGGACAGCCCGTCAGGTGCCACCGCGCGGGGAGCGGCAGCCGGGCGGCGGCTGCAGGCGGAGGAAGGCTCGGCCGAAGCTGACGTGGCGCTCCAGCGGCAGCAGCGAAGCCGAGCGCAGCGCGTTGCAGACCCGACCCGCGGCCGCTTGGTCTGGAAAAGAAAAAAATCTTCTTCGTACCCAGAAAGCACCGCTCCGCACCAGATGAGCCCCCTGCTCGTCCGTTAGACAGCTGAAAAAACCCATACAACAAGGACGCTGTTCCAGAAGGACCTGCCCTACAAGGTATGGACCCTGTAGAGGAAGAGGTCCACTCCTACTGTGCCCTTCAATTCTCTGTACCTTTCGTTAAGGTGCAGCTATCAAAAGTTGAAGGCACATCCCTAACCCAAATTCTGAACTTGACACTTTAATCAGGGCAGGTTAATTTTACATACACCACTAGAAGTCTCTCTAGGCCTTGTCTATGCTAGAAATGCAAAGCTCAGCCCTGCAGATCCTTCCTGGTATAGCAGCAGACATCACCACTACTTCGAAACCAACCTTTAAGGAGCATTTTGATTACAAATAAAATTTTCCTACTTATTTACATCATCTTCCGTATTCACAAAACAATACATTCCTCACATACAGGTTTTTATTAAGCGTCTCACATGTAATTAAGCATATATACTACATCTGACATGCTAAACAGGTTGTCAGGAACCAGCTTTTTGTGGTAGTTGGAGGTCTCAGGGATTTCACACAGATGTTTCAAAACTTGTTTCCAGTTCTAAGCAGGGTGATAAAACACTTGCCAAAAGTTCTAACCTTACTGACACCACGTGCCAGAAACATATGAAATACAAGAAATTTGAAGAGAACATCAGATAAAGCAACATGTAGAACAGATCCTGTAAGAGTATGACATGGTGCACCTCTCCAAGGAGATTTCTGGGGTATTAAACACGGACAGGGCTGCAAGTAGTACAGGCCTTTAACACAGAAAAATAAAAGAAGGTGTAGCAGATGTTTTCAGTGGTCAGCCTACAAAGGAAACAACATTAGCCTTTGAGAGCAATTCTCTTGATGCCAAATAAAAGAAGCACTTTTGTGCCCAGACTTATTCTTATAGTCCATGCTTTGTTAGTGTAAATATGACACCATCATAGGTGAATTAAGATGAATCTATTCACGACTGATCAAAAGTTCAGAAGAGTGTATCTTACCACATTAACATCATGGACAAAAAACAAGACTGAAAATGTTACTGTAACTGAACCACACCAGCACTACGAGGCATCTTCCTTCTGTTTGCAATGGTCATAAGTTTCCTAGATTAATAATCCACAGACAGATCAATGAATTTTAGATATTACCTATAACTGTATCTGCTTCTGTTGCATGAGGAACATGCTCACAAGACAGTGTGTTCCTACCCACATGTAAATCCTGCTATGAAAAACTTGCTTAAAGCCTGCTAGAGCAGAAGTCCGTCCTTTAGCTGGGAGTGATCCTTCTAGGCCAGTGTCCTGTGCAGGCAACACTTAACCAAAATAATCACAAGGGAGTGAAGGAACAAGCTTCAGTTTGGCAGCAGCAGTAGATTCATAATGATTAAATTGAGCAGTAGTTACAGATTCAAAAGGAATTATGTATCCACAGTATATGTACAGTATAATTAACTTCTCAAAAGAGTTTTTCATTGCTATATTTTAAAGGTTGCCTTCAAATTATAGATAAGTCCTTCAAATGCTTGAAAGGCATAAAAATTCCCCTTCCCACACAAAACCCCAAACAATGTATTTTAGTTTCAAAAATATTTTGAACCCACAAACAAGCTTGGTATCAGTTAATCCAGTAAAACAGCTACATGCTAAATAAAAGCACATCTGGTTGAAAGAGCGCAAAGAATGTTACAGGTGTGCTTAGTTTTTGCTTGCAGCATCTGGCAGTAGGTAGCAGGACAGTGGCAGGAATCTCAGTGGGTCTCCTCCTGTGTCTGTTCTGCAATAGTTTCTGTGGCACTGGCGTTGGCAGCAGAGTTGAGAACTTCTCCGAAGTCTCCCCCAGCATGTTTGCTTCCTCCAACTTTAAACTAGAACACAGACAGAGCCTCAGCATACAATTCCAGTTACTTGGCATGTCAAACGTGGTTAACTGGATAAACACCGGTACCTCTGCCTGAACAAGTTCAATAACTCTTTTCAGTAGAGCAGCTTTGCCAGGACTGGGCTACCCCTGACATGCTCTATAAAGACAAATCTTTAAGTGTCATGGAGAAAACAATCACCAGCAGCAGATGAACAAAGCAGTCTCCCTTTGACTTCCAGATACACAAAACATGAAGCAGCCCTGACTCCAAGGAGTCTGAAGGTTGGCACACTCTCAGTTAAAAATGGACCCAGGTACGCTGCAGCCTTTCAAGCCATTTAGGTAGTGAAAGATTCCAAGTTAAAACTTGCTTCTGTATTGCTCAAGAAAGAACCTTGAACAGTTTTCAGTCTCAACAGCAATTCTTGAGATATTTAGTGGAGCATAGCAACTATTTTAGTTTCTCCAGGTGCTGTGTTTGGTTTTTCACTTCCCTCTACAGTTAGGTATATACCCTGTGGGATGGCAGGAACGTTAATGCCAATTAGTTTGCAAGGGAATCCTGGTTCCCTATGGTATCACTTGCATGCTTCTCATCCTGAAAAAGCTATTAATTGTTGTTTCTGGCACCTGAGGCTTTTGTGAGTAAATTTCAAATTAAATTACAAAGACCTTGCATATTTTATGCCAGGAATAAGATAAACACCCCAAGCTATAGTCCTGTGTAGGATACTAGTCTTTAGTAATGCATAGAAATAAAAACCTAGACCATTTTGGATACATAATGCTAGGTATGTCACACCAGCTGTTTAAGTTAGCCAGCTGTTAGTCCTAATTAAAGGCATCCTCCCGTAAGAGGTACAGGAAGCCCATTTTTTATAATCAAATCATTAGGCAGAGAAACCATTTCCATGGTACTTAAAAGATGTAATCTAAACACCTTCAACAGTTTACCAATATCTGAAAAGCAGGCTACCCAGAGTCCACTTCTGTCTTTCCTCCACATTCACCAAGGCATTTTAGTAACACTTACCTTTAAGTTTTCAACTTTTTCCTCAAAGGATTTGAAAGTAGGAGAATTTCTAGGAAAATAAAAAAAGGAACCACACACAGAATTAAAACCATTATCTGGTTAGTCTATAAATATCAGAAAACAAGCAGACAGTTGCTTTTTTCCAATGTCAACATGAGTTTTGTTTGTTTGGGGCTCCTTCCTGCTTTTAAGGGTAGCCTGAAAATAGTTCAGATCTGGAAGTACTACAAAACTAAAATTCAAACCATGAAACTACAAACTACAAAACTAAAATACAAACACACTCAAGTTGCAGCTCATTTGTATCTTTGGCAACTAAGCATTGCCAGGCTCAGCAATCAGATCTTTCATCACAACACAGAAGGGAGAACTAGCAAGTATTTTAGGTTTAGTTTATAATTCCCAGTGATTTCAAACAGGTTTCTGCCTTAAAGGACTTGTTCAGGAAAGCTCAGTCATTGCTTCTGCTTAGCCTACTACGTGATTGCTGAAGAACACTTGTCATCAGAGTTTTCTCCCTTGTAGGAAGACTAGTTTAACTTAATAGGCTGTGTGTGTTCAATTTAAAAAACACATTTTGCAATGGCATTTTCTGCCAACATGTTCAATTTAAGGCAGACTCCCCCTTGCCTTTTAAATGCTGGAGACAGCTGTGATTACAAATGGTAAGTTCTGCATATGAAGAGCAGGACAGCTTGGGATTTTCAATGCTGAGGGGCAGTGTATTATTTATTAGGGTCAGAAGAGTGGCTTAATGCTTCAACTAGCTGTCGCTGCCATTTGCAGATTTGTGCAGTAGCTTGTACACCTGCCTTCAGACAGGATGGAAAATGCTTGCCTTCAGTGTACCAGGACTGAGGATTCATAGCAGACTCAAAAAAAAAGTTCTTATATAAAGACTAAAGACAAGAGTTTTTTTTTTTTTTCCGAAAGAGGTCTTAAGTTCCCTTTCCCCTTTTGCTTGGCATTTGTGTAGGTCACCCACACTTAGCAGCACTCTTTCATTTGGGAAGGCACAATGTGACATACATATATACCAAACCAGACTCCCTCCAGAGATGGAGAGGGACAGTGTCAAGCAAGGGGAGAGAAAAGGCAAACAAGTCAGCACAAGACTTTTTTGTTAAACCACGATATTTTTACTCACTTTCATTGTTCTACAACAGATGCCAAGCTATTGCCTTTAAACCTTGGAATCATTTAGTAGCATTACATTTCTTACAGGCAGGGAGAAGTTGTTATAGTTCTCCAAACAGCAGGAAAGGGCACTTGATCACATTCCCGATGTGTGATAACCACCATCATTAAGCAGAAATAAATCTTATCCTATGTGGTAGTGCAGGAAATCCATTACAAAGTTGGGTAGGTTTTGGTTTGTTTGTTTTTTTTTTTAAATCTGTGTTAGTTGACTTAAGTTCAATTTAACTTGATTCCACACATGAAAATAAATAAACCGAACAGCTGGACTATGCATACATTACCTCATAATAGGCATGCTAATTGAATGTTGTATGGAGCGTATACTAAATGCCAGCATTAAGAAAAAAGAAAGCAAAAAGTTAGTTTAAGTGACAGACCAAGAAGAAATTGGCTTAGAGAGCTGACTTCCGCATACTGTATTTGGGAAATAGCCTAAGAGTCTGATACAGTCTTATATAGTAACTGCTTCAATTTGCTTTTTTAAATTGCTTAGCCATGCATACACACAAGTACAACGAGCAAAAGTAGCAACATTTTTTCTTTTTGGAAAGATTTAAGTGCCATGCTTGTTAGTATATATTCTGCTTAGCTGCAAACGTCTGTGTACTCATTCAGGTTCTCAAGCAATGACAGACATGCTGCATTTACAGTTTTGATGATATCATGTAGAAAGTGAATACTCATGAGTCTTATCGATCAACTGATCTTATTAGTGAAAGAATCACTCCTACATTCAGAAGGTTTCCATTTCAACTGGGTGTAAGATTTCCATACTCACTAATACAAATTATCTACTCATCAATATAAATTATCTAGCAAGAGCAGTCAAATCAATCTGTATTCAAGGTCAGGTTTATGCTGGGGACAGGGAGAAAGTCCTGGTCTCCACTCTGTTCTGAAATTCATGGAGGATTTCTGTAACCTGCCACTGTTGCTATACAGTTACTGTTTGTTTCGTGACAACACATACCTACTCCTAGAAGATGACTGGATACAGATTAAAGAGCTCCCAAATAATTTCAAGACCATCTGGAATCTAATTTAGTTCCATATTCTAAAAAAATCACTGTTTGCTCTTGATACAAATTAGTCTTATATTTTAAATGTTTCTTGTCAAATACCATAATAGTAAGTTAGAAAAACTGATGATCACAGTTTTTCCTAACTATATTTGGAATGTCAAATTTAGACTGGACTTTATGATGTCTTTCAAGAGAACACTTTCCAGGCAATTGCTGGGGTGGGCAGGACTCTCATATTTGATACACTTCTAAAACTCCAATTTGTATTTACATACAATGGAAGATAGATTAACAGAAGCAAAAAGGTTCCGTATTCATTGCAGAACAAGTTTTAAGAGATTCTTTGGGAGGCCCACCAGTATAATACAGTGATAGAAAAAACTACACGTGTAAGAAATGCCCTTAAGGTTGGAATCCCTTCAGGCTGATGCACGGCTGAATGTTGGTCTGTAGGTACAGTACACCGTCAATCAGACAGGCCAAGGCCAGCTGCTGTCCTGATCCACGTCGGTGATGTCTGGCCATGTTTCATCCCTTTCCCCAGCCCCATTTCTGCTGTGTTTCAACTTCATGGACCATTTGGCTTCCACAAGCTTTTCCAGAGCACATAGAAGCTGTCTTCTGGTGTGTAATTTATATTCCTCACTCTGTGATGTGGATTATTAGAAGTTTTGGTTTTGCCACGTGCCAAGTTTTAGTACGGAACTAGGCTGACACTAACTAGTTCTCTTTGTCCAGTCGTGCCCAGCCACTTCCCCTCATTCTGCAAGACGTGCCTCCTGCAAGATGTTTAAGGCTAAAGAGCATGAAAATTACCTCCTTTTTCTGCTCAGACTGAAAAGCAACAACCTATGGTGTATTGTAGATCTTTTACGAGGTGTCTAGGGAAGTTTCATTTAGTCTCATAGAGATCATTTAATGGAAGAACTATTTGTACATTCATGAAGGATTTACTTGCTGTTGTACAATACACTTACATATACTCAGTATCCATTTTGCAAAATGTCACGATAAGCTAATATATAGTTTTATCACAGAATGATAAATTCCAGTTTAAATAAATTCAGTTGATTTTTTTTTTTTTTTTTAAATATCAAATCACCTGTTCTTCGGGTAGTGCAAAGAAGCACGATTAAGCCTTGAGAAGCTTTACAAAGAAGAGAACTTGTATTTCTTTTCACAAATGACAGAATGTCACATCAAAGTGCTCACTCAACTAGTTGGGTAGTTTGAAGAAGAGAGGTTCTTTTCACAAAGGTGCACAAGAAAACCCCTAGCTTTAAAAAATATAAAACCAAAAAAGGAACAATAAATTGCTTTCCAGCCCTCCATGTATTTTGTACTGCATTAAATGCTTTCTTATCCTTTACACAACTATTTGTATAGTTACAACTTGCCTCACATTTTGAAATTGCACAAGGACATGTGTCAGGGTCCCTGCCTGGAAAACACCATCTTAAGAGTGCATAAACACTAGTTATTTGCTTTTGTTAATAGTTAGGTTTCCAGCTGATACATGATGATATTTAGGAGCCCATGATCGTATCAGATTTCCAAAGTAAGCAAATAATGTTATTCTGCAATCTCAGAACAGGGCAAAGATGAGGACTTCTGCTCCATAATACAGATGCAGTGCAAGAGGAGCTAAGTGCAAGTCATGATTGCTCAGAAATTTGCAGAGTGGTACATCTTGGAACTACTGCTGTTTTTCACATATACTGATGTTGCCTACGCAAGGATGGCTAGCTCATCAAGAGTTCAATACGTTCTTATAAAGGAGAATAAAGGTATTAAGAGAAACCTAAGAAGGAACAGAGTTCATTTTCAGCCTAACAAGGAGGAGAGGAAACAACCACAAAAAGGAAGCACTAATGCACTGGCTCTGCCCTGCCAATCCTCCCTCTTCCTCTCTATTTCAGTACTTTCTAAGGTCACAGCTCCACCACCTGCCTTAGTCCCTTTTGCAACTCCTTCCAAAATCACTTTGCAGTGCAAGAATGAAAACACGCATGTAATGTTTGATGCATGATATATGTGGAAATGGTCTGATGCAGAAGAAATCATGCATTCACAGCTGAGAAGGCCCTAAGCTAAAACAATACCAAAAAAAGTGAAGCCATGATAAAGAAGCCACATAAGAGTTTAAGAATAAAATTGCACCTGCATATTCAGAATTTGTTCAGATATGCATCAGGCCCATCAATTCTCATTTCCAGAAAAGAACTGGGGCATCTAAAACTTTCTGAAGTTCAGACTTGTGCAGTCTTAAAAGTAGACACCACTTGAGCAGTCATGTTACCCTGGGACCTGAATTCACTGGTTGAATCCCAGATGAACTTGGTCCTCACAAAAGCAAAAAATTCAAAGGTTTTTAATCTCCTGTTTAAGTACAATTAAGATCTTGAGGTTTCTAATTTCCTGTTTAGGTGCAAATAGGATCTTGAACAGTACTAATTCCTCTAATTCTTCACAGGTTTTGTTTGGTTGGTTGGTTTTGGTTCGTTTGTTTTTTTTTTTTTTTTTTTTAAACAAGCCACTTCTGTATTTATAATCATATTTTGAATTTCCATTACCGTGATTCCCCACAAGAAGCACACCAAGACAGTGGACTCCTCTGGCCCTGTTACATTTCCTGCCAGTGGCCCAGTTTCTGATAGAGAGTACTCAACACCCACTTAGCCACTAACCTGAGTAATTAGGACACTCTTCTTTTATTGCATTCCTGAAGGCAGAGGAGAGCTATGAGTCTGTGCTTATCCTTGTCAAACGCGATATTCTTAATACGAGTAGGGGAACACCAGAGCCTTAAGGAAGGTGAACTTGTTAAGTGACCAGCCAAGCTCTACATCCAAAAGACAGAGAGACATCTTCCAGGCTCCCATGGTCTCACTGATGCTGAAGGGGAGCTATTTCAGATAGACTGCTCTTCCTGAACTCCAGCAAACCGAGATCCCATCAGAGTCCTGACAGCATCCTGAGCAGCTGCCCATCTCCTCCACAGGCACTGCCTCGGGGTTAGTTAGTGTTCTGGGAGCCAGATCCCTACATCTCTACAGAGACCCTGCTGCTGTCTTTAGCTGCTTAGTGGAAGAGTGCAGAAAAGATGAAGCCAGATGCAGAGGTGTGCATAGATGGCATAATAGGTAAAGGACAGAAATTGCTAAACAGGAATTTTAACTACTGAAAACTTAACGTTGAGTATTTGCTTAGTCTAGGCAGATAAAAGGCAACACAGACAAGGCAACTAAAATACTCAGTGTCTGGAGCTGCTAACATAATCAACTCAAAGATCAGGACTGTTTCACTGGACAAAATATGAACAAAGAATGCATAAACTATTTTACATTTAGACTCTAGTGATGAGTCACAATGCTAAACAACCATTGTAATTGACACAGAAAAGGGAAAATTTCTACTCTCTCAAGGTACAAACACTGTACACACAAAGAGAAGGAGGAATTCTGCATGCCATTGACCTCAAAACCATATCCTGTCACTTTACAAAAAAACTGACAATCATTTTTACAGATTCCTTTCTTACAAGGAAGATAGGCTAATTGATTGTTATTTATTCTCAAGATTTCATGTTCTGGGATAGTTACCAGGTGAACATGAAGAAACATCTTTCCTGACATTAAAAGAGCTTCAGTTTTACATTATCTAACACCAGAGAAAAAAAGAAGTTACCTTTTACAGACAAAACTTAAAGATTTTAATGGAGACAGTCTGACTACATGCTTAGTTTCAGAACAATTCTTGCGCCCACCTTACCTAAAGGAATGTGAAAATGCCTGTAGTCTGCACAATGCCAGAGTAAGCATTAAAGAGAGAAAGGAAGTTCTGATAAATCTGAAGCAAAATATGTAACTGTGTAGCTGCACCTCAAAGTGTTTTCTCACTAGACTTCAAAAAGCAAGGAGGAGGTTAATGGCAGCACTTTAAAACAAAAGGGCTGATTTTATTACACTGCTTTCCAATGCAGCAATATTCTGTTAGAATGTGTGAATTTTTAGTTGTCTAATAATGTAAAAATAAGTTTGATCCACTATTCACAACAAGTTACAAGCAGAAATGAGTGGTTGTATATGTTCCAGTAGTAAAAATCACATAATCAAAAAAAGAATTGCAAGCTAAGCATATGATTGGATTACATACAGGAAGAGTTTTGCGTGCAGGTCACAATAACACTAAAAATTACCACCAAACCTACCTAATTTGAAGGACTGTGTCATTTGACACAAAGTCAGAATATGCTGTATACCAATATTTAAGAATTGAAAAGTGCCAATAGTCTATTAAAAAGGTAATAAAATCAAGCCACTGCTATGAGATAGAAGAGCTTACAAGGAAATAAAACACACCTGAAAGGAATCCACACAAGACAGAAATGAAACAAACAAACAAAAAAAAAACCCCACACCAAACAAGAAAACCAAATCACAGTTAAAAACACTAATTGTTGAAATGTAGTATTCCACAAGCTGAGCAAGTTAGAGAACAGAAATGACAGTGCTATGTGCATCACACAGAGGCAGGTGGGGACACTGCCACCTGCAATCCTACCCGAAAAATAACAGTAGCAGTAGAGGTAATGGCACACGTTGCTTCTCTTGCATATTTAAAATGCACACCACAGAACTCCTCTGCATCAGTGAGTATATACAAGCAGATTTTGTAAAAAAGTCACTCAGCTCTCCTAAAACAGATGCCGAGGGTTCTTGATAGATTAATGTTTAGAAATGCCAGGTACTTTAATAGCATATATTTATTTCAGTGATCATCTGCTTAAGTCAAAAATGCGACCACTCGGGAAAAGCTAAAGAAACCTACCTGACATCTTCAAACTTCTTGGTTATGACTGACCCAACAGATGAAAAAGCAGCAGAAGCCTTCTGACCAGCCTGAGACAGAGTTTCTGATGTTTTCTTGTATCTGTGTTCAAAAAAAATTAAGTCTGTAGTTATTTTGATAGAACACATAGGGAACCTTTTAGTGTACGTAAATTTGTATCAAACCCAGCGGTATACTTCAGCTTTGGGGTCAAATTAACAAGTTATTTAAAAGATTATTCTGAGCTATTGCAGGCCCTTCTGGCTACAGCATCTCTGACAGCTCAGACTTCAGATCAGGTTCACCAACACGTACCTGCAACCCCACCCCCAGAACAGATGCTCTCTGCTATTGTAGGACTCAAAAAAAACCCAAAGCCAAACAAACAAAAAAGAAGACACCACCATGCACACACACTGAAAAAGAACAGCGGTCTGTTTTTTTGTGTCAAACATCTAAAATCTTGTACTGAATGGTTTTGTCAATAAACTTCACCATGAAAAGCTTGAGGTACATCCTCTTATGTTCAGTGTAGGCATTAACTTCAGAAGGCAGTTCACTCTAGACCGTAAGATAACAGTAGTGTTTGGCAAGAACATTAACTGTGACTTTGCACTCTTCCTGCATGAGCTCAGTTTACCACAATTTTTCAGGCTGGAAAAGAAGGGTATTCTGGTGGACTTAGGACACCTTGGTATCTCAGTAATGGTATCTCAGATCTATCAGACAAAAAGTGTATTAGAATCACCCATTTTATGGTAAACCATTCTTATTTTGCATAAGATGATATGGCTAATAGTGCCTTTTTAAAAAAAATTTATGATGATTTATCCAGATAAGTTTTAGTACAGCTTTACTTTGTGATAACTACACTCATTTCACAAGAATAGAGGGTTTAGACATGACACAAGAACTACGTAGTTTTCACCTCGACAGCTGAGACAATCATCATGAACTGGTACATACGCTGTGGTTGATGTAACATCTTGCCAGCTTTTGGTAATGTTCTGCTTTAGTTCCTGTAATGAGTTAATTCCCAGCTTTCTCTTGATTTCTGCTAGATGCTTCTCTTTGGCAGCTAGCACTTGTGAGAGCGTCTGGATTTCCTCTTCCACCTGTGGCAGCAGAATTGGTAAGAGGTAAGTTAGCAAGCAATATGCCCAGCCATTTAACTATATATTTATTAAAATAGCTACTAGGCATCAGTAATAGGGGGCTAATGCATTTTAACATTGCCTGACAATTGTTTCTAAATACTAAAAGGGAAATCCAACATAGTCTACAAGAGTCAGTTAGTGAAAAAGTAACCTACCTGCAGCCAGCTCTGTTACTGGAATAGGCACAAGGAAGCTGGTAACTAAAATACTGTACAGTTAGAAATCATTACCTTTAGACAACATTAGGCTATGTAAAGCTTGAAGATTAGTCAAATCTGGGACAATTGCCAAGCCTGTATTCTCCTTCCACATCAGAGGAGATAACAATGTATGACCAGTATCAGGAAGCTCTGAGTATGTCTGACACATACACAAGTCTTGTCTCCTTGCTTGAATAGAAAGGTTCTTTTGCAGCTTAAGCCAGCAACTGCAGGCTGGATCCAGCCACAGGAGTGCCTTCCCCAGAGCAGGGGTGGAAATGGTGGCAAACTGAGCAATTTAAACAATGAACAAATAAATGATAATTAAATAATAATAAATGATAATTAAAAAAACAAACCAAAACAAAACCCACACAGCACCTATTCAGCAGCTGTATTTTTTGTATACTTTCGTCTTTACACAGATGTCACTTAAGCCTCTCACAGAAGCACGACCAGATCTCAAAGGTATCACAACAGTTTTACAATGCCATTCTGTGGGCTACACAGATGTGAGAGAGGCACCAAGGCTGTCTGTCCAACAGCCAAGGCACACACCCAGCCCTACTTCATCATCCAGATCAGACCACCATACTTCAGGGTATCAGGCTGCCTGCTCATTTAAGCTCCTTGGAGGAAATACTACTTTCACTCGCTCTTAAAAAGATTTCTGCTATATGAACCATGGGTAAGAATAGTTACATGGTTAGACATTAGCAAAACACGGATATTGCTACAAAGCATCCTGCATGAAAACAACAGCTTTAGTTACTACACACCAGTTGAGACAATATTTGGTTTTGGCTTCCAACCATGTTATCTTTGACAGCTTATTTACCCCCTTCACACTTAGGGGAAAAAAGGGCTAGGTATTTATGCATCTTGATTTAAGATCTGTACTCTCAGCACTTCTAGCTTAATCCCCCATAACTAGAACTGGATGTTCTTTTCTCCTTTCCTTCCCCCCAATACACAAGAGTGCCATACACAGCTTTACACACTCCCATAACAAATATGCAAAGCATTAACTGTATGTTCAAAGACAGCATTATCCCAGATTTTCATTCTCAAAACCAGTTTAAGAGCCATTTGCAAGAGATTTACCTTAGCAAGCTCTTTTCTTAGCTCATCCTGTTCTTCTTCTGAGAGTGTTTCCGCCATACCAACTGTAGCAGCAGCATCCTCTCCAACCTCAGGTATGGAGTCACTTCTCAGCAGCCCTTGAGGTGAATAAAACATTAAAAATCAGATCATCAACATGTCTGCCAGACAGCAGCTAATGTTAATACACACAGTCCTTTTGTGCCAGTGCACAAAGAAAACTATTGAAAAGACACCGAAGTTACGCTCCCCAAGTACTACAGTGTACAGGAAACCAGAGGCATTTTACTGGCTGTTTTGTTCTACCAAGTTGCACTAAAACTCAATATAATTGCAACTGCTGCTGTAACAGGAGACTGGAAACACATTGAGAACAACACATCCCAGTACTCCGACAGAAGCCAAGGTGCTGAATGCTTAGTCCCAAACAGTGGTTCCTACACAGGCTTTGACCAAGCATCCATGTGCTTTCCACTCTCTCTTGCTCATGTGGCACAGAAACTCTGGAAGCGCTGCAGGTGTTCAAGAGGAATGCAGAGGCTCCCTCCTCAGTGCTGTCTGGATCAGAGTTAAAAATGCCCGTTCTCAGCATACTGGGAGCAGTCACGGCAACAAGGAAGCTCAGTAACAGCAGAGAAAAGGGTTGCACTGCAAGTACAAACTCTTCCCCTGCACATGTTCACCCTCTCTGTTCCTAGTACCTGAGACCACTGTTGCTAGAAACTTGCAGATATCATGGCACTAGAAGTAAGTCGCTGCTCTTTGGTTTGTGGATATTAAAACAGATGAGGAGC
Source organism: Streptopelia decaocto (assembly GCF_964273445.1). Lineage (NCBI taxonomy): Eukaryota > Metazoa > Chordata > Aves > Columbiformes > Columbidae > Streptopelia > Streptopelia decaocto. Next base: position 30,845,109 of record NC_138655.1, on the reverse strand, counting down.
CCAGAGAAGGAGCTTGGGAACAAAAGGCCACCAATTCAGACAACATGGTGGAGTGCTGAGAAGGCACTGATGAGGATGTGCATCCACTCACACTGCTGCCCCTTCCCCTTCCAAATTCAGAAACCAAAACTGCCAAACTCTTCTGTATGAATCCCAGACATTTGTACGGTCTTCCTCAACTTTCACCTTCACAGCATCAGGGAATGGAAGGAGAAAGATATTATTAGTTACTACAGTGCACTAACTTTAAAGATTTGTTTATTCTTGGTCATTAGCACTTGTAGTAAGATCACTTTAAACACCTTTTAATACAACAAAAAGATTTTCCAGCAAAAGAGTTCCCATTTTGAATCTTTGTAGCTGACACATAAACATACAGTTTACCAAAATTAAGGAATCCTGTTCTAATTTGCAAAGAGATCAGTCTGCAGAGAGACTGCATGCTGGAATGGCTGTAGGTTCCCAGAACTAATTCTCTATTCAAACGGTAAAATAGCTTCATAGATAGTAAAAATGAAATGAAATAAAAATCTTTAAATAGAAGGAAAAAACCCTAGGAGGGCTGTTTTTAAGGAGAGTGTGTGTGTATGTGTGTATATATTTGTAGAAATATGTAATTCAGACAAGTTGAGGACATATTAAGTAATGTTCCCTTACTAGTCACTACAGTAATTAAGCAGATAAAATTCCATCCTCATTTCAGCAGCTTCTGATGGCACTGCATAATACCATTTGGTCTGGGAATCCAAAAACTCATTAATGTGCGATGAGCCCACCACTTTGATTTCGTTGTGAGGTTTAATATCAAATAGCTACATCGCAATCAACTGAAAAGTCAGGGGAAAAAAGATTCTGAGTCTGTAATTAGTTGTAGGTATTCTATGAAACATGCTCCTGGCAGCTGTCAAGCCTAAGAAAAGAAGAGGCCTTGTCCTTGATCAAGTTACTGAACTCAGCTAAAGCTCAATTCCACAATTTTTTCTAAAACAGTATGTTTATTTGTGTCCAGAACACTTGTTCCCTAGAAGCACACTGCTACACAGGCAGAACATTGTACCTGGTTAAGTTAACATAGAGTATGCCGAGAAGGAAGCATATAGAAAGCAACTAACACCCCATTCTGCATTTATTTATGAAATCTATAGCAGGTTTTTCCAGAGATGTACATGTGTCTCGTAGTTCCTACAGGTTTCCCAATACACTATTTTCTGGCAGGAATCCAGGGCAGAAAAAGAGTTTGGATCTAATGCCCAAACCAAAGCACAGCACTACAGCACCAAAAAAAGACTATGGTTCATGTCTCACAATCAGATAATTTTTGTTTTATACATCAACGTACTTCCTTAACCATCAAATGGTTAAGAATGCCATATCTTTTTGTCAAATTGCTAGTTATCCTATTAATTACATATGCCTATACTGAAGGAAGGCTAACGATTTAAACTGCATTTTCCCCTGACACTCTACGACCCTTAGTACATTAGCCTCCAACTCCTGACCTTGTTCTCCATCTGCAGCCCCTTTGGGGACCACAGAGGTTGCTGCTGCAAAGGCCATTTCAGACCGTGCTGACTCCTGAGCATTAGCACATCCTGCCGAAAGTCTGTTCAATCTGGTTATGAAGAGTCAGCTGGATTATCTCACCAAAAATAGACCAAGTGAATCCAGCAGTAGGGAAACATGCTGGATTGTCTCCCACAGCAATACCTTCTGTTTTGGGAAGGTACCCTCTCTTTGGAAAACTGGTGTATAAAGGGAAATTGGGCTGCTTGTTACCTACATCGAACTTAAAACACAATGCTAAGAAGCAAAGGAATGATCTTTCATCCCCTCCCCATTTCTGGATCTTTAGGAAGACAGGAAATCACTGCTACTCAGTCCTCCATATCTCACCCTGTACATCTCACCATGCCTTCCTCTCCTTGGCATCTGCCCCTCTCCCATTTATGACTATTTCTTTAGTAGCATTTGAACTATGCAAATACCACCCCTCTCATCCCATATTACTGTTCACCTCTCTGCTTGCTTTGCTCCTGTTTCTTGGTTCACTTCAATACTTGCAGGACACAGGGCTCACGAGTGCTATGGGACAGCAGTGCTGGACAGTTGTCTACACAGATAATGACCCACAGGCTTTCACAATGATGTGGCTACAACCTAAATATATCAAGTAAACTAGAGCTGACCAACAGCAAGATCCTGGCTTTGAGCAAGCTTTGTATGGAAGGGCACACAGCACCCCCCCGGTATTTTTGTGGGATGTGGGCAAGAAACTGGGGAAATAGCAGTTAGCCAATGGACGGAAATACTTTGGCTCTATATGTTATTAAGAGAATGTTTCTCACTTGTGGTCTTCTCTGTTCACTAGCAGAAGTCTTGTTATGTGCTTTCACTACGTGAGTTCTCTCACATCTTCAGAGCTGCAAAGGACTTTAAATCAAGTTGTTTAGTACCATGATTGGTATAATCAAGTTGAGCTGAGCAATTCATGTCTCAAACTCTTAAGCAGAATAAAAATTGTGTTGGGAAAAAAAATAGGAAGATTCATCTAGTATTGCGAAAACTTACCTAATCTTAAGGTCAGTTTTTACGTGTCTATATTTCTAAGATTAATATATTATCCTAGCAGTTTATTAGATCTACTTAAGTGAACCATATGAAGACATGAACAAGGTAGTTGATTAGGACTCCACAGATCACGTTCAGGGAGATGGCACTTAAGCCTCTATAATTCTGCCGAAGTAGGAAAAAAGCATTAGAGTCATTCAATTTACACTCAGGTTTTCTGTTTTGGGGTTTGCTTTGGTTGGTTTTAAGCCAATTTCATGCTGTATTTTGACCTGAAATTCCTACCTCTTTCTGGCCTGAATTCAGAGGTTAGCAGTAAACATTAGCCATTCAAGGAAGTACTGGTCATTTCAGATGCACAGCCTTTGGGATGGCCTTCACAAGGGTTTCTCTTTAGATGGATATGTTCTGTGTCAGATACTCAGAATGAGCATATTTGGCAACCACTATACAGCTGGCAAAGCTAAAGAAAAAAGGTGCTTGTCAGAGTCCAGGAGAACACGCTGTTATGAGATTATAAGGTCATTCCAACGTTTCAGTAACGTACAGCGCTACAGAGGATATTTATTTTGCAATATATAAGAAAGATCAAATCTAAGTGCTTCCCATTTATCTTTGTGAAAAAGCCAAAGCGAGACATATTTCTTCAACTTCGGGGAGGAAGTTCTTGGGCTTCTCCCAAACACTAATCATATATTCATTCAAAGTGAACGAAAAAGAAAAAAAGCCCAGCAAAGACTGGTGCTTATGGTGATGTCCCACCACCAGATCCAAAGGACTGCTCCCCCTGCTTTAGTAGAGGTGAGAAATGCAGTAATTGCAGAAGTGAAAACCAGGCCCTGTTCCCCAGAGGTCCCTTGCTCATCTAGTTCACAAGGAGGGTTGTTTTAGTTCACACAGAGGTTCCCCAAAAGATGTACATTTATAAGATTTTAAAGAACAAGCCCAGGAAAAAAAAAAAAAGTCACTGTCTTTGTAACTTTGCCTTGCTTTGTCACACCTGAAGCCAGGCTAAGCTTTCTATATTTTTAATTATGTTGAAAGGTCACACCCAGCAGGAAAAGTGATAAAGCCAGACTGGGATGTGGTGGTAGGCATGGCTGTAGGTGTTCTGTACAACAGGTTACCAGCTACACATCAGCTGGGTTAACCATTAGATGAATGCCGCTACAGCACCCAACAGCTGCTTCCCCAGGGGTGTGGCAAGTACATTAATTATCTGCAGACATAAGATTTACAGCAATCTAAATGCCAGGTGGAACAGAGGAAAGGTTTTTAGAGAGCATCTTTGTTAATCAGTGATATTTTCAGTACTAGGGCAGGAGCAGATGTTAGTTTGACTTCAGAGCTCTGGACAGTATAAGTACATAATTCCTACCTCCCCCCTCAAAAAAAAAAAAAAAATAATAGTCAAACTAGGCCAACTGCCCTAACCTTGCAGAAGTTGCCCTTTTGTTCCTATTTTTTTATTCGTTTAATTTTCCCTCAAACTACCTTTCCACTGAATTAAGAAATAAGGTAAAGCTGGTAAATGCACAGCACATGAGATACTGCCTATATGATAACCAAAGCTAATAAGCTACCAGAGTTAACAGCAAGTCACCTTCTACCTTCATTTACACCTGCATTTCAGGCAAATCTTACAGATTCTTAATCTGAAAAGTTCTTTTTTTCCAGATATTAATCACTAAACTTTCCATGTAGAGGTTTTTAAAAAGAAAGAGCAGTAAGTTACCAGATTTTGCCAGTGTTGGTGATCCAGGTGGAGAAAGGTTTATGCTAGGCGACAGGTAAAGATAATTTCTGTTCACTCCAGCATTGAAATCGAAGGGTGATTTGTAATCCTCATATAGATCCATGCCAGAAAATTCAGAGTGTGCAGCCACCCTCATCTTCCACCGAAGCATTCATCTTCGCTTTCTGGGGCAACCCGGACAGCAGGATTCAGAAATCCTCTGTTTCTTCACATGACACTCACTGTACCACCTCACAAAATTGAGCTCTCTTGCACCTCTGTTAGATTTGATAGAGCCGTCTAGCAAGTGATTTCTTAGCCATCTTGTAGCTGCTGCTGTTTACATGGCACAAAGTTAAATTCCTGTAAATTTATAACTGGGGCTGGACTTAAACAGACCGTTCCTTTAACAAACATTCACAGTGCACTATTCATGGCTTCTGGAAGAGACTGGGTCCTCTGCAGAATTGCATCAAGAATTTTCAGTCATTTAAATAAAAAAAGGTCAGCTGACTGCAGCTACACCAGGATATCCTTAATCTTCTAGGACACAAAAGGATTACTAGCCGTAATCTATCCTATATACCATCTGTGTAGGACTTTTTCCTCTGATTAATGGAAAATTCTGTGTGTGTAACTATTTCTGCAGCTGCTCCCACCAGTGTAATAACCAGCAGCCAGCACCCAGTCTCTGCTGCCCACGTATCACACTGTAGTGCAAGCTCAGAATATGAGAATGCAGCACTCTTCTCTGAAGGAAACACCACCGAGGTTTTTTAGGAAAGTGCTGATGTGCATTATGATTTTTGCCCATGAGGCTAAACATATCTGGGTACGAGGGTGGGGTTTTTTGGGTGTTTGTTGTTGTTGCTTTCTTTTTTAAGCTTAGTGAAGTATACTGCCCTATGTCCTTGGTGTTTCAGCCAGAGCCATTTAGAGCAGACAGGCCAGGAACCAGTAACACTGGAATGCATGGTCCTGATGAAATGTATTTTTGTTTTGACACATACACTATGAAGAAAGATCAACTTACGTAAGCCATCTGACTTCATGCTGGGGGTTTAAGATTTAGCCCTGGGAAGCAGAAGTGCTTCTTACCTAAAAGAGGCACTCAGCACCGTTTTGCAGCGTTTCGCTATGTTTATTTCTCCTTCCAAGGTCAGCTTCTTTCACTGAAGAAAACAAGCAGCATAGATCACCTTTACACCCAAGCAACAATTTGCTCCCAACCCCACACCTTCACCTGGGTTCTTCGCTACAGCCTGCACAGAGAGGGGCAAAATCAAATTAATCTTTTTCTCCATCGTAACAGTGATGTTTTAAGACAGAGCCACAGACATTACACCACCCTCCTCTTAAAGCCTTAGAAATGAAGGAACCTTGCAGCATACCCAAGTCAAGCCTGGGCAATGTATTCCCTGGAGATACAAAAAGAAGATGTACCACTTCTGGAGTTTTAACTTCCTATTTGCACTTCAGTCAGCAGGTGCAGGAACAGACCTTTCAGCTAATTACAGAGCAGTTCCTCCAGACTGCAGACCTACATTGGTTTCTGATGCAGACTACCTGCAGGCTCCTAACAATGAGTGTGCTGGAGCCTGAAACACAGGTCTCTGCTATCTTCCAAACCCACTGAAAAGAGGAAAGTACAATGCCCCTCTGTATTTCTGACATGTGGCTGAGGCATCTGCCAGAAATACTGCAAAGTTCACCTTGAAAAAGGTCAAAGCTTTGGTCACAGATTGTACTTAAAGCATAGAGAGGCAGGAGAGAACTGTAACGTGGCTACAGTAATCACATATTCTCTGTTAACCAAGCACACTAATAAGAATAGCTACAGATTCTGCTATGCAGCCTTCTCTCGTGTAACTCAGCAGACGAGGACTGCCTTCTGTACAAAAGGCTCAGGCAGTAGTTGTACTAACTGGATTAAGCAAGTGACAAGTTATTGGATGTGGCACACTGGAAGAGCTGGGTGTTTTCTACCATCATTCTCCTGACACAGAGAGTGAAGGTGGGGCTATACCACCCAGGACTTTTTCCCAACCCTGAAGAATAATTCAGTGTAACACTAGTCAATGCTAGCACGCTACAACAGCTGGAAGGAGCTATTCCAGGAAGAAGAACCCCATCCAAAGACCTGTTCATCCCTGCCAACAAACAGGAATACCACTTCCTGGCCAAGTGCATTTACTGGAGCCAACACTTGCATTCTTGTCATTTATAGAAAACTCCCTACATCAAGTTTTACCCCATATCATCCATTAAAAAAAAAAAAAAAATCTGATACTCTTCCTGCATTTTTATTGTACAAAAGTTGATTCCATGGTCCTAGAGACATCTGGGTTGCCAATCTAAGACCACTGACCTGGCCTGTTCACCACTACAGACAGAAGTGTGTGCTGGCCAAACGCTCCAACACATCATCAGCGTAGTCAGAGAGACAAGCAAACTGTTCTAGTCCACCACTACAACATACCTTTGGCTTACAGGGAAAGTTTGCAGAGTTACGCATCTGAGCCGCCACACGGGAGGCTGAATTCTGCTTTTGTCCTGGCTTGTGCATAGCCTGAGCGCAAACCCAGAAGTCACCCAAGACAACTCTCTAGCTTTTTGAAATATTACTGTCCTAAGATCATTACCAGAAGAGACACCATGCAAGCACTCCTTACTTCAAACTATCCTCTTTGCTCAAGATTAATCTACCTTATAGTGACCATATAGCTGGGTTGCTATAGCACCTCCCAAAAAAGCTGTCTAAACACTCTTACCTGTAGGAGTTAATGGCAGCACTGCTTCTCATTCATTCTCAGCTACAAACCCTACCTGGTGATGAAGGAGTTGTCTCCCTGGACAAGCTTCTTCCTCATCACTTAGGGGAAGTTTGATGGTCTTTGCCCTGAAGGACAAGCCAACCCAGCTGTAAGGAGAAAGAACGGCAGCACACTCTTCCAAACCTGCTGTAGGACAACTTCTAGGCTACTTGTCATTCCTAACTCATCCACTTCGGGCAAGACAAGAACTCACTCCCCTGCCAGTCATGAAAGTCAGTTTATCTGCTTCTTCCCCAGTAGCTCCCCAGCACACGCAGGGATGCAGGGCAGAGCGAGGCAGCGCTCCCCACATGCTGCTGAAGGCAGCATGAAGACAGGCCCTGCTAGACACTTGTGTGGTGCCTTTCTTTGGAAGAAGAATGAATTTCTCTCCAAGAGACTTTCTAAATTAAAGTGATGGCCCCAAGGGAAGAAAGCAGGATGGGGATGACAGACAGAAGCCACCTGGAATTGAAAAGAAAGGTTTTGCTCTGCAGTATGAAGCTTTTTGACAAGTTTAGAAGCTTTCAACAGTCTGAACACAGCTAGGCAATGACACAAATCAAAATTCCTCTACACTATGAAAACAGGCTCATTATGAGGCCTTTCTAAAGGGCCCTCCCAGGACCAAAATATCCCACTGTGTGGCCTTCCTCCTCCTCACTCTGCATGGTAATTCGGAGCACAAGCAGCTGGCTCTGAGGCCAGAGCCATATCCTGCTAGATGTACCTTGCCTTCCCAGTGCAAGGCACACACTTTAGAGCTGAAGCTTAAGTTTAGACTTCTATTGTGTGGCTTTGAGTAGCTGTTCTGCATGCTCAAGTATCTTTGTTCATTACCCTGCATAGCAAATTCAACTTTTATGGGCATACCTTGGTTGTTACTGCAGGTATCAGCTGCAAGCCAGTACCTGAAGAGATCTTGAAGCCTAAGGACACACCTGCTCCAGAGACAAGTAGCAGTGAGGTTTTGCTTGCTATGCAAGGGATTAAAACTGGAGATTTTGCTGTTTCAGAACAAGCACTCATTTGTCCTTAATAACTCTGGATAACTAAACTAAGTTGCTACTGAAGTAATCTCTGCCACTTTAGAAGCTGGTGTTCAAGAGACTGGCACAAAGGTAGACAATTTCTGCCGATGCCTGAACCAATTACCAACACGTTCAACTTAATGTCACGCCGTGGCTCAGGAAGGCTTGGCAAGCCTCAGGAAAGTCTTACCATTACAACTCCTAACATTAATCATGTTGTAATCTCCTCTGTTAAGGTTAGAGAGTGTGCTTAAAGTTTTCCTGGGCAACTATTTACCACCAACAGTCAGCACAAATTGTGTACATCATGAATCATACAGGAGGGAACTTCTGCACAGCTAGAAAAGCTGTTCAGTTTGAGCAAATACTGTTAACCAGATCCTTGCCTGCCTAGTCTCAGACATCGTTCTTTCTTCAGATACCAACTGCTACCCAGATTGGCAGCTTCCACTTTAAATCGCTGCTAGGGCCTTGGGCTAAGTAAGGCAATAGAGTATTAAAGCACTTCTGCCTTGTTGGTAGCTAAGCAAGGATAAGATATTACGGTAGCCCTGCAGAGAAGCTGCTTTTCCCACATTCAGGTCTAGCGGAACAATAGTTTGTTATATACCTCTTGCCCTAAAGAAAGCAAACCCTGCTCAAGCATGACTGAATACCATCTCTCAGCTTTGAAGAAACCAAGCTATGTATTCAGTACTGTTTCATACAAAGAGTTAACTTCAAAATGTAAAGGCTACCACTAATGCCACAAGACTGGAGGAATGCAGAGGCTACCCTATGACGAGATCCAAACAATACTTTGGATAAAGCTACCTAAATAACCAATCCACAAGATCTGTACCTAATCAAATTAGAGTTCTGCTGATACGTAGAATCTTCACCATCTTGGACATTCTGCATTTGTGTCCTGCTTAAGCACAGTGATGCCAAACTTGTACACCATAGCCTGTGCTGTCAGCAAGCCTACCATGACTCCACCACCTAATTCAGCAAGCAAAAGAGGATGGGGGAGAACGAGGGCAAGAGTTTGTTGCCAAAGACGGCGAAGAGGCACTTGCTGTTTCGGGGGCATAGCAAAAAGATCCAATCTCTTATTTCAAGGTTGATTGTTAAGATTCAACTGGGTGCTCAGCCTATACCTGGTTTGAATGTGCATCTTCTGCAGTCTGCTCACAGGCAAGACTGACTGGAGGCCTTTCAGTAACCGCGCCTGGAGTAAAGACTTCCAGCCAGGTGTTCCCTCATCCCCACCCTTCCCAGGTAGATCCAAATCAGGCAGCAACAGTCAGGCTCCTCTCCTCGCTCCAACTGAGTTTTATGGGCCATAAGCCATTTTAAAAGCTATAAAGCTACTTAAGCATCTTAAGCCAATCTAGATTCCGTAGCATCCATTTGATCTTCCAAGTCTTACCAGTTCACAGTCAAGCAAAGCCTTTCAGCACCTGATCCAAGGCCTTAAAACTGCATTAAGATGCCATGAAGCAATGGGACAGAAGCCCAGACACTAAGCAAGCCTTATATTAGTCCATTCATGCTCCTGTTTTCACAGTGTGCTCTCTCCTCTCTCTTTAACAGCAGATATCTCTTTCGGCCCCCAAGATTTGTGCATGACATGAATGTAGCTGCACAGCTATAGCAGTTGCTGAACAGTATGAGTACAGGCTTCTGCAGCCCTGTTAGTCACAGTCAGAAGGCTGTGGCTTAAGGGTTTAGGCATTTGCTGTCTTCTAGCAGAGCCCAACTCAACACCACGACATTAATCTCATTATTTCAGCCTTCCCCCACATGCTTTCTCAGGACTAGCTCTCCCTGATGCAACAGCATTGTCCAGTATGGTTCTTTGTATACAAACATATTCTCCAGCATTTGCTAAATACTATATGCTGCCTTCATTTACTCATATTAAAACAAAACAAACAAACCCAAAAAAGAAGAAAAAACACACCACCACAACCCAAACAGACAAAACCCTTTTAGAATGATCAGTATTCTCCAAAGATGTATCACCCTGCAACACAAACACTTCTCAGCATTACAGTTAAAGATTACTGGGTTGCTAGTGTTGCTCTTGAGCCAAAGTCTCAGTCCACAGCCTTTCAGACAGCTGACGCATGTCTTAGCAAAGACAGCAGTTCTCCCAATCCAATTATAAACTCAGACTAATTTCCTGGGATCTTGTGAGGGAGTAGATCCACGCTGCAGCGTATTTTGCCACTAGACAAGCTCATACTGCAGTAAGAATTTTAACCCATTCATACCAGTAAGAAGTCCTGTATTTGCACAGGTTCCCCACTACCTTTTGAAGATATCTGCTCCAGCAGTTGTAAGATTTTAATCAGGCAGAAATCCCTGACTTATGGCAGAGTTTTGTGTCTCAAACAGAGGTCAAAGCAATCACATTTGTCAGCTCCAGCAATAACAGGTGGAAGCGTTTCCAGCCTATGGGAAGAGTCCAGGCCAAAGAACGCAGCAGCCAGCATCCCAGAACCAGTGCACAGGTAGGGCATTGCATCGACTTCCGATAAGTCAGACCAAGTTCTGCAAACACAGAGGAACATTTCCAAGTGAGATTAACACTCAACCGCTTATCCCTGTTATGCTGCGATTCTTGAGAGACTCCGATCCCTGGTAAGAGACTGAACCTGTCAAAAACCGCTGAAGAAATACTACTGAGCTACAGCCAGATGACAGCTGGAAAAGAGTAAGAATAAAAGGCTGTAAGTGCAGAATGGGACTGTTTCACACAGAGTTTTAATATGCAATTTTCCAATCTAAATAAAGCTTTATGTGAGCAAGTTAGATCGGAGTGACTCCCAGCCTCCCTCAGAAGGCAGGTCTGCCCTTTTGCACTCTTAAAGCAAACCTTTCTCTTTCAGTGTCACAGCCCATTTCTGAAAAGCAGCCCCAGAAAAGCCCATCATTCCCACTCCACAATATCAGGCCCCACCATGAAAATTATACTGAAGCTTTAAGAACAAAGCAGATTTGATTACAAATTAAGCTGGATCACGTATTGTGATGTCTGAAAGGATAATCACAAAAAAAAGCATTATCTGTAGGCTTAGCAATACCTTAAATAATAGCAGCAAACAGACTTCAGTGCTTGAGGTGCACACTGGCTCCCACCATGGAATTACCAAGTCTGTGCCTGGATTTGGTGTAGCACAGAACTTACACCATTCGCTATCAACAACAGAAGTACAGAAGCACCTAAGCAGCCAAGCAGCACACAACTGGATGCAAGCAACAGAGCTTACGGTAAGTACTTCACAAAATCCATCTTTGAAGATATTCAAAAGCCATCTGGACCTCGTCCTGGACAGCTAGCTCTCAGTGGCCCTGCTTGAGCAGGGGTGTCAGACCAGATGACGTTCAGAGGTCCCTTCCCACCTCAGCCACCCTGTGATTAAAACAATGGCTGTACAAAGTCACAGGCTGCTCACCCAGATCCTCCAAGGTCTGCAACCCTGAAGAGACTGTCCAGGAACATGAGGACTCCTGGTGCCCTGCCTCAGGGGAGGTCTTGTGGCAGCCCTTCTTCTTATGAATTAGATCTGCAAATACCTACCTGCTGACAGAATAAAGTTCAACTTCCTCACATATGTTCTAAACCAAAGGTATGGACGGAGACTTCACAGGAGATTCAGCACTTCCTCACATCTGCTGAGTGTACTGGAGTGTTATGACAGCTGACAATCAAGGCAAGAGCATTTACAGCAGTAGAGACAGTTTTGATTTCTGTTATGACTCTGCAGGAAAAAGGCAGCTGATCAGTCCAGTCACGCCAGGTTTTGGGGAAGAGAGTCCTGTATTTCCATAAAAGGGACTGACTGACGTTTTTCTCACAAGATAAATAAGCAAGCAACTTCTTGGGCCTGACACATGATTGCAGACCTCTGACACAGGAGAAGCTCTTGACAAATACATTTTAGAAACCCATCCACTTCCCCCTGATCCTCCCCTTCCCCAGGAGGGAAGTGAATGTAAGCATCTGCAGTAGGAAGAGTTCACTCTTGTATACAAAGAAAAGCTTGAAGTAGACAAATTAGACATCAGTGTCACTATGCTAAAGCTACTTCATGCTCTGTTTTTAGCAGGAGCCTCTCCTGCTCTTACCCTTTAATCTATTGATTAAATAGAGCCCAGCCGGAAACTAGGCTGAATTTAAGTACTTGAGTTCCCTTCTTCATCCTTCACCCTTCAGTGCAGCTTTCTTTATTCCTCCAACTCCTTTCCCTAGTGCTTGCTCTTGGGTTCTCACAGCAAAGCTCCTCAGTCCAGCCCAAAGTCGGCACAAAAGCTTCCAAATGTGTCAGTTAAGCTAGAGATGTTAGCTGGCCCTTCAAAAGCACTGGGAGAGTCACTTCTGTGCTCAGGACGTTGTAATTTTAGCACTGCCGTCTAAGTCACCCAAAAATAGTCAAAGCACAGTAATCCGCAGGTGGGCTCCCACAAACGATACACGTGTAACACCAGCCAGAGTGAAGTTTGTTAGAAGCACTGCTAACTCTACCACCGAAAGACAATAAAGTGTAGAAACCTCCATCTTGCCAGAACAGCTTCTCCTGTTGACATAAATCCAGCCCAGAAGAGCCCTGCACTAACAAAGGACACCGAGTTTGCAGGCTGTGCTCTCCTAAGATCCCACTCAATTTTTGAAATGCAGGCAGTGTTCAGATACCTTCACCCTGGCAATCTCACTGCAGATTTGATGGGACTCAAACCTGGGATGGGAGACATCATTTTCACTCCTGTTGTTACACATACACACACTGCTCTGTGGCAGCCTTCATTTGGAAGCCTGGCAGTCAACCTTACCTTTGTTTGTTTTTTTCTCTGCCTAATCGCCTCATCAGGCCATCCTGCCCTCCTCTAGGCCTACAGCATTAGCTGGCCTAAACCAGATCCAAACAATATATCAGAAGTCAGTACTAGCCTGGAGCTATTGCGGTATGCTACAGAAATTAACAAGAGCCCGGACTTCTAATTTACCCTTTTCATCCTCAAACCCAACTTCAAGCTTATTGCAACCTGGAAGATAATTATGCCCCTCCAATAAATGCATGTTAAAATGTGGAACTTAATTTGAAAACTTAGAGCTGACCCTAGCCCTTACTGTACACACTTTTAAACAAAGGTGGCTACGAACAGGTACCTGACACACCAGTTACTTTCAAGTGGTCCCTCCTGACAAGCACAAACCTTTCTAATTGCTGAAGTCTCACAGCTCTTTGAAGTTACGTGTTCTTGGAAACTGCAAAGCCATGAAAACGTACATTTTTTTTTTGCCAGAATTTCCACACAGAAATTACTGCTTGCATGGTTAGGCTGCACTCCTGCTGTAGTCTGGTTCCTTATTCAGTTATCCATGAAAAACATAAGGTTTTTTGCTTAGTAATTCAACATGATGATGGCAACCACCAGGTTGATACACTCTTCTCAGGCCTTGACTAACCAAATCTAAAATTTAGACTGGTGCTGTTTAACATGTGTTATCTGGTTGGTTTTATTGCATAATACTTAATGTATAATTTCTACCATAAAAGTAACTGCAAGTAGCAAGCTGTGTAGGTCATTGTTTTACCTGAGGAGATGAAATTAAATGATGAGACGTCTAAACACTGAAAGACCCTCCCTAGTCAGTAGTAGAAGTACAGTGGGACAATAAATATTCAATCACCAGAAATTTCTCAGGTCATTAGAACATGCTCCTGATCCCCTTCTCCAACAGCTCAAGTCACACCTTTAGACTAGTAATGCGTTTCGCCACAAACCCTTCAGGGAACCAGCCTTTCCATGAGGTACTTAAATGTAGACAACAGGCATCAAGCCGGTTACACAGCTTAACCAAGCAGGTGAACCCATACTATTCATCTGCATTTCTCAGCCACTGCAGAATTCTGGTTAGCCCACCTGAACTTAAGAAACAGAGAAGTGCCAATGGCACAGCAATAGAGTGCAGGTTTGAAGTACTCCTGCACACTGATGCAGGAGTTCACTGTTACTGGGTATCTCTCTCTCAAAAACACAGAATCAGCAGCGTTGTTTTCTCTGCAGCATCAAGCACGATACATTACCTATGCCTTCACAGGCCAGCATTTTGCAAGTCACCCATCCAACTGTGCCCCATTCCAGATGGAGTTTGGCTGCATCTTACCCATGCTGCTACAGGGCATCCCCAGCTGGGCAGCACCAATTCCTACAGTGCTTCCAAACTGATTTGCAGCAATGGCTGTCACTGGCAAAGGGACTTTGAACCACGTTCTGCCAAGGCTGCAGAGCCTTGAGCATTTCTGCACTGCTCTTAATCTCATTGAAGAGATAAGAGGGAGAATCCTGCAGCTGTGCATGCAATGAATCAGGAGGACTTCACTAACAAACCAACCGCACTCACTGGCTTATTTTTTCCTAATATAATGCCAATAATGCAACTACTTTTAAAGTATTATGACCACTGAAGTTCCCATTGTATTAATAAGTACTCTGAGATTTTATCCAATTGATATGTCCTTGAGTGACTTTTAATGCTGCTTGAGCTGAGTAAATCCTGTTAAGAGACATTTGTTCCTACTCCAAGTCAGACTAGGACAGTAAATTAAACGAAACTGTTAGCCTACAGAGATAGGGCTGTCACACAAATCAGACAGACATAAAACACCAATCACTTCAAAAGCAGAAGGCAGTGAAGAAAAGCATCAAGACAGTTTGTTCAGAGATGATTCCCCACAAAGAGGGAAAGCTTTCATGAATTTCCAAGTGCTAGAAGAACATGAGGATACCACCCCCTCCCTCACACCAGATCAGACTTCGGACAGGAGATCACCTTCTGTCTCTGGGTGACATTATAGGCAATCTATATTTGCTTTTTTACAACCTATACAGGTTCAGATCAGAAAAGTACCAATCTCTCAAGATTTCCAAGCAGTATTCATACACTTCTGTATGCTCCAGTTCTGTGCCAGTCCATTCCACACAAAGGTAGGTTTTCCTAAACATCAGCATGCTTGGATAAACTGATCTCCAGGCTCCTCACTCATATTTCACATCTAAGTCAGTAGAAAAAGTTAAACCATTCATTTTACTGAAGTATATGAGAGTGGACAAAACTGCAAAGACATATCTAGATGGACACAAAGCTGGGCAGATGTTTTTCTTGATTCTAGTACAGCTGACATGATGGAAACTACAAGGAGGAGGGAGGAAGTCCCCTGGATTTGGAGGACATGTCTTGAAGGAAATTGACCTTCAATCCTGAAAGCTGGGTGGGGGCAGGGGTGAGGAAAGAAGGTAAGGAGGTTTTGTTTGGGTTTTTTTTGTTAGGTTTTGTGTGGTTTTGGCTCGGGGGGTTGTGGTTTTGTTTTTTCAGGAAAGCACAATTCCACTGCTCCTAGTGAGCAGCAGGTCCAGACCTGCACTACACTGTTTCTACAAGTTGCCTCCTCACAGTATTTGACCTGGAGCTGAAGATCACTGTAAACCCTAAGAATAAAGCTTTTCACCACTAAGTGAAGTCTAAGTTTAGTATCATTCCCTACTGCACAAGCTAACCCATCACACACCCTATTTCACAACTGTAAACATCAAAAAAAAAAACACATTCATAGCCACTCTAAGTACTGGTCATGCTCCAGACCAAGCTTAATGGATTGGTTCTGTTTAATGCATTAGTCTGGTAAACTTTTCAACCTTCGTGCTTAAGGATTGGTCTAGTTGATACCCATCAGGTTACTGTTACACCAAGTTTGGCATGTCATAGCACAGAAATCGCTTAGAATAATTCAGAGCTTAAATAGCCATTAATAATGCAATTCACAATTATTCATTCTGCATAACCAGATAAAAACTGGACCAGGATATTGAAGAGGGGAAAGTCCACGCACTGACTGGCATACTGCTTGTTCCCAGTTGTCAATCCCCAAGTGTGGATTTTGGCTAGGGAGCTGTGATACGGTGTTATTATTAAGGAGCTATCACACCGCTCAGAAATGTTGCTCCACCCTGCCCGGAGGGGAAACAAGACCTCTCTAGTGACACCACTCATAGGCTCAGCAATATCCCAAGGACCTTCTATTATCAACAATCTTCTACCCAAATCAAAAGAAGTTCTGTGTGGATTTAGCATCAAAGCCTTGGAATAGGCAGCCTACAGAAGTTTAGTTATTGATGCTTGCTTTGTCCCCAACTTATCAGAGCTTATAAGTCTTCTTGGCCTCTCTTTATGGCACGCAGAGGTCTTCCTTTGACTTCCGTATCCTCCTTCCCATTCCATATTTTAACTTTCTCAAACTATGCATCTTAAGAGGAAAGTACTTTTCATTGGGGATCAGAGGGAAAAAAAGTTTCTGTGATTCACCAAGGCGAAGTTTGCTCTTGAATTGTAAATAAGAAACAGATGCATATGAAAGATATCACATACCACTGTGCTAGAATGGAATTAAAGATGACTATATATTCTAGCAATACTCTCCCTTTTGCTGTTTATTCCAAAAATACTCTCTCACCACTGCAGGAAGCATTCAGCAGGTTGGTCTGCAGATTCCATGACAGCTGAGTTGCTTTACTTCTTATGCAGTCTCCAAAAGTCTTTCACACCAAGACACCTCCGTGACAGGCATGCAAGCCAACCAAAACCATTCAGCTTCAGAGCAATAATTCCACCGGTTTCCACTTTCGACTGTTTAGAAAGATGCAGAAATGAATTCTCCCTGCTCACCGCTGCTCTTGTCAAGCACACTACTCGTGTACATCTGCAATCCACACAGAAAAATATCAAAGCAGGATGCCTCAAATACGCTTAAAGGGTGGTGTAAGTTTCTCAATTAAAGATTCGGTGTCTGTGATTTGCAGGAACAAATTATACACTTAATAGGGCAAACAACTTGCAGCCCAGAAGCTCACATTTTAAGCAACGCACCCAGAGAGGCGTGTGAGGCAAAAGGCTCACCTAGCATCCCAGCCACACTCTCAGAACACTGACTACCTTTCCTGAAGGACTGCTGGACTGTTAAAACCAAGTCTTCATGACCATTATTTGTGGAAAAATACACTGAACAAGTACCCCCCATACACACTGCAGCAAAGCCATTAATCTCTCTGTGCTGTCTAACCAACCTGAGCTGCAGCAGCAGCTTGTGGGGCGCCGCACACGGTGGAAATGTCCTACAACAGATGCAGTGTCTCTCTGGCAGTTGCTCTGTGCCTGCTGAGCTGTTGGGTTTTTTCCTTCCTTGATGGGAAACACAACTAAACAAGTTTATATTGAACAGCAACACTGGTTGCTAGAATTGAGTAACAAAGTATGCACTTGCAGTAGACTTATTTCTCTGAATGCAGTCCAAAATTTAATTCTGTCCCCACCATTAAAAACTCAGAGATTCCCCCACAAAAGAAAAAACATAGTTGACTAAGTATTTAAAGGACAGGAAAGCAGAATTCTTTCACATCTAGAAACTGAGATCTTTTTCAAAAATAGACATTAAGTCACTGCATTTTACTTTTCCAAAGTTCATTACTAGCTGCTTAGTGTCCACACTTGTTCTGCTAGGCTGAGTAAAATACTAACATGCTTTCTAGCAAGGCACTGAACCCAGAAAGCACCATTTTTATACTGATTTGCAGTCCTGGCAGAGCATCAAGATCAGTATACAAAGCTCAAATAGAAGTTCGTAAGATACAGACAGGTCTCACTACTGTATCACAGCATCTGCCAGAAGTGTATTAACAAATGCAAATGTATTTCAAAATAGGCTAGTATTTAAGACTGATTCCTAGAAACAGTTATTTAAATGGCAGCAGTGACTATTTATTCCTTCCTCAGAGTCTTGACGTGAGGAGGTTTAAAGTGGGTGTCTAGAACACACCTTTACTGCAGTTAAGGGCTGATTTATTAGAGAAAACAATAGTAAAGCTTTAAAGTATTCCACTCCTTCCAAATTACTGCACTTAGATCCCACTACAGTAGTAACCAGCTAGAAGCAGAGTTTTTAGCAGTTAAGCTACACAAATTAAAGGCCAACTTTACTGGACACAGTTTACCCCCCCAAACACACATCCTTAACTTGGGTTTGGAGTGTGAGTCCCCGACCCAAGCTTGGGGTTGAGGTCCCCACGCACCCTGTAGCAGGAGCTGGTGGGGAAGATGGCATGCAAGGGTCTGAAAGCTAGGTGAAGTAGGGAGCCAAACCCATGCTATACTCAGTCTTGCTCAGTAAGAAAATCAGGGACAAGCAGTTGGTTGGGAGGCAGCAGTACAACCCCAGCTTGCCATTTTAGACACACCACCTGCTCTTCTTCACGCGTCCAGACAGTTATCCCTTTGGGATCCTCTGCAGTCACTTCTGCTCCCTGCTCCTTCAAGTGAGTCCTGAGATGGTGACAGACCACAAGGCAATGCTTCAGATACAGCAGGTGGATGTGTCCTGGGCACATATGCCACCTACTTCAGACATATGCCATCTACTTGGGGCTGCGCAGCATCTGAAGAGTCTGCCTAGGCAACAGGCACAAAGCGCTGTCCCAAGAGAGAAGAAACCCCCAGAGGCCTAGAAGGTACAACAAATACCTGCCAGGTAGGCACTAGAGCAGTTCTGGAGGAAGAGAACAAGAACTCGCTGAAGGTCTATCCTTTTACTCAAGATCAAATGCCCTTTAAAAGCAGTTTTAGAGCACAACACTGCAAGTGGTTTGTCAAGAAAATGAAATGCACAGCATGAATGGTGCTTTTAAGAGCTCACGGCTCCAAGCAAAGCACACTGCAGTAAAACAGCCTGTTTGCCTTATGCCAAGACAGTGACATCTGGTAACAGGAAACTGAGTATTTAAATAAGGCTCCTTCCCCACCCTGTGCACTAGGCTGGTACTACTCCTGATGCTCCTCACCCTGAACACACGTCAGCTGCTCAGCAAGCCTCTTCAGGGACTGCCTAGCACAGATGTGAGCGGTGCTATGGAAACAGCATGCAGCAGCCTGGGATCCACTCAGGCAGACTGAAGCCTGTCTATGTTCAGGCATAAAACTAAGCTTTGCAAACAGTAATCAAAGCGCACAGAAGAGCCAGCAGGGCAAAGAACAGCGATTGATTTGGGGGCTTCTGCTCTGTCCTCAGCCTGCTTCTCGAGACTCCTCTGCAGTATGCAAAACACTTTGGAGCTGTGCCGAAGGGATTTGTCTTCTGCAGAGCCCTACGGTGACTAGAGGATAAGACACATTTCAGCCAGCATGAGCTGCGCCCATTTCATACCCCTGACCCTTCTTTGGGGTTGGAAGTACTGGTTCCTACATAAGTCCTATAGAGGACAGCTTCTTTAAAGATGCTTACAGGCAAGTCCTTGTCCAGCTCCACTTCTGCAACCCTGCATGAGGAAAAGCAGGGGATGTGTCAGCACCCTCGACCACTCTGCAGAGACTACAGGGGACCAGAAGATGCAAGTCTAAAGAAAGGGCTTCTTGAAAGGAAGCCCTTCCTGCCAGCGGCTGCAGATGCCTGATGTTATATATACATGAGTATTCCCAGGGACTGGACTGCTATAGAGCACCGCAATGAATTTCAGAAAGCAATGACTCAAGTGGAAGCATCAGGGGGTTTCTTTTAAATTCTGCTATCCAGATCCAGTTAATCAAGATTTAAATGCCATGATCCGATACACGTTTAGGCAAAGAAGAGAGAAGGATGAGTAGGATCGCTTTTTGCTTAAGTTAAGACTCTTGTTAGAGTTTAATTAAAGTACTTTAGAAAAAAGTAAACAAAGCAAAACAGATGTCAGCAACATCCCCAGTGCTCACAGCTGAAACATGCAGTTTTGCCATGCTAAAGAGCAGCTAAGAAGCATCACTTACAAAGCTTCTTTTTCAGTGTTCTCAAGGCTTTTCTCATGAACTGAGATCACCATGAAGCATGGGCTCTGATTCTACTGAAGCACAGGGGAAGCACCTGACTGAAAACACCGACCCCAGTCCAGGTCACGTCCCTTGGTACATCTTTTCATCTGTATCTCAGGCTTAGGGGGCTCTGATGAAACTCCACTCCCCTCTAGCTGCTACAGAAGGGAAAGCAAAACAGGGGGAAAACTGCTGCTCTGCCTCTGCTGGCCTCCCCCACTACCCCAGCAAGCTGAAGCTGCTCACCAGCCTCTGTTACCCCAGGATCCCGTATTGCCATTGCTCCCAACAGGCCGTGAGCTTTGAAGCGAGATCACAAGGCCTCAGGACTAGAGGCTTGTCAGGCTTGCTCTGCCTGCAGCTTTGTGTTACTTGGCATAGCTCAGAAAGCAGAGACATGGGATGTGACAGCACAGGAACGGTACGATGAGTAGTAAGGCAGAGGGGTTGACACTGGAGACCCCACAGCTATAAGACAGTCAATCACCAATGGAAATCCACAGTTGGACAAAACTATTTTGGAGGTAACAAAAATAGAAATAAATAGTACCTGACAGACATAAAAGGTGTTTGATATAATAGATTTAGATGTAACATGGAACTTGCAGAGCAATGAAATAAAGAGCAAACATGTAAAAAGCATGCTAGCAAACATAACAGAAATATCCCAGTAGATCCTAAAGTGAGGAAGAAGCAGCCACCAACATCATATTCCTCCCAGCAAAGGATTCACAATACTGACAACTTGCTATAGTACCCCTGCCACCACCAGCCTCAGAAGCCAGGGAAAGGACGAGAATAACACCAGGAAAGGTGTACAAACTAAGTGCAAACAACATTACTTTTATTGTTACTGACATTCCACGTGCAAAAATAGGCTTATTCTGTAGTAATAAAAAGATCTAATAATAATTCTTGAATTAGATAATTAAAATTTCAATTACACTAACAATAAATTATTGAAACTTTTTTTTTTAAAATATACAAGCACACAAAGCATGCTTCCTCTTTGCCTGTGAAGTTTTTAAGCACAGCACACATTTGTTGTGCTGCTGGTAGGCTACAAGCAGGAGAAGGGCAGTTCAGAAGCCTGTCACTCTGAACCATGTGTGACACAGCATTTCTCTACAGACCCCAGTTCTGCAGAAATTAATGGAGCATCTCAGGCTCGGCCAAGGCAGCAGACGCATCTGCTGGAGCACTCGACTGCCAGTGAGCACCCCAGAACACTCACTGCTCTGCTCTCGCACTCTGCAACAGAGAAGTCAGCTTGTGAACCAGGAAAGCTGGGTCTTTCAGTGACAGCATTCACACCACAATAGTAGCCCTGGTTTCTCACTAGATAGCATCAATCCACCCCTTTCTGTTCGGGAGCAAGTGATAGCACAATGAACATTTTTCTGCGCACCAGTATTTGCTGGCACCAGCGCACTCCCTGCAAGGGTGACTGGCTGCAGACTTACCCCAACAATTGCCACCACTTGTAGCTGCAATAGCAGAAAAAAAAATCCATACAGCTGTCTACACATATGCCAGAGAGAAACGTTTTCAGAGCAAGGCAACCATATTCAACATCAGTTACCCCAGTTCATGGTATCGCTCTGCCAGATTGTCAAAACCAACGCACAGCTACATGTTCTTTCAGCTCTGTTAACCGAAGCAAAGGAAAAGGAGGAAGAGGAGCAAGAGGAAATGGCAGAAGCAACCTGAACCTTCAGGAGAGATCCAGATTAGAAAGTTAAGGGTCTGTCACTGCAGCCCTTTTCAAAAGAGGCGACTTGCGGTTTAAAGCCTACCCTTCAATACAAGGTTTTTGAATGAAGGCTTCCAGTCTCTCTGGCTAATGCACACCCAAATATGAGTGATTTTGAAAATGCTCGCTACCTTTAACAGGAGGGAAAGCTGTCCCTCTGGAGACTTAAATTGAAGCTGACACAGAGTGACAGTTTTGCCTGAACAAGAGCATTTCAATTTAGTGCTTAATCTCACTTAATGCTTGCTTTCCCTTTCAGTCACCCTTCGGTTGACATTTTTCTGCTTACTCACTGCTGGATATTAAAAGGACAACCGTAAACACCTCCTTTCCTCTATACAGCAAACCAGAAGTGCCCATATTACAAACACTCTGGTAGAGGCAACAGTGGGGTCATCATCATCCTACCTGGAGGTGAGCTTCTCCTAAAAACATGAGAAAACCCACACCCATCAGACATCTGCCACACTGGGTTCAGCAATCAACACTTGTTCTTTCCTATTAAACTAAGAACAGAGTTGTTTGCATTTTTTCTTTTGAAAGCTGGTCAAGAAAACACTGGCTTTCAAGAAGACTCCCTGCACCATATTTGCTGCCATGGAAACATCACTTTTTGAAGAGATACAGCTGATACGCTCCTTTACCTGCAGTAACGTCCAGCACCCTCAGGAAACAGCAATCCACAAACAACTCACTGATTTTACATAGTAAATCCAGTGCCTTGACTTCACAGGAAACTTCTCCATACTGCCTGAGGGGCTCCCTCCCCATGAAAATTCCCCAGACCCCTTCCTGTTGAAGGAGCAAACCGTCATGAAGGAAGATAATGAAGCCCACCCAGCACCCCAGCCTTTGCAACACCCAGGGCAGCCCAAGCGGCTTTCAGGGTGCCCTCACCCAGCAGGGTCAGTGCGAGGCAAAAAGCATCAGAAGCCCCAACACCCATTTCCCTTACCACTCGCCTCCTCCCAGGACTCTGCTCAGATCTGGCTTGTGAAGCAGAGGCTGTTAGTCAAGGGCTACTGTATTTAGCAGCTGTAGAAGACAAGGGGAAAAAATGCACATACAAGATAGAAAGGAGCAACAAAATTATTTAAATAAAATTCCCAAGGCAGACTACTGCAGTACACAGTTATTGCCAACCCCTGCAGATGGAAGGGGCCGTGCTCAGAAGTCCCTAGGCACAGCTGAAAGCAGCTCAATAGCACTTGTGCCCCGGCTGTCTTTAGGAGAGGTGTCAGCATATGCCAGCCAACCTCAGCCATAAAAATCAGCTGTTCCCACTTTACCCACAAAGCACCCAGATGAAGCAGAGGAAGGCGCCTGCCCAGCCTGCGCCAGCACAGTTCTTAAACCAGAGCCGAGGTGCAGTGCTTTGTTTTGAGCCAGCAAGGTCAGACTGAGCCTCCAAGGTCTCTCGTTGCTCACATGTGGGTTTGCAGCAAGAAAAAGGGGAACCCATGGGCTGTTTCACAGGGCCTCAAGTGTAGGAAACTGGAACAAACAAGACTTGCACCAATTTCATGTCACTGGGATTTTAAAAGCCCCGAGCAGTTACAGTTTGGCCTCATTTGAGGATCAAAGGAAGCAGATCCTCAGCTAAGCCTTCCCCACCCCAAAAGGTCTGAGAGCAGACTTTACTCTGGCTGGGTGAAGGATTTTCTTGACTGCACGTGATAGCACTGGTTACAGGGAACAGGGACAGCAGGTCCATGCACGCCACAAGCAACAGACTCCTTGTGCTATCAGAGAGCCAGACAGGCTCTCTCCTCCACCCCCTGAAGCGAGTGTGAGCATGAACCAAGAGTTCAAGTGTTGGAAGGGGCAGGAACAGCTGACACAGCTCCAGCCTCCAGCTGCCCACCCAGCCCCAGTACCAGGCGGCCGCTTGCGTGCCAGCTGCTCCAGCGTCCCTCCAACATGCTGTATGGATCCCCCACATCTCAGTACCCTGTTCATGCGCTGAGGGAGGGAGGAGGACAGCAATGACACTAAATAACTCGCATAACACTGCCCTGTCAAGCAGGGACCCTCAGCCTGAGCCACAACAATGAGATTCTCCCCCTGTCCCCAGCGTTTTTTATGCAAGAGAGGGGAAGACTTGCTGCTGTTCAAGGGACCTAATGATATAACTGGTTTGCTATTTTTATTCCACTTTCATCTTCAAGTCACTGCTACAGACGCCCAGTTCAGTTAAATAATTCTTCCTTTGCAGTTCCGACAACAGCTGTCCACTCTTATTTGCTTACAAGTGTTTGATTTCACAATTGCACGTTAAGGTAAAAAAAAAAACCAAACACTTACCTACAGTACTGCAAGTACCTAGTAATAAAGAAAACAAATAAAGCAGTAGAAAAAGGTGCGGCTTTGTCCATTAGGACAATGGGGAAATCTGTCCTACTGCCAGCAACAAGTTCTGCCTGCACAAAAGGAATGTTAAAGTCCATTTCGTCAGCCCCAAAAATGCAAGTCAAGGAAAGAAAGGCTTAGATACTCTCGTAGAGAAATCATGTATGGTGTTTTGGGACTCCTAAGTCCCACATAACCACAAGATTTTGAAAGACACCAGGTTACGTAAGCAAAGAGCTGCTGAAGTATAAGAGGAACCACCTAAACACAACATCGGAGGTGCAGTATTGCTGGGTAACTGTTTGTGCCATGCCGCACGTCTTCATGAAACTGCTCGGTGACACGGTCTCCTTGTTCAGAACACATCAGCACATCACTTCTACTGTTGAGGCAGCTTCATCCTTATTTTTCCAGTGAACTGTACCAGCACTAACAGTAACAGTGGCAAGTCACAGAGAGACTCTTCGCTAGCAAAACCAGGTACACAATTAAAAAAAAACACAAAAAACAAACAAAACAAAAAAACACCACACAGAATCTCTGTTCAAATGCAACTGCAGTTATTACTCCCTTAACCGACTGAGTCCATACAGTGAAAGACTACATTTTTGTTCATAGCAACTTAACACAAAGCAATAGAGCAAGGGACTCCTCATCTCAGGAGAATATTAGATCCACTTGGCTTGAGCCCAACCCTTCTCCTGTGGTGCTTGTAATCACAGAACAAGAGACCCCAAGTGCTCGCGTCCCAAGCTTTCCAGAGCAGTCCGAGGGCACTGAGCACCATGCAGATGCACACAGCCAGGCCAAACACTCCTTTGCTGAAAACAAAGACACTTGAAGTGAAAAATTGCCAAATAGCTCTGATGCTGGTACTGGTATGCTAGTAACAACTGTTTAAGGACAGCTGCCATACCTGATCACTCAAGAGAGAGGGAAGACTTTAACACGTTATACACCCAGAGGATTAGCCTTGTTTAGTCTAACCACATTCTTAACTACAACCTAGATTTTCTTCCCACCTCCTAACTTTCGCTAGCTGAGAAAGCTGTCATCCTAACAACGAAAAGTGCAACCTCTGATTCATACTTTTAAACAAATTAGTTTCTGGTTAGAGTAGGCGATCCAGGATGTTGAAGCCAGCCCCACATACAGGACCTGGCAGCCTGTTTTTTAGCCCAAGTACGTGGCTTTGGTGAGTAATACCGTATCATCAAGCACAATTTCCAATGCAAGCACTCAAGTTTGCCACGGAAATGGGTCTTTGAGGGCTAAGCAGCAGGGTATTAGAAACCATCCATTACCACAAATGTATTGGGTATTCTAGATTTTCCCACTGTACCTGCAGGTCTTCACCTCACTCGAAAAAGAAATAATTACCTCCAAAAAGAAGGCAGAGGAGGAAGGTGTTGCACCATGTTTGTGCCATAACAGTCACTTATGTCACACTAGATTCTGATGTACAATCTGAGGTGCAATACCCTCTTCATACAAAGCAGTATTTATACATGAGTTCAATAGCAAAACAAGCCTCTAGAAAGTGGCAGCATTGTCACTAAAGCTTTTGAGGAGATTATTTTATTCTTCTTTTCCATTAGAAGTTGTCCAAGACCCTACAGTTTCAGTAAAGATTTCTGCCTTTTAATAGGCTCAAATGCAAAGAAAGAACTTCAGGCCAAATATTGAAATATGTGCTAATGCTCCTGCAGCTTGAATTAATACCCTGATCAAACAGATAGTTGTGCTGTTTTCTAGGTGAACAGTTCTATTTGTTAGTCTCCAAGAACAGGGTTTGGAGGTTTGTTTTCTGGAGGTTTTTTTCATAAGGTATATATTGAAGTTAGACACAAGACTTCAGAATGACTGAAAGAAAGTCTATGAGGAGGTTCAGCCTTCAACGCCTCACTACATTATCTTCTGCTCTGGCAAAGATAACCCACCCTTTTTGCTATATACACAGAGAAAAGTAGAAGTAATTGCTAATTATACAAGTGCACCACAGCAGCCTGGAAACACATGAGTGCACAGACAGATCAAGGTTGGCACCTGAACCAGCTCACCTGGCCGCACCGAGTCGTGGCAGCGCTCCCAGCACCTTGTGTGTGTCCAGCATGACACCCACGTCCTACTGGTCCCAAGCATGCGGAGCAGGAAAACACTGAACACAATCAGTCCAAGGGCACAGGCACTGAGCCTGGCCAAGCAGCCCTACCAGCTTACGCAAACAAAGTAACTTACTGACCCCGGCCTACCTTACTCCATTCAGTGGAAAGCAGTTGGTGTATAGCTCAGTACACCACCATATATAACAGACTCTGACTATGCATTGATCAGTAGGATATACACAATATACCTTCATGGGAGGGAGACTCTCTTAGAGCAGGAGATCTGCTTTGTCCATGTTCATTTCAAGGCACCACCTACTCTCTTGGGCAGCAGTCCCAAGGTTTTATTTTTTTAAATAAACCACAAAGTTTCAAGGAGAGTGTTGCAACCGCGGCAGCTCCGACAACAGTCTCCCCCAGGCAAAGTGCACATCGGTGAAGCCCCATCGAAGCCCCATGGCCTTCTGCAGCCCACAGGGCCGTACAGGTGACCGCCCGCAGGTGCCAGCCCTGGCACCCCTCAGAAGCCCCGGGGCAGCTGCAAAACGGAGCTGCCAGCTGCTGAGCAGCCCTGGCACGGAGAGAGTTAAGAGGGAATGAACCCTATGAACACTGCCAGTTAACCAAAAGTTACACACTGGTAAAATGGAAGCACACTACTTTTGCTCCAAGGTGAAACCAGAAAGTTTGCTTTCCTCTCTAACCCCAGCAGGAAGGCCGGGATTTACTGCCTATGCCCGCGGCCCGGGCAGTGGCGGTACCCACGGCTGGGGGGGGGGCTGCCCCGGGCTCTGCCGCCCGCCCCGGCGCGAAGCCGGCCCCCGGTTCCGCATTTTCCGAGCCGACGGGCGGCGGGAGGCGCAGCCCCGCCACAGGCCGGGGTCCCTCTCCCGCACCGGCCCCGGGCTCCGTGGAGTTACCCCCGCCGGGCGCGCTCGGCTCTCGCGGCGGAGCCCTCCCGCCCGCCACGGGAGTTCCCTCGTGAGGAGATTCCGCTCCCGCCCCGTCCCGGGGGCGCGGAGCGGAACACGGAGAGCGCCCGGCCGGGCCCGCCGCGGGCTGGGCAGGGCTGGTCCGGGCCGGGCGTGCCCGCGGCAGAAGGGCTGCGAGGGGAACCGCCGTCCCCCGCCACACTGCAGCGCCAGGCACCGCCACCCGCCGCGCGGGGCCGCCTGAGGCGGGCAGCAGCCCCCACCGCCCGCCGGCACTACCTTGGTCCCTCGGGGGCTCCATGGCCGCCCCGGCGCCGCTCCCCGCGCTCCTCGCTCCGGCTCGGCAACCGCCGCCTCCCCCCGCCGGCTGCTGGTTGGCAGCAGAGGCACCGCCCGCGCCCGTGGGGGCGAGGCCGCCGCACGTCAGTCAGCGCACGCCCCGCCCCGCCCAGGTGAGGACAGGGGAGCGCGGCCGGGGCGGGACCGCAGCGGGGGAGCCGGGCAGCACGGGCCCCTTGTCCGGCCGCCACGCCAGCCGGTGCCGGGACGTCGAGGAACCGGCCGAAGTGACTCACCGTGGAGCGAGTCTTCGCGTTACGCGCCCACGGTGCTTTTAATCCGGCTCTAGCAGCCCTAAAGCCGCACCTATAGGCTTGTCCCACTGCAGCCCCGTGTCTGCAGCCACAGTGCTTTCCGCTCAGCCAAGCCCTATCTATGGCATTTTTCTCCCCTGGCTCTGTGGGGTGCTGCTGCCCCTGGGGCATCTGTTAACGCAGCGTTGCACAGGCTGGGCGAGGAAAGGCAAGAACAACCTGCTGTCTGAAGTTACCACTACGAGCAGGAAGAGGCTGCATAAGACATCCAGTTGTGCTGCTGTGGAAGCCGCTGTTGTCTGTTCTGCCTCCTATTCGTTATGCATTTGCTAGCAAAGCACATGCACCCTCACAAACTGTACCACGTTACAGAAATTAAACTGTGATTCTATTTGCACTTGAGAGGTTCTCCTGCGAGACTCGCTAGCACTTACACCAGGCAAACTGATGCGTTGTGGATGCATTAAAGAGACTTAACAGTTGAAAACCACCAACAACTCTCCTAGCTGAAATCCATGCTCTTTCTATTAAAATATCATTAAGTGCAGAGAAGCTTCCGTTATGTATTATAGTTTGCCCAGCAAGCTGCTTTACAAAACTATCAAGAATATGAAGCCACCAAGCAGATCTTTTACTCCACCCTTTTCAAATCCCTGGGCTTAACGTCTATGGATTTGTTTGTTCAAAAAGATCAATGTTTGTGCAGAATGAGCGGCAAGGCCTCCACGGCGTGAGGCTGTGTGAATAGCCAAATTGTCACCAGCGTTCAGCATGCACAGTCACATGCTAAAGCAGAGCACAATAGAGAGTCAGGAGGTGCCGACTCAGGATGTCCTTGCTTTGGATAACAACAGCAGTAGCAAATCCAGGTATCTTTCAGTCTGTGAAGCAGCTGAGGAATGTGAGCTTTTTCTAGGGTAAAGGAACACTTGCTTGTATTCTAGGATCTGCATAGCTACAGCAGGAGGTTGTTACAATGGTACCATAAAAATAGCAAGTGGATCAGACTATATCCCTGCATGTTTGTACCTTGTTTCACCTCACAG
The DNA here is from genome assembly GCF_964273445.1 of Streptopelia decaocto. Classification (NCBI taxonomy): domain Eukaryota; kingdom Metazoa; phylum Chordata; class Aves; order Columbiformes; family Columbidae; genus Streptopelia; species Streptopelia decaocto. Next base: position 30,816,306 of record NC_138655.1, on the reverse strand, counting down.
CACAGAAATTAATTTGCTTAAATATATGATTCTCAGCCCAAGTTCATCCCACATCTTGGATATATTTTATGACTCTTTCAAACAATAAACTCAGGTATTTGAGAAGGTACATCTGCTTTTTTTCTTTAGAGGAAAAAATAATAGATTTTTTTCCTACAGCACTCCACTTGAAGTCCCAGACTTTCCCACTGAGCAGCTGATACGTGATCTATAATTACAATGGAAGGATATCAACAGCATTAACATTTGCCCCTCTGTACAAGTACTTTACACTAGCAGCTGCCCCGGTAGCACTTAAATACCTGTCAGGAACCAACCTGTAGAGCCATGAAGTTGTCAGCATCTCACTACTTCTTTCTGGGGACAGGATATCTCACCAGCACATCCCAAAAAGCAAGAGCTAGCGATCAGGCAAGGAGTATTACCTGGAGAGCTGATTCAATACGCTCTGCTAATGAAACTCCCACTTGGGTCTGAGTGCAGTGCACCCCTGCTGAGTCGCTTAGTGACCACTCAGCTGAGGAATGCCTGTACATGGGCTTGCACCTATTTTGCTGAACTCGGTGTCTAGGTTTAGAAATCCTCCCTTCCCGGTTCCCTTACGCACTCTGAAGTTTGATTTTCCTAGCAGCTGTGGCCCATTCAAAGTGACAATGGGGGTACCTGTGGGCTTGGAGCCCAACCAGGTCCCCAGCTGTCCTGTCCTGAAAGATTTTAGATGTAAAGATGCTCAAAACCCACCATCTCCAAATACAATGGCATATTCCCTTTTTACACATAGCCCTGACTAGCGAGGAGACAGAATCGTTGTAATGAGTATTTGTTACTCAAACTGCTGCCTATTAAAAGTAGTATAAATATTGCCTACGGGCTCCAATTATGATGGTAGAATATAAGCACACAAACTGAGAAGACTGAATCTGCCCTGAAGGTCTTGTTGCCTTTATGAAAAAGGACAAAAATGAAGGACAATAGGACTAGAGTTGTAACTGAGCTGCTGAGCTTCGCGCCTGCGACTTCTTGTTTCCTCCAGTTATAAAAATTAAAAAGAAAAAAATACCACACATGCATGTATAGATGGTGAACCTATTTGAACTTGAGATTACCTACTGAAATACAGGACTTCAAAATACTTTGTCGTGAGTAGGACTGAGCCTCTCCCATGAAAATGTCATTTATTGTATGGGAATACAAGCAGGGTGGCAACTGCAGAAACAGCTCGCATTATAGTTGTGTCATGTTTCATTTCACACTCGCAATCCATGAGCCTTCCCAGAGCTCTGTCATATAGATATGCCAGATCTCCCACTGTGCAAGCAGAGCCCAGTTTTAAAACATATTCCTCCTTAGATCAACTGTTTATTGCAAATAACAGGCAAGGCAGCCAGAAGTGAATAAAGGCCAAGGTTTTGAAAAATTAATACTGCCAAGGTAATTGAAGAATCCAGATTTAAGACAACTAGTTATTTTTCAAAGAACCTTGCCACCCTTTAGCTTTCCTGCCGTAGTTACAAATGCAATTACCTCCAAATGGATACCTACCTACATACACCGAGCTGAATTGGACTATGATAGGTTATACTAGTTCAGGGTAGCTGTTACGCAGATCTAATGGCAAACACAACCAAGACTGTCCAACTGTGTGCTGAGTGAGCTGTGTCTACCAAGATAGCCAAGTCCCAAAGCATTTTAGACCTGAATCATGTAGGTCACATAACCTCAGCACTAGAAAGCGCAAAAGAAATCTGTCCTGAATCCTTTGCCTTGCCAGGGTTATAGTACTTTATTTGGCACAAAATGTCTTCCATTCATTCACAGCCTTGAGTCATCTTCTGGGAGAAATCCTTCCTAAGGAACGTGTCCAACATTTTGTTCCAAAAATGCAGTAAAAGAGCACCGTCAGCTTGGCTCCTTTATAAGTCAGTGCCTAGAAGGATTTTGTTAACCTAAACCCAAGTTCAACTCGCTCTTCTCTCCCATAAACATGTCCCAAGCTCAGTGGGAAGCACCCTGCCTTGGGGCAGGAAGAAGTTCAGTTCCTCCAATGGACAAGCTTCCACTGCACATGGAAAAAAACAACATTCATGGGATCAAAAGAATCTGACATAAAATTTTAGTGAGAGAACAGCCTAGTCATTCAGCTATGTTCCACTAAGGACATTATTAAATATTCAGCATGACATAGAAAAACCAACCACCACTCCTCTGTGTTCAGCTATCTCCTCCCCACACAACAGCCCTGGTGGCAGGGCAGCGTTCACACCGCACTTGGGCTCACCTGGCAGTTGCTTCCTCATGACCTGCTGGCTTGGGCACTGTCCTGCAAAGTGCAAATTCAAAACCCTTTCAGCAGGGTAGACAAGTACATACTGAACCATATGTGTCACAGGTAAGTAAAAAGTGTAGCTGCTCAGTGGACCTATGCTTGCCATAGCCTATGTGGATAGCAGTGGGATATTAGGGGAAGGAACACAGACGAGCAAGCTCACTGCCCCTCTCGATGTTATTTCCTGAGGCATCAGGCATATCCTGGAAGCACTTACTGGATCAAAGTCCTGGCAGCTAAAAAAGGGTATATATTGGGTCAGAAATCCTATACAATACATCCCACCTGAGGCAGCATTAGAACTTAAAAGCAGAATTGCCTGTGCCAAATTAACTGTACTGTTAGAAGAGACGCTGAAGTTGTGAGTGCTTCTTTAAGGGTGGGTATCATCTGACTAGCAAAAGAGTTTTGACTCATGTATTTTCTGCTAAACACCATTTGGGGAAGACATCTCTTAGTGTCTACAGGTTGAGATCATACCTATGTACACATTGGGATAGAAAAGCAGAAGCCTAGTGTGATTCCAAAATCCCATATGGTCCCACCTCACCACAAGCAAAGTGCAGTATGTTGCTGAAAATATCTGCAGACACCTTTCTGCCTCTTTAAATGCCCAAACATCTCCAAGTCCAAGGTCACTTTTTCAAGTCGGGGTTAAACTCTCGATCGGATAAATGCTTTAGAAGATAATTACCCCGCAGTTCTAATCATGTCGGTGTGGACACATTAAGGGCAGGGCTGTTGAAGGTGCATCCAAAAGAACCTGGAGGTCTTCAGCTGAGTAGTCCACCATAGAGGAGCTACCCTGAGCATTGTACAGTGGTCAGGTAGCCGTAAAACAGTTATTTGTCCCAGGCCATATCCCAAAATCCCTACAGGAACTAAACCTTCCATCAAAGGACCAGGCTTGTGACACCTGCCTGCATGAAGCTTGTTTCCTGTAACTAATGTGACTGGGTTCCTGCAAAAGGCTCTTAGCTGGGAGTTCATGGATCCCATCAGTGGCAGCACTGAACACCCACTGCACAGCTGCCAGTAAGTGTGGGATAAATAGGCTTTGTGGAGGGGGACAGTAAAAAAAAAAAATTAAAAAATCAAACCCCATGTTAAATCTGCTGTAGAGGCACTAGAGGGAGAGCTACAACACTTCGAGGATTTTGATTTTGTCTGTGTCCTTGTTATTTTATCATTTCCCAATGAAGGAAGAGTACTGACATACTTCTTTTAATTAAGACCCTAAAACTTGTAACCAGGCTTATTTTGAATGAGACACAAGAAATTCAGCATAGACGTGCACATGGATGTGCTTCATCACATGAAAAACAATGATAAAATGCAACTATTAATTTGATGTTAACGTCACTATCTTTCCCCTTACACGGTACTAAAACTCATGTATATCTAGGAATACTTTGTACTTCTTATTTCCCCCCTTTCCCACCCTCCCTCTTTGCTTTCTCTTGTGATCAGAAGAAATGTTTCTAACTCCTTATTACTTACTTTTGTACCACAGCATCCTTTGGTAGCATTTGCTCAATTATAGCTCCAGGAATGACGTGATGAAGTATTCTCACTCACCCGAGCTGTTTTCAGTTATGACATATATTGCTTAGGGAGCATAGCCCTTTCTTTGTCACATACATTACCATCTGCAGCAAGCACCTTTATTGCTGTAGTAAATATACTGTAGATAAAGCTTTAGCTAAACTATATCTGTGTCAACTAACTGCTAATCAGTCTGTTACAAAGTCTATGTTCTAGAAAATTGACTAAATGGAATATTTTCACACTCTAAAAAGTGATACTAAGAATAAAATGAGGTCATGTCTTCAGTTACTCATTACTAAATTACTTTTAAGGCTGCAGTGCTGTACAGTTACTACATGGTAATTAAGAACCAGAGGATCTAGGGTTGCTTTTCAAATTGTAGTTAACTTTCAGTATACTCTTGTGAGATGACTGGGTATTACCAGGTCCACTTTATTACTGGCAAACCAAAACACAATGATTATACATAATTTGCTAGAAGCAGACAAAAAAGGGCAGAAGCAGAGCCATAAGAAATATATACAAGTCAAACTAAAATGTTACAAGGGATGAAAAAGGCAATGACCCAGTTAACTAAAACTGCTACAAATTATTAATGGATTTTTTACAAGTTGAAAAATCTATTGCAAAAGCCTCCTCACTTGCATAACACAAGCCATAGAAATCCAGCCTTTACATTCCCTTGGTAGATACTTTTTCCTTCCCTATTTTGCAAACAAAAAGTCAAGCTTCATAGTTCCTTGATAATGTAGCATCTAGCCTCTTGAAGACAGATGATCATTTTTTCAAGCTTCTAAGCATATCACTGTTGTCATTGATAAGGTATTTCAATGAGCTAGCCAATGTAAAGTGAAAATAAGAACAAATTAGACTACAAACACTGAGATTAAAGATTCATTCATCTCATTAATATTTTACTAGTAACAGGGCCTACTCCCTGCTGCCATTGTCCACCCAGTAGTCAGTTCCATCACCACCTCACTTAGAAATAAATTCTCAACACATAAGATGCACAAATCAGATGTCACTCATGCACATTAGTTTTTCCTTCAGACTACTGTGAAGCCAACTACACTACATCTCTTAACACAGTTCCTATCTGATCTTGAAAATCTCATTTTGAAACTCCTTGCAAAATCCCACCTTGAAATTGCCCCAAAGCAAACAGGCTGTACTTACAGTGCCAGCCACAACAAAACAGATGAAGCAAGCCTCCTCACTTCCTTTCCCACCATATATCTATTTGTTTAGAAACACCACAGAGTTTATCTGATTGCCCAGTGAACCCAAACTTCCACCAGAAGATCTCAAAAAATGGGGCAGCCACCTCCCTGCTCATCAGCAGCAAGGAGGCACAGATGTGGTTCTACAAAGTCAACAATCTGCCATCCCCAGCCTGAGCAAGTGGTTTTGATTTTACTTTTTCTCCCATCAAGGGGAAAATCCCAGTAACTGTTTCATTTGCAATAGCCTGTACATCTTGCACCTGAATTACACATCAGTGCCTGTGCTAAATACAAGCACGAGGGTGTTTTTATTTCCCATGCAATTGCTGAGGCTGTGTAAGCCGTGATAAAGCAACACCGCTGGCTGATTGCAAGCAATGTATGTGCAGTTATCTGACCTAAAGGAGAACTTATGCCTCTTGGAGTTGTACTCTGCCCTCCTACAGCACTAGCTGGGCCACATACACATGTTTACACCCCCACTCCAAAGTTGCACCTCTCAGGTCTTTCTTTCAGCTCAAGATGTGCTCAGCTGATGCTTTGAGAGCTTCAGTCTCAGTCCCCACCATAGCAGCAGCTCTCCAGATGATTGATACACAAATACAAACTGGGTCAATAGCTGTGCCTAAAAAATCCCCCTACTCTCCTAAAACTGTACTTTTGCATTACACATTTTTCATTTCCATTACTTCACTAAATAAACAGTCTGAGTTACTGCTATGAATCTGATGAATAGCCACTCTTGGTTTCAGTACATTCTGCTCCTTTCATGGCAGCAAAGGCTGCTGCTCATTCCCAGTCTCCCAGGGCCACCAAGATGATTGTGGGTCTGGAGCTTCTTAGGAGGAGACACTGAGAGTGCTGGGTCTGTTCAGCCTGGAGAAGAGAAGGCTGAGAGGGGATCTTATCAGTATTTTTAAATATCTCAAGGATGGGTGTCAAGAGGATGGGACCAGGCTCCTTTCAATGGTGCCCACTGATAGGATGAGCGACAATGGGCACAGGCTGAAGCATAAGAGGTTCCTTCTAAACATGAGGAGAAACGTCTTTACTTTGAGGGTGCCAGAGCACTGGAACAGGCTGCCCAGAGAGGTTGTGGAGTCTCCTTCTCTGGAGATGTTCGAAACCTGCCTGGACACATTCCTGTGCAATCTCCTCTAGGTGAACCTGCTTTAGCAGATAGGTTGGACTAGGTCATCTCCAGAAGTCTCTTCCAAACCCAATCATTCTTTGATTCATTCTGTGATTCTGTAAGCAAGGTGGTTTTCATGTGCAATTTTGGAGGAAAGTCATTGCAGGCAGGGTAGCTGCCTCTCAGTGCTAACTGGAAGTGGCTGGAAGATAAATAGTATAAATCTCTTTCCAGAGAGTGTGGTGTGCAGTACAGCAGGAAATGCAGCTACAGCCTGGGTTTGTTTAACCTCCATATCTCCCTCTGTAATGTAGGGAGACAACAGGCAGCGTTCACACCACACTCGGGCTCACCTGGCAGCCGCTTCCTCATGACCTGCTGGCTTGGGCACTGTCCTGCAAAGTGCAAATTCAAAACCCTTTCAGCAGGGTAGACAAGTACATACTGAACCATCTGTGTCACAGATAAGTAAAAACTGTAGCTGCTCAGTGGACCTATACTTGCCATAGCCTACGTGGATAGCAGTGGGATATTAGGGGAAGGAACACAGACAAGCAAGCTCACTGCCCCTCTCGATGTTATTTCCTGAGGCATCCAGCCTCGTGTATGCATAATTGTTCACCCCTTATGCATATGCATCATGTCCCAGCTGCTCCATTTGTCCCTCACACAGCCGCTTAGTCACCCCGACTCACAGCTGCTCTTATTTTCCACATCCTCCAAGGCAAAGATGGCAGCTGTGGGATCTTGGTCAGGTTTCCATGGGCAGGATGATTTTTACATGTACATGATAATTAATCATGTACTCAAGGTCTTCACAGTAGCTTTCTGAGCAATGTTTTGGTTTGCTGTGAAGGAAAGAGGCATGTGAATAATTTTATTGCTGAGCCTGGAGCCAGTACCTGCTTAGCTGGGTGAAGAACTAATATTTGCAGATGTCATCTCTGAACACGGAACTCTGAATTTTAATTTCTTTTGTGATAACATTACACAATGAAGTCTCCAGTATGTTTTCCACTTAAAGTATTATCTACTGCTGGTGACTTAAAACAGCCTAGGACAAAGTCCATAGTTTCTTTTGCAGCTCTTCTATGCTTTATCCTTAGGGTTTATGAAGTAAATCTGTATGTGACTCTGTGTCTCCTGCTAATTTCAGCGCTAAGAGAAAATATCACAAATGACACACCTAATTTTCTTCTTACATATACCAAGATACAGTCAGAATCAACTCATTGGTGTGAAGTATTCACTGCCATCAAAACAGAAAAAGAGAGGGGAATTAGGCTACGCGTATAACATGCATCTTGAAGAAATTAAAGATGTGCTGCACTTTCTTTTTCCTTATTGAACAGAGCAATAATAAAGAGGTTTATTTAATTGCGAAAAAGCAATTAACTTTTGAAGATGTTTCCTGCTCCTGTGAGGAAGCTTGATTTTGTGCAGCATATTTCTTTCAAACTAGAGTCTCCAAGTGCCTTGCAGTATTAAATGCAGCTGAGGAACTAAATAATAAATAAGACCAGGGGAAGACAGACCTTTCAGCAAAGCTTCCTCTGTCTCTAAGTGGTCATTTCTTTCATTTTTAAAGAGGATGTACACTTTCTCCCCCGAAAAAAAAAAAAAAAAAAGATAACATTTTAAACTGGCTGATGATAAATACTCCACCTATTTTCACATCCCATCTACGTACAATAAGAGGAGGTGTGGATATTTAGGAATTCAGTTTACACATGGATTATTTCCTTGGCTTTTACTTGCCTGATTGCTTGGCTCTTCCAGCAACCTGTTTCTGTAGCAACACGTACATGTACTCATTTATCACATACCCATACTAATTTACCAAAAGCCAGGGAAAATGCTGGTACCTTCCATGTGATGTTGATGGGCTCCCCGCCAGAGCACCTCCAGGCGCTGTGTGATGGGTGTTTACCAAGTTCAGCAGCCTGGTCTGCTGACGGGACCTCCCTTCTCGCTGCTCATTGTGCTTTGCTTGCAGCCTCCCAGCCTGCAAACCACAGGGGTCCCTCACCCAGGGCAGGAGGAAAGAAGAGGACAGCAGATCAGAGAGCAGAAACAACCCCCGAAACCAGCAGGTGGAGGAAGGAACCCCGAGGTGGCTCTGCTCAGGGAGAAAAAAAGACAAAAGCTGCAAGAGTTTTCTTTTTTTCACCATGTTTCTTACATGGCTTTTCTTTATCCACCTTGTCTTTTTTTTCTTCATGGACAGCAGGACTATAAATACTATTAAGGAATTGACAAGAATTTACCCTTTAACAGCTTTAATGTGCTTGCATGTGCTGGAGAAGGCAGCAGTGCAAAGTGTTCAGGCTCACGTTCTCTCCCTAAATAGCCGCCTTCTTACTGTCATGGTTGAAGACAGGATAAAATCTCCAAAATCACTAAAATGGCTTAAAAAGTGGTGTTTGATATAATTCTGATTCTTTTAGCTGTCTTTTCCCATTTGGAAGCTTGAGGGAGCACAGTGATCATCTCTTCAGATCCATCCTTCTGCCTTCTGGGAAGTTTTAATGACATGGTGCTGTCCTCATCTTGATCACATGCACATTACAGTCAAAACAGCTTAATTAACTCTACTCCATAAAGAAAAGATGAAGAAAAATTGAGGTGAATGCCATACATAATCAAGAACTGGGAGATGGTGGAACTTAGAAAAAGAAGACCAAACGCTATGGCTTGCACATGGCTGCAAGACCTGCTCACCACAGATCTGATGCCTTGTGCTTGGAACTCCAAACCTATTAGTTACCATTTTTAGATCACTCCTACAAGTTTATTGCTATTATCTCTGTTGGCAAAACAATGCCAAATTCAAATGGAAACACATTTCTCAGCCCCAGTCAATCATGATACTCTGTTGCTGTCCATTGCTCTGTTGTGCTTTGCTGCACCACTGCGATGACTCCAGGTCAGCTCTATATGACCAAACTTTGGGATTTTCAGTAATGTAGCTGTAGAGCAAGGAACTGAGTGCAGGTTGTAAAATCTACCCAAGGAGAAGCATAAATATGGAGGACAGCATGACTCCCAGGTCAGTCCCTGAACTGGTCAGGTTGTGCCTCCATGAGACAGTTTTGGTGGTGTCACCAGTATGCAAAGAGGTACCTTTGGTTTTTGTGAGGTGCCTACTGCAACGCGAGACGTTCAAGTAATCTCCACCTAATACGTCACAATTAAATTCAGAATTGAGTTTATAAAGCAGGTCAATCTGAGAGCATTTATTCACATGAGAAATTGAGTTAAAATGGTGGCTTTAATTATTCGTTTAGTACTTGATATGTCTATCTGGAAGGCAACACTGTGCTCATACAGCTTGGGAATTCATATGTGCTGTGGCTTTGCCCAGGGTCACTCACGAAACAGGAGGGTTGGATCTGAGTTTCAGGGCCCCCATTCCCTTCTCTCTCTGCTGGCGTGTTGTCCTTACAGCCACTGTGAAGGCAACAGTGGAAAGAGACTGTCTGCATATACAACACTGCTTCACTAGAAGCTCTTGAGAATATTTATATGTGACATTGCATGACAGCTAAATAATACTTTTAATAAAAACATAACTCAGGTGGTGTCTTCAGCCTGCTGACTCTGCTTTTCACAACACACTTTATCAATGTCAGGAAGCTGTCAAAAACTATAAATGGAATTGAAGGAAAGAGCTAATGTCATTTCCCCAAGTCTCTAATCTACATAACAGGAAAATATTAACACAAAGATATTAACACAAGATATTTCTTGTTCTAAAGGTGCAGGTGTTTTACCTCAACTGAAGTGTTTAGAAGATATGGACAGATTTTTCAGCCAGCATGAATCAGTATAGTTTATATTGACTTCAACTTAAACAAGCTGACTCTTACTGAGGATGCAGTATAAATATTGACAAATCTGCTATTACTCATTGCAAATAACAAGCTGGGCATAAACAGCTTCATCACGTGGCCACACAAGGCCAATGCAGTCTCACTTGGGTTTTGCATTGGAAGGAATATTAATGAATGGGATTCAGTCCTTCTCTGGAAAGCCAAAAATGAGTCGGGTGCTTCTTGTACAGACAGTGGGGCAGAGCCCTCACTGACAAGGGACCAGAGTGCTGAGCAGCCGGTCCAGGGCAGGATGGGGTCTGGGGCAGTGATTCGGATCAGACACAGTCGAGTGGTCACCAAGCAAATCCACAGCAGCAAGACATGTCCCAGGGCAAGCCAGGGAGCTGAGCCGGTGGGGATGGGTCAGGGCCAGAATTGCAGGAGCAGGAGCCTGGGAGTGGGCATCACTGCAGCACAGTGGTGATGTAGCACAGGAGGGGGCCAGGGCTGAAGCCTCAGCTAAGAAGCAGCTCCCACGAGGCAGGAGGAACAGGCCCTTGCTTCTGTGTTTCTTCACAACAGCCCTTATCAGTGGAGGAGCCAACCTTGGACACAGCCAGCTACGCTCCAGAAGGGGACGTGCCCAGCACCCTGACAAGCAGGTTCAGTTTATCCATCCCCACTTAGAAACATAATTTTCTCCACCTTCTCCTAATCTCCTTGAACAGATAGCAGTCAGAAGAGAACTGGATCTCATTAGTGTGTACTACTTTCCCAAATCTTCAGCACGCTAATTGCTAAGTGACTTCACAATAAAAGGAGAAAGGAAGCATGTTTTAATTTCAAGACGAAAACTGGAGGATTAGGAGAAGGCAGGTTTAGATAAGCTGCCGGGAAGGGCTTTTTATCATACTGCTCACTCTTCTTTGCAGGGAGCGTGAAAACCCAGGGGTTTATCCTTGTAGATTTAACTAATCCATTTAGAGTAGCTGGTCTGTTCTTGGCCAAAAAATCCACAAAATACATGTTATTGCAACTATTGCTCCCACTACTAAACACATCTCCCACCTTATCTGGACTGTGTGGATGTGTTGTTAATGTGGCTTTAACGCCAAGTGAGGACAGATATCTCAGGTGGGCTTGAAGTAGACAGGGATCCCAGCAGCTTCCCTCACCCTTTGGAAGTTCCCTGAACTGAGATGTGGAATGGCTCCACACAACAGTGCTGGGGCTGGATCCAGCAGCACTGGGTGGAAATGCAGATGGAGTAAGCTGTCCTTCCCCATTCTTCTATACAAATGGTAGTGCCTGAGGAAAGAGGCAGAAAAACTCTGATTAATGTGGTTGCTTTGATTTTGTTCATTTTATGCTTTGTACTGGCATAAATGCATGTGGTGATAAGAAACAGTAACGAAGAAGGCAACAGACACATCGAGAGACAGAGAGGGGACATATGGCCCAATTATAGCATTAAATATACACATTTTCAGTGCTTGTAATATTACTTAAATATATTGGAGGTGAGCAGTCATGTTGTATATGAGATGGAGCCTAAGTGAGGTCTGAAGAAAGGAGAAATTAGAGACTGTGCAGAATCAGACAGACAAATCCTGACCCAGAGGTTCATTTTGATGTTTCACAGGACTCCTCACTGGCAGAGGAGCCGCCACCTGCTGCTTCCCAGCAACCGCCTTGGGAAGCAGGAGCAACTTGAGTGGTTGTGGAGGCCAGTGATTCACATCTGAGACGGTAGGAATCCAACATCACTTATTTGCCTCTGAGGATAGAAAGAGACATTTTTGAGGACCTGAACCCACCCAGGAGCAGCTTTTTAGCTGTGGTGGCCTGGACAGCTTCAGGGACTTCTGCAGGGCGGAGCAGGCTGGGCCCTAGGGGTGTGTGGAGAGGCCTGTCCAAGGGAGTGCTGGAAGCAACCACTGTCAGAGCATTTGGACCTGAAATGATTGAATGCCCAGGGCTCTTCTTTTCTAGATATACCAGTGGACGTGTGGTTTGTGACGAAATGGGAGATCGGGAAAACTAGGCACATTTTACCTCATCCTCATTCCACACATTGCTAAGATCTAACAACAAACACCCACAATCAGCCCTTTCTCAGCACCAGCTGGTACAACCTGAAACATGGACATCATTGCCATTTGATGTTCAGATCCTACAGGGATCCTACATCTGTGTAAATCCAGATGGGTATTTGGTCCATGCTGGCTTTTTACATAAGGCAGGAAGGAACGGTGAAGTTTTAGCTATAAAGTCATACAGCTCAGGATCATATATTTGAAAAGTTACATGAAATGATCAGTGCAAGAGTGTCCAAGCTTTCAGACATTTACTTACTTAGACCTGCATTTCTATGTACAAAGCTCAAGAACCTACGTATATTTATTGATCTATTAGTTTTCATTCCATGAATTAGTAACTGCTGTGGGAAATGAGCAGTTTGAACTTTTCTCATCCAAAATCTCATATATTGGTCACTCTGAGCAAGACTCAGGAGGAATACGTGAAGAAAAAAGAGACAAAATTGTGTGTGGAAGGAATTTCATACAATTGGGTACCCTCAAAACTGTGCTAGCCCTGCACGTGCCAGAATGGAGGATCGAATGGGTTTAATAAAAGGCAAATAATTCACAATAATTTGTGTCCCATGTTTCTGTCTTCTCCCAGAACAGATGCTTTTCCAGCCCACAGCAGGAAATAACGGTCCTGAAGAGAGGAGAAAGGGAGAGGGGAAAGCAAAGCCCTTGTAGAGAAAGCTGTTGTAGATGCTGCTCTGGCCTGCAGTTGGACTCGCATCTCCAAACCTTTCAGACCTAATTTGGCCAAGCGTTCACTTTGGTGAACTCATGGGGAAGTCCAAAGTAATCAAGAAACCAGTTCCTGGTGAAATTCAGGTGGATATGAGGAATCTGATGCTTTGAACTTGACATTTTCCTCTCTGGGTATCCTGCCTCCCTTCTCTGTGTTACAACAGGCTAAGGTTGATACCTCAAATTGTCAGAAAGAGGATTGACATGGGATGGACGTAGATCACATGGAGAAGATTCCAGGGACGAAATTCCAGGCCACCAACTATCCAGCTTAAGAAAGCTAAAAGCACAATGTGTTCAAGTCACAGAAAGGAGGTGACTGCAGGGATCTCTCATTTCACCTGACCTAAATACTCATGTATTCATTCTTTGAATATTTTATACTGCTGTGGCTTGTGGCATGCATTCCACTTCAGTGCCCTGGTTTGAATGTTGTATTTCATATGCTCTTTGCAACAGTCTCAACAAACAAAATATAAGAAAAATATTTTTAAAAGGAAAAAGAAAAAAAGATCCCCTAAAAGAAAAATGAGCAAAATGGGCATTCTTGTCCCCAGTATCTCGGGCAACAGACAGGTGGTGAAAAATGTGCCTGCAGGGCAAAGTTCTGCTCCAATCACTCTCCTGCCCACAACAGACAGTTTTAATTTAAAACACTGAGGATTATGCACTATGGAGCTACACTTTGTTAATTTATTATCCCTCACATTAATCCAGCATGTAAATCATTACAACAGTCAAGTGCATAGCAAAAGGTGTAGATTGCTTTGCCCTAGCAAGCACACAGAATTACATTAGGAGGTTCAAATATGAAGAAACTTTTACATGTCAGTTTAAAAAGCTCCCATATTTTCTATGTTAAAATAGCAATGTTTTAAATAAATATTTTTAAAAGCTCCCACAATTTCTATGTTAAAATTTCAGAAAAGTGTGCAAAACCTGTTCTTCAAGATATCTACTTGGAGATACTGAAACTGTGGAATAAGGTAATGCATAAATTAGCTACTGGGTCTACAAATAAGATGATACTATAAGAAAACACTGCTTTGCTGGGGGACCAGGTCCTGGATGTTTCCTGCAACATGTGAGGAATCAAAAGAAAACACCAAAAACTGCAGAACCATCTTTGTGGACAACTGGTACACAGCCACGTACTGAATTTTATGATTATTTGATTAATTGCTCTTGGCACATCTTGACCGCAAGAACTGTGCTCATCTGGTAGGAAGACTTTAGGTTACATCAGTGAAAGCTGCATGCACAAAGTGTGTGGGATCCATACAGAAAGGCTGGGGAAGATCATGTAGTAGAGCAAAAATAATTAGAGATCTGGGAAGTGTTCAAAACCACAAACAAAATCTGAGAGGGACAGAGATTATGAGAAAATTAAAAGACAGACAAGTGGGCATAACCCGGGGCACCCCCTGGAATGGCTCTTCCAGGGTTATGGGGAGGCTGCTGATAAAAGAAAAAATGACCCATATTTTGTCTTGTTTTGGTCCGTTCTTGTAAGGCAGGAACAAATAGTTCATAAATTTATTGCTGGTGCATGACAGAATGCACCAACACTTGTTGAGTGTAAGACTGTTATGATAAATATTTTTCAAGTAAAAAGAAAGATAAATGTTTGTGTATTATTACAATATATTTTTTTCTTTTTAAAAAAAAGAGACTGCTTAAACATAAGGCTTACTAATTGTTCTGCGGGAGGTGGATTAATGGGTAGAGTAAAGCCTAAGTGGTCAAAGGTACCTGAAAAATGTGATTTATTTCAGGGCTTCATATACCACTAGTATAATACATACAAAACTATTTGACTGTCTTGGGCAACGTGCTGAAATTCCCAAACGTAATAGTTCAAAAAAATCACTTGCTTCATCATTACCAAGATCTCAGTCCAGTACCATTAATTTAATAATTTGTAGAGATTCCCATATATCAGAATGAGAACTTTCTACTTACTCTTCCTCAGTTGATAGGCAGGCAATAAATAGGTGATCCACTTATCCACAGGTCACTGTCTGATTTAGCTAGGTTCTAGGTTAAAAAGGAGGATTGCATTGCCAGTCATTTCCCTTACATTCCCTTGCAGATGTTTGGAGCAACAGTAACATCCAGTGGTCAAAATGTTAATTACATTAAACGAGGGCATAGCATGCTGTCAGTATCTTACTAGTGCATCTTCCTTGCAATAAAAAAGCAGGTGAGAGAGAGCCTTGAAAACTCATGGTCGTTGCTTACATTGCACAAAAGTAAACTTACAGTAATACATCAGTCTTCCTACAAGGTTGGTGTGGTTTTTTTTGTTCATGCCACGCAAGATGTACTGACCTTTAAGTTTGTAAATGCTAAGACTGAGACTTTTCTGTCTGGCTGGATGTCAGTGTGCATGGATGCCATGCACCAGCTGATGTTCTAAGGAAAGAGGGAGGACTGGGTACAGGAGCAGGGTGCAGTGGCCTTGGGCTGATGGCTGTGGAATGGAGCCCGGAGCACAGGATGCTGCCGGGCAGCTGTGACTTCTATAATCAGGGAGGCAGAGGAGGGGACGTTCCTAGAGGAAGCAAACACCTACCTGTTCATTGGTCAGAGCACACAGTTTGGGGGAAATCTGCCTTCCTCCTCCTCAAACACTTTATCTTCACCTGGGTGGGGAGTGAGAAATACGGTCAAAATACGAGTTCCACACTAAGAGGGCAATCCTTGCTTGCACTTTGTGGACTACAAGAAACAAGTGACCTCAGAGAAAGGCTCTGCATGTGCTCAGGGGCATGAGGAAAGGAGGTGACCTTCTGCTCTCACTCAGAAGAGGCTCCATTGATTGCACTGCAAGTGAGGGAGCTGCCAGGTGTTTGTGAGGGAGAGCTGGGTTTAATCTCTCCAGCAACACAGGTACGAATCAGGGAGCACGTTATCCAGTCAGGAAAACAAGACCTTGAAAACAAGGCGACTAGACCAGGATGCCAGAAATTTAGCAGGTGGTAACTACAGTTAGACATCTAGGGCTAATTTTTTCCTGGAACTGCAATAGAGGATAAAAATAAAAATTAACTAAATTAATAAATAATAATAATAATAATAATAATAATAATAATAATAATAATAATAATAATAATAATAATAATAATAAAATATATAAACATATTTTAGGAGATCCAACATTCATGTCCTTGTGCTGTATCAGCATCAGAGATGAAGAATCCCAGGGGCAAACTTGGCTGCTGCTTTACAGGTGTGCGCAGAGCTCTGCATTTTGTGGACAAGGTGCTCTGGTCCCACCAGCACCAGCAGACTTGTTTTGCTGCACTCCTGTAGTCTTCCAGTGCATCCCTGCTCTGTGACCTTGAGGCCATGAAACTTGGCAGGGGCAGTTAATGATTCTCTGGGCCCCACTGACGTCTCTCTGCTCATGTACAAATATCAGCCAAGGTAGAGGGGAAACAGCTGCAAGGGCTGTCTCACTTTCTTTTCCCTCCTTATTTAACAGCAGAAATTTTGCAGGTCTTGTGAGGAACATGCTTGTCCAAAGTGCTGGAGAGAAGAATTCTCCCTCCCCATCTTTCCTGATGTGTGTGCCTCCCCACGAAAATATTGTGAAAAGGTCAGATACTGAGGCATACGCAGGGAGAGCTCACCCCAAGGGCAGGTGTGTTATTTAGATGCCAGTGTGCCTCACATGCCTGCGTGGATGTGCTTTCAAATTTATTTCCTTCAGGTTCATATTATCTGACATGAAATGGAGCATCTCCACAAACAACAGTCTTTTACAGAAGAGCTTCTTGCTCCTTCCCTGGGAATGTACTGGGAATTTTCCACCATGTATGATCTCGATGCAGCCATGCTCACTGTGTTGGTGCCAAGCCCTGCACGCCACAGAGTTGCTCAGTGAGCCTCAGTAGGATACACAGCACAGGTAACTTCAGTCTCTGGGATAAATTGTCGGGCTCTTCCCACCCCATCCCACTCAACTGCTCAGGTAGGCTGTGACATTTTCAAACTGCCAGCAGACGGCTGTGGGCGCGGCAGCTCTTCGTGCTGTGACAGTGTCAGGGCAGTAAATGCCACTGCTTCTGTCTCAAGATTTCTCAGGTGTTTTCTATGAGGGAGAACAAAAAATGAATGCCGCACACAGTAGGCACATGTAGCTACATGAGCAGAGGGCCATGCGAACCGCCAGCACGTGTGTTCATCCTCATTGTGTGGGAGCCTAAAGCCCCGTAACCTCTTCTTCTGTCTGATCCATGTTAACAGAACCAGCCTTCCTGCTCTTTTCCTGAGGCACCCCGTCTTCTCCTGCAGAAAGCAATGAAGCCTTCCACTGCCTCACACAGCAAAACTTGCTTAACTTCCCTCTCTGAAGCTGAGTCTGAAAGTGGCTAGGAAAATGAACTGTACATAGTAGCTCTTAACAGGAAGATTAAGGCAACAGAGCAATACCTGTTTGAAATCACAATTATGCACTGCATTCCTGCACAGCACCTGGGACAGAAAAGGAGAGATCTTTACTATGTCTGGGACATGAAGGCTCAGTGACTTTCCCAAGGTTCTGATGTCCCTTTTGAAAACCTGACCTTGTGGGACACATTATATGGGATGCATACATCTCATGGTACATCACGTTTGGCTGTGTCAGGAAGCATCAATGGGACCTGCTGTGCTTTTGGTGCCCTACTAAACACTGGAGTACCAAGCCAGGGTAGCTTGATAATCCATACAAAGGCTGTCCTGCAAATGCTTTGTGAATCCCACATGGGAAACTCACAAAAATATTCCTATACCTAAACAAAATGCAACTTCAGTATCCCTGAAGTGCGCCTGCTAAAAGAGCAAACAGTAGTAAATGCACAAACACTGATAACGCTACACTGTGGTCACAGGAAGGTTTAAATTAATGGATAAAGGTGATTTACACTGAGACAATAGAAGTTTGGGAGAGGGCTCACAGCCGCAGTGGACACTTTTTCTCTTCAAGGCCGTGCAGGGATTCCTTGTGCTTGTAACAGCATAGTTCTGAGAGATAACAAGGGTTGGCTCATTCCAGGTTGCTCAGTTTCCGTGGTAACAATGCTAAAAATCACGTCACATCCAGTTCTGGAAAGCTGTGTCCCAAGGACACTGCACAGATATGCAAGACCCTAGAGGCAGGTAGTCCTTTTTAGATATTCCTCTCAGGTTTCTTGATATGCTGATATGGGAAAGCACCCTGGCACGAGCATCTGGCATCTAATGGGCTGCATGCTGGCTGCCTGCTGCTTTGCATTTTATTGATTCTTGGCAGAGGCTGCATCGGTTCTGAGGCTACAGGACTGGAAGTCTAATTAGCAGGAGAAGCGAGTGAGGTCTAAGAGATTATCTGGGTGAGAACTGCTCACAAAGGCAGGCAAACGGGTGTTACATGTTTATATCCTGCAAGCTATCTTGCCTGTTAGACACTGTATTCTGATCCACGTAACAAACAGCACAGACAGTGCACTTACGAGCTGCCATCAGAAGCAGGCACGACGGGGTGCTGGTGCTCATCACCCCGCTGTCTCCTGCCCGTGTGCCCAGCCAAGGGCAACATAAATGAAAAAGATCTGACCAGCAATGAGAGCACCTTGGTAGAGCCCTCTCTGAATCTAAAATGACATTTTATCTCCCCTGTGGGCACAATCAGGTTCCTTGTCTGATCATCAGTCCTGCTTTGCAGGCAGTTCCAGAGTCAGAGGGATCTGTGGTTTTGCTTTGCAATGTGCTCCTGCCTTATACTTTGCTTGTTACCAAAACAAAGCCAGCAGTAGATTTAATCCCACATAGGAAAGGCTCTGCTATCAAAAGCTTCTTAGCACAATGATATTTTAACAGAAAGCAAAATTACTTCCTAAGATCTGTGAAAGTAATAAACTAACTTGGACTTCCTACACTGATTTCCTACAGTAACTCCCCGCACAGCCCACAGCACAATTCACAGCTCTTTTGTCTGTAAACACATTTCAAGGCCACTTAAGCAGAATGAGGAGTCCTTTCTCTCCTTGAACTCAGATTTGTCTGAGGCAAAGTGTGACTTCATTCCAGGGTCTCATGCCAAAGCCCTGTTGCAGGGCAGCAAGTGCTGGTCTTGCCTTGCAATGCACCTGCGAGACATTTTCCAGAATCATCTAAGGCACTTGCAGATGTAACCAGAACAGTGCAAACTGATGTAGGAAAACACTTGTAGTCAAACCAAATATTGTGGTTTACAGGTGCCAGATAAATGCTTCCACTTTCTCCAACGTAAAATTATTCCCAAACCGAATAGCAGTAAAATCTCTTGCCAGGTCTTCAATTCCACTGATGTCAGGACATAATCAGTTTCAACATACTTCTGCCTCTAAAATGCAAAAGCCTTTGGTAGAGCACAAAGTGCATTTAAAAATAAGCCCCAGGCCTGCAGGTGGAGCAGTGGAGTCATTATGTAACAGCATCAGACCCTCCAAACACCTTCAAATTCCTGCATATCTTAAATACAGCTGCAAAATAGAGCTCCCCAAGACTGGAGGGCACCTGCAGGTTTTTTGGGAAATATGGTACAATTAACACTAAAGAAAGAAGAGCCAAAGAGGAGAAACACTATCTGCAAATGTTAAAAATACTTTCATTTTTTCCTGAAATAAATCCTGTATCTAAAAGCCGTGAAAGTAGCAGTTTATTTCTCCAAAGTTTAAAATTGTCACTAAAGTAGTCATGGGAATGCAACACGAAGGTTTTGTTGCTGCTTGTGATTCAAAACAATGTGTAGTTGTTCAAAATGTTTGTACCAGGCTAGGATTTATAATGCTTGTAAAGCTAATTTAACTAGACTGGCAGAAGGTCAAGGTCTTGCTTTTTGGACTCAAATTTGAGTGTTGTCCTGCACAAAGACATTCCTTCAAGAAAGAAGACTCTGTAGCACAGACTAAGGTTGTTGCTTTTGCTTTTATGAGGAGACACTTCATCACTGCATGTTCTGTTAAATGTACCGAGGTTTTCGTACACTTCTATTTTCCAGGTCATCTGTTCCCCAGGGAAATTAAGGGGGCAGGGGATTTATGATGGAGGCTGATAAAATCATGGTTGATGCAGCAAATAAAAGCGGAGAACAACTTTGTCTTGCAACACAAAAAATCAGGAGGTATGAAACACAAAAGTGAAAATAATGGAAAGTACTTCTTAGCAGGATACAGCGTTAAGCTGTGAAGCTCCTTGTTATAGGACGCTAGGAGTCTGGGAGGTTCCTATAAGTTCAAGGAGCAATTGGACAAAAAGGAAGAAAAATCCATCAAATAGTGTTTATTGCAAATCACCCCTTCCATCTAAGGTACTTCCAAGCTGCAAACAGATGCAGAAAGTATTTTGTGTAGTATCTCTGGATTTTTCCTGGTTTCATATTCTTCCTTAGGTATCTGCTATTGTTCAGTGTTTTGCTTTTTGTAAAGAAGGGATTGAGATGAGGATCAAAAAACCAAATCTTTAAAACGATAGAATTGCAGAGCCCGAACAGAAGCACCCTGCACAGTAGCTGTTGCTGCTGAGAGCTACCGCAGGTGTCCTGGCCACGGTGCTTGGTTTCCCCTCTTGGGATGCCCAGCCCTAACAACATTCAGTGCTCTCTCCTCGTCTCGGTATACCCAAAAAGGGGAAAAGCTGAATCATGGCAATGCATGGTAGATGACAAACACTGGAAATTCTATTTCCCTTCTCCTTTTTCTTTCCCAATTGACTGAAATTTCCCAATTTCCTGAAATATGCAGCTATGACTCCCAGTAATTTAAAGTCTTTATTGGTGTTTGTGGTTTTTTTGTTTTTGGAAGAGAGAAAAAGGTTCACCATAATGGTCTGCACACTTCCCCACCCCCCACCTCTCCCTTGCTCCTCTGTCCACTGAGACCTGGAGCTGAGAAAGAAGGTAAGAAGGGATCAGATATTTTAATTGCAATATATGCAGGAAATTTTGTCTGTCTCTTTAAAAAGAAGGGAAGAACTACTCAGAGCGCAATTAAAATCTTCAAGATTTTATTACCCTTTTTCTAACCCTACGCCCTTTACAAGACTTGTCGGTGTTTGTTTTGCTGAGCAGAGCTATGGACCTGGGAGCTGATGTGCTCCTCGCTGCAGTGCCAGCTCAACCACGCGTATCTGCATTGCAGAGGTACCCCAAGAGCAAGCAAGAAAGGGCCCTCATTGTACAAATTCCTAGTCCTAAGAGCTTAAAAACTAAATTACCATACAATTAGTATCCAATTGTTTCAGGCCCTTGCTTCATACAGGTATCACCAAGAACAGAATTAGGCTTTAAGTATTGAAACCACCTATGGGAGCCAGCACGGGAGAAAGAGATGCATGAACTCCCCACGCTCAGCTCAAGGTGACTGTGCAAAAGCCGTGATGTATTTTATCACACCGGTGATTTCAACTGGTATATCTCGCTTGCCAGAGATGCAGTTGATCTCCCTGCTCTCCACAGCCGTTCACAGCTGGTTTGTGGTGTGCCCATGGGGTGCCACACGTGCCAAACACATTCCCCAGCCTCTCCCCATGGCACAGGCAGAGGTTGGAGCTGGCAGACAAGCAAACCAAAGGCCATTTTTTTCCAGGTGTCAGAGAATGGTTATTGTCTCCCCTCCCAGTCCTGCAGAGATGTAGCACAGCCCACCGCAGCCTCCCTGGTTTCTCTGGGACCCGCTCTCTAGCACAGCTCTGGCAGCACTTGAGCTTGCAAGATGTAGCTAAGCACAGAATTTGGCTCAGGATCTGTTTGTGGTCTTGTCCCTTTTCAATAATACAATCTGTTAAATTAAATCAAACATTTCCTCCTGAATAAACAAACCACTACATATTTCCCTTGCGCTCCCAACGCACTGTTTAATTACAACAGAAGAGGGCTTGGCAACTCCAGCTAAAGACTGTTCCCCCAAGAAACAAACAAGTAAATAAAAGAGCTTTTCAGAAGGTTATATTTATATAACGGACTACCCTTTAACCTCATTTTTAGATGAAGTTTATGTATAAAGTATCAAAATAGCAATGCAGAGAATAATGAATATTCTGAGGTTAGCAATACCACACACAGAAATGACGATTTATAACTGAAAAGCAGCAGGGGAGGAACTTCAAAGAACCTGCTGAAGCCCCCCCCCCCAAATCCCCAGTCTTTGAAATACCCCCAGATCAATAGCTGCATGAGAAGAATATCAGTGTTGTCTGAGAAGGCTGGGATATTTCCAGGCTCACTTTTTTTTTTTTTTTCTTTTTTCTTTTTTATCAAGAGAACAGATGTAGATCTAGATATTTTTTCTTTATGTAATTTTTCAAGCCAATGAGATTTGTTTGCATTTTTGAAATTCTATAGAATATATTCCAACATCTAGTGCTTTCTTAGAAGGTCGGCTTCCAGGAATTGTTTGGTTGTGAGGAATTTAAACCTTCGCTTCACAATAAGATTTTAAAGACGATTCTCCTTCACATTTTAGAAAGCCTGAAGATGGGAAGTCTTAGCCACAGGAGTTTAAAAAATTAAATTCTATAGTCAGATAAAGAGCCAATATCTCCTTTCATCCCTCAGACTTTATGTGCTGATTTTGGGAGTTCAACTGTAGTTTATTTGAACTTAAAATGATGGTATTTACCAATTCTACTTGAAAATGACTATACACTTTTCCAGCAGAAGAACCTATTCAAAATAATAAAAATAAGAAGCATGTTTCACGAAATAATGAAGGAAAACTTACAGTTTAAATGTGTGTTACAGAGTCTACAATATAACTCTTCCAATATGTATTCGTAAGTGCTGAATTATTTTCAAAGGCAATAAAACTCAGTAACTCTGCCATTATAGGGAACAATATTTTCCTTTTTTAGAGAGCAATATTCTAAGCTTTTTCATCAGGCCTTGTTTGGAAACTCTTTTTAGCAGTTTCAGCTACTGACTCAGCAGGGCTCAGCCCTTTTTGAAAAAATAAACCAAATCATTGCTGGCTCCAGTCACCATAATTTCTCCAAAGCGCTTACTGGGAAAAAGTCTTAAGATTATGGCAGTGGGTTCCAGTTAAATTGTCTTTTCTGTAATCATTCAAATTAGAGTATATGCATTGCATGGGTAAAATTTTTGTTTCATAAAATAGGTAAAAGAGACCAAAAGGATGATTATGCAATCCTGGTAATATATGTAGTAGCAGAGGAGAAAAGAAGGAAATTGTTTTATGTTCCAGAATGGTAAGGCAGTGTTGCTATGATCAACAGCAAGATATACCGAAAAGTAACACAAGCTCCTTTAAAGATTGAAACAATCAGTGCTTTAAAATGCAGGGGTCTGTGTGAAAGAGAAACAAGGAGAAAACATCTGAAGTTCTCTTGCTTTGAAATAATTCCAGTAAAGGTGACTCCCTAACTTTGCTTGCCAGAGATAAGGCAGTATTTAGTGAGCTAATTAACCCACCCTTCCCATGAAAACTCTCACACTGAAATTTCCACAGCCGACTACCAAGCTTTCCCCCAGTGCCCGGAATGGGGGCAGCAGGGCTGGGGGGCCCCCAGACCTGTACCAGCCCTGCCGTTCCAGGAGAAGGCAAGGAGAGCCCTGCAGGGAGAGAAAGGAGGGGGAAATGGAACAAGTTTAAACATATAAATAAATTAAATGAGCAGATAGAAAGGGGGAGGGGGAGCACATGCCCCAGACTGCGGCTGATGTTGCTCCAGTTCCTTGTTTACCTCTTCTTTCACCTTAGACCTGACAGTATGCAAGGGTTCATACAGACTAATTGCTTTTACTACAGCATTTGAAATAACTGTAAGAATAAGCAACCTCACGCTCTAGAATAATCTCTACCCCAAATATCACCACTATTATATTTCCACAGTACTACAGCTCTGACACTGCTGCTGCTGCAGCCCCATGAGTGAATCCCTCCTCCAGCACCTGCCCTCCCTTCATGTCTTCGTCTTGCCTCCTGCCGACCCTCATGCCCTGCTTTTGAGGCACCGGAAGGCTGCACAGTGCCTGCATCGAATGTCTGCCAACTCCCCACTGCCTTGAGGGCATCTCCCCAGGAAAAAAGGGGAAAAACCTAGTAGACACCAGCAGGACCCGCTGTCTCCAGCCTCACCATGGCCCAGGTCAGATGAGGAGGCACCACCAGCCAACCTAGCACATGCTCATCAGGACTGGGAAAAAAACTGCAGGAAAAATAGCACAAGAATTTAAAAGCCCAGAAAAGATTAAGGGAAAAAAAATAGTGTCAAGGCCCTGAGGGTACCCACAGCCCTGCCTGGCCCTGCCTGGCCCCCAGGGCTGTCTGCTTCACAAGCTTTTCCATGAATAAATGTTTCCTAATATCCAATCTGAACCTTCCCTGGCACAACTTGAGGCCATTTCCTCTCATCCTATCACTTGATACTTGGGAGAATAGACCAACACCCTCCATGCTGCAACCTCCTTTCAGGTAGTTGTAGACAGCAGTAAGGTCTCCCCTCAGCCTCCTTTTCTCCAGGCTGAACAGCCCCAGCTCCCTCAGCTGCTCTTCATCAAACTTGTGCTTCCTTGCTGAACCCCTTGTCTCTTGGATCAAATCTGTCCTCTGGTGAAAACAAGGCTAAAAATCTGTCCATTAGGGTCCATTTTTTCTTCATGGAAACAGAATTGAATATTAGTTACGGCAGTGGAGCTCTAGATGTGTTTTATTCTTTTCCTCCTTATGTAGCCCAAAGGAATGCTCGTTCCCATCATTAACCACCCTGAAGGCTATGCTAAAGGAGGTTTTAATATTCTTTGTGGTTTGGAATAAATGATACGAGATTTTGTTCAAATGAAAGTCCTAGTAAATACTTCAGATTATCCATTCTAGATGCCTTTTCTTTTTTCACAGGGTTTTTAACAGCAGGTTAAAGGTTGTCACCCTTGGAGTAAGTGGGTTCTCCCCTCTCTATTCTCAGTCCCAAATTAACACATTCAATCATAGCAGGATTATGTCTCCCCTTTGGACACAGTGGCCCATTTATCCCATCAAAGTTGAGCCAGAAGAACACGCCTGAGACATTGGGGAGGTCCTCTGCTGAAGTCTGATAGAGGATGAAAGAGCAGGGACATCTGAGTGAGCACAAACACCTTCCCAAATAGAGGTCTGGACACCTCTGAAGAGGTTGCAAAAGCAATGTCAGGAGAATGCCACTCCTTTCCACCTCTTCTCCCTTGTTTGAATTGTTCCTCTGTTTCATCAACAATATCTCTACTCCAAATATGTTTCTTCTTAACAACACTCTCCTTGGGCTTTTTTTTTTTTTTTTATGAAACCACAATATTATTTCTTTGAGAACAAAAGCCCTTAGCTTCTCTGGGTAGGATTAGTAAAGATACAGCTTAAATTATCAAAAGTGCTATTTCATTAGTACAGCTAATACCAGTTTCCCTGTTCAACTATACTACAAGATAACTTTAATTGACCTTGTGTAAGTCCACACTGAAGTTTTTGCAGATGCAAGTATGCAAATTAATATGCAATTTGGGTCTGTTCTTGTTTTACACTTTCAGCCATAGCTATGCTGACACGGGGCTGCTGATCAGCCCATATTTCTCATGCCATATTTAGCACGGCTTTGCTACTTCACTCCGTTAATGATTTTCATTTAATTTCCTGTTTCCTGGGAGCACACAGAGCCTGGCTCTCTAGCCTTCCCTATAGGGTAAAGTGAGGCCTTTTTCCTTCCGTGTGCTCTAAAAGTAAATGGTTGCAATATCTAAAGCAGAGGTCTCAGAGAACAGACCACAGCCTCCTCGCCAGCTCTAATTAATCCCTGGAGTAGATCACATCCTGTGCAATTACAAGATGACAGAATTGAAGACCACACCTGGCAAGTACAAAGGAGCCTCAGTTGGGATAGAATGAGCAATGGAAAGGTTGTGGGTGTCTTTTATGATTCCAGCACTGAAGGGAATGTGGACAAGTCTACCAGCTGTTTTTCCAGCTGTACCTTTAGGACTAACTTAAATTATTTTCCTTTGCATGTCTGTAGATCTGGTCTATACTTGAGACATTATATCAGTTCCCTTTTGTGCCCCAGCTCTAAAGAGCCCCGACTCTACAGCAAACTGCAGGATGTCATAGGGACGTAGTCTTAATTGGTGCCTGCTGCCCAGCTTTCTCAGCAGTTTGATCACATGTCATTTCACTCCATAGTTGATGTCCCAACACATCTGAAGCTTCACCATGCTCTGTTGCAGGCAGGTCTGTTAGTTCCTGGCTCCACACGCTGCCAAGCAGGTTTCTATGTGCTTTTCCCTTCCTATCTCCCTGTGCTCCATTTCAAAGCTCATGCTTGTGGACAGAGAAACCTTGAGAAGGATGAACCCAGAGCAGCAGGCTCCCTGTAGAATTCAGAGACTAAGGTTAAAGAAAAGATAAGCTATAGTCCATACCTTGTTAAGTTGCAGTATATTCAGGATTTTAAAAAACTGGTTTTGATGTGGGAAGTAATTTAAAGGTTGAGTTGGTAGGCCACAGGGCTTTCAAACTCAAGAGCTGTAGTTGAGTTTGAGCTGTAAGTGCCATGAGAATTTCCCTACCACTTCCAGTTTTCTGAAGCTGGATAAATTCTCTCAGAAGTCTGTATTTGCAGAGGCTTTTGGCTTGGCACAATGATTTGACTGTATTTGCCCGTGTAAGTTTTATTTTCTGTTTGTTTGTGCAATACTACAATGGGCTTGACTTTGTGATTTTCAGGTGCCTGAAGTGCTGCAGCAGATGGGCACAATAACATTTTTATTAGAAAGCCTTGCCAACTGGGGTTTTAATTCAGACCTTTGCAGTTGCTTATCTGTGTTTTCAGTGACTGAAATGTATGTTCAGTGCATTTTCTTTTTTTTTTTTCTTTTTTTTTTTTTTTCATGTTTCTTGGTGAAAGCAAGAGAACAAATCCCACACTTTCTGTTTGGTTCCAACTGGGGCCTTTGAGAGCCCATGTAAAACTACAATAATATCCCTCTAGAAACATAATTCCTACGTAAGGGCATACTATGTGCCTGCTTCATAGAGGATACAAACACCCAAACTTTACAATCTGCCTCTTCACTTGCAGATCCCCGTACAATAAAACTTGCATCTGTATCATCAATATAAAATTCCTCAGCCTTAGTCCTGAAGCCTGTAACGTGGGCCCTGGACCAGGGACTGCGCAGGGACCTACACTGTTCCCTTACTGGCCTGGTATAAAAGGCGAATAAATGCTAAGCAGCTTGAAGCTGTAGTACTGGGTTTATGCATGCTTTGTTGGCTAGAAATACTCTTCTTAAGCAGGATCCCAGGCTGGCCTGATACCACAGTGCCCTGGTTGCCAGAGAGTCTGAGCTCAGGGAGAGGAAATCCAGCACTAGATGACTTCAGATGCCGTCATAAATTCTGAAGATATTCAGAATAAATTGTCTCCAGTCCTACATAACAGGTTTAGCCTCAAGGGTTTATCTTGGGCCTCACTTTGGTTTCGACATTTAAAAATTTTGCTGAGGTAATGCTGCTACTTTATCTAGGCTAGCAAGTCCCTTTTCATGTAAGCAGGGGATTGATCAGTGTTATCTCATTAGCATAGCTGATACTAGTTTTCCGAACAAAATTAGTTGCACTAATCAAAGTACTTTTTTGGCTAGTAAAACCTCAAAAATTACGAAGTTTCCCATCCTCACTACATTTATCAGGTAACTTATTTGTCGGCGTCCCCACCAGTACCATAACAGTGATAGTCTGGTAGGCCCAGACTCCAGCCAAGTCTTGCTGCATTTAGCAGAGTGCCTGCAAATTCTCTGCAAGTTCTTCCCTTTCATTACAGCAGATACTGTACAGAAAGGAAGAATAGCAAACCAGCTGGGCACATTAAGATTCATCTCTTTGTGCTTAACCTGAGTACCATAAAGCATCCTTTTTTTTTTTTTTTTTTTTACTTGCTAGCTAATACTCTCATGCAATCAAGTAACTTGATAAATTTTTCATAGGTGATAGTAAATCATGCTTTGCATTTTTTTTCCTTTTGGCTAACAGTTGATTAATAGCAACTTTTTACAAGAAGGCACTCATCTTTTTAGTACAGGTTAACATTTCACAAATACAGAAGTGCACAGATTCCCCTCTAAAACCTCTGCCTGATTGAGAACAATTTGAAATCATTCAACTAACGACAAGAGCAAGTCTAAGACTAAAGCTAAGGGAACAGCAGGAAATAAATTAAAAAGCATGGTCCACATATTCCTAAGCATTTGTTGCATAATCTAACAGTGTCGTAGTAACCCTGGCCCCGGCATTTGTCAGTGTTCTCGTTGCTTTTTCCCATGTTCCACAGCAGTATCTGCTAGTAATGCATTAACAGAATTCACATTCCCAATGCATGGAAACACTTTTTTAGCTCCTGACATTACAGACCTATCTTGAATCAATAGAGCTGGCCACTTACTGTGATAATCGGAAATACCGTGGAAGGTAATAGCTTCACAGCAAATTACTTTACATAATTTGATAATCACTAGGTCCCAGGCATTATTCTTGCTGTTAATCTATTGTGATTTATTGTCCATTTCTACTCTATTTATCATCACATTATTGTTCCACAGTTCTTCTTGGTCTTTGGTTCTCAGTTGGGCATTGTACATATCGTTGCTGGCCATTTAAAGAAAAAGCAAACGATTAAATATCAGTTGAAGTGCTGTGCCCAAAGACTATGTTTTACTGTTCCTGTGTCTGGAGGGTTTCCTGGGCAGCCCTCAGTTATCTTTCAATTTTTCAGTCCTTGTGGTAGGTCAAAGAAAGTATGTTGGTAAATATCCCCTCTTTGGAGTAATAACGATTAGATTTTACTTCACTTCAAGTCTGGCTAGAAATCCATAGCACTGTGCCTCTTCATTGTGCAGCTGACATTTATTGAATGAGTGTCAGAATATTTTGACAATATATTATTATTCAGTGCTTGTGTTTTCTGTGCTTCTTGGGCTTTACAGGTTCTCAGATTCAACTGCTTTTGGACAGTAGATAAAGACAGTTCTAACTGGCCTTGCATTTCCTTCCACGCCTTTTTAACTCTTTAATTCTGTTAATATTTCCCAAGTGAGAGTTATGCCTTGGAGACACAGGCGAGAGCCCTGGGGTCCTGCTGCAGGTGAGGAGGGGGAAGAGTGGCCACGGAGCAGGTTCCTGCCCAGTGCTGCAGAGCTGGAAGTGGGCTCTGTGCTCACCCCTGGGGAGCAGACAGGACAGCCCCAGAATAATTATTTGCCTGGGGCTTTCTGCCCGGAATTCCTGTGACATACTTTCGCAATTGTCATAGATGCATATGAAATAAGACTTTGTGTGTACCAGGAGAAGAGAAGGCTTCCCTGTGGCAAGGATTAACACTAGGGCCTTGAATAATGCTCTTTCTTCACCCCAAAGGCTACAGAGCTTTTGTTTGATTGTTTCACAGGTGGTAAGGCAGCAGGTGTAGATGACAGGAACAGTGTTAAGTAACCTCTGATAAGGCTCCCTCTATTTGCCTCTAAATAAAGCTGAAACATCTGGAGCTGAGCTACATAAAGCCTCAGAACACAAGGAGGCAGCATTTCCATCAAGTTGGTCTCAATGACCCTCAAGCTATAAGGTGACACTCTCCATGGATACCAAAGCACAAGAGACATTCTAGCCCGTGAGTGACTTGATTAGTGAAGATCATTCGCCACCCCAGATGGTGAGGTGGCAGCTGGACAACTAGCTAGGTTACTTGGTCTGTGGGTTACCTCTAAAGTTGCAGGAGGAGAAGGATTCTTCTCTCTCATGCCTTCAGAATGGTGGGTTTGCCAAACTAATGCTTCAGTTCCTTTTCTAGTGAATGCAGTTTTCCTTGTGTTATACACAGAATCCTGGCCTACGTATAGGAACGTGTGGCCATTAAAGATATGCAGAAAGATAGGTAAAACTGTAAGCATTTGTTTTGACTAGATTCTTTGTGCCTATATAAGACCTTTGTTTCAGCTGACAATCCAGCAGAAGGCCTGCCTGTTCTTTACACGCTTGACATTTTTCATGGCTAAACCCATTTTGCGTGGTAGCAATACGTGATCAGGAGAGTACTGAGGTTTTTTTACCTTGACCTTCTGTACTTCCTGTTCCCATTTTTATAAGTCATTTCAAATGTTGCTGCTGGTTATGTGCCATTTATATTCAGTCTGTGCCTCGCGTCATTGTTGTCACTCCTACTGGCTAACTACGAAACTGAGAATCAAGACTTTTCTTTTACAATGAAAGTGCATTTTAAGGCTCTTTATCTATCACTTATTAATTGGAATTTCAGCATCACCTGCAACACGCAGTTCCTTTTTCTGTCTTTACTCATTGCGTGGTACAGGCAAGTTGCAAGATACTGCTCAAGAATGGTTTTCCTACAGTGCAGCCAATGATAATTTGTGACTTCTGTGGATTTCAGGTTGAGGCTGTATCTTTTTTTACACAGTCACTGTGTGACTGTGTAAATCTGTGATGTAACGATCACCAACAGTGATGGAGTTGCATCCACAGCCTCAGATGTCCCTATGGCTTTTCTTTCTATCCCTTTTTGAAGCAAATGGTGTCACAGCCATGGTGTCACCCACTTCTGGTAGGATGGGCACAATTTCGCCTCTCCTTTTCCCCTCATTCCTAATCCAGAGAAGTGAAGCTGCTGGAAGAACTCTTCCTCCAGGCCTGCCTGCCAAGAGCCAGTCTTGTCACCACTTCTTGTCTGCAGGCTTGATACAACTCAGGGATAGCAGTCTGAAGGTGACAGTTTCACTACCCAGAGACTTCCAACTGACAGGCAAGTCTGTCACTAAATATAGCATCTTATATCCCCTGCCACAGCCATTCTTTTTGCCATAAATGTGCCACTAAGCAGGGTTTTTAAAATTGACTTCATTTTTGTTCTAAACAGAAGATTTACTGCTGCACATACCAAAGACCTTCATGGAGCAGTGAACACCATGTCCTTGTGGATGCAATCTGAAGGGTCAGTGGGTCTCCACAGAGGACCCTGTAGGAAACAGGACCTCCATCAGCTGTGCTTAAACAGATCTGTTTCCTCAAAGCTCATTTATGTGAAAGAGGAACATCCTCCTTGAATGTGTGTGTCCTCCCTCTGTCTCCAACTTCCATTTAATTTGTCCCCCTACCAGGTGGTGAGCAGGCTTGGACTGTGTTATGCCATTAGTGTAAGAGCCCATCACACTTCTAGCAGTTTGTTACTAAGCACTTTTCCCTGTTGGACTCACACTGTCTGGTGAGTAAAGCACAGTTTAAAATCACCATGCCAAGGTTTGACCATAAGAATTTGACCTAGCCAGCATACAGTTGAGAGGAGCCTCGCTTCTAGGGCTGTAGCTACATGGATACAGTTGACAGGAAAGAAAAGTCCGGAGATAGCTGACTTGGAGACATCTGTGGGAAAATGAACATCTGGTCTTTAGAAAGACTAACCTGGACAAGGCCCAGGTGAAACTTCCCAGGTTAGACTTGATTTATCTCACTGGAAGTTATTATATCATGTGGGCATGACTTTTAATTTTCTTTGAAACAGCTGGGGTTTTCTCGAGATAACCCACTCATGGCCGAATGGCAAGAGCTATATTTAGTGTTATACTGAAAGTGAACAGGCAGCTATATTCCTTTAGAGCATGTTATATTATGACTGAATTATGTCAGCAAGAGTTTGCTGAATCTGAAACTAAAATGTGGCCTGTTGGGGCTTGTCAGGAGAGCCAGGGTATGATTTACACAGTCACCCCTGAAACAACCTGAGCTATGTGACTATCTAGCATGTATAACTTTGGCCTGTATTTTTAAACAAAGCTTTAATTTTCTTCATGTTTTCTGAGTGCCAAGATCTTGACAGTTCTGCAGAACAATGTCTTGGTGCACCAAATGAAAGTGCACCTGAGGAATCCTCTTGCTGATGAATAACATTGTGAGGAAGCACGAGTCATGTCTGTAATGCTCTGGCAGGTCAAACCTGAGGATGGCCCTTTGGATGCTGCATGGAGATGCACTGACTTTTGTACCTGCTGCAGATCCTGGGCACATCCCGTGCTCTTCGACATAACACTTTTCTTGTAAGTCTTTACAAGCTGCCCTGCAAGGCCCTTCTAGCATCTTCTCCTCCACCACTCTGACTTATTCAAACCATACACATGGAGGGATGCAAGGGTGGGCAATATCCACCGAGTTCTTGCAGCAATACAGGGCAAAAAGGACCTCTTTCATCCTGGCAAGGAGCTGGCTGTCTGGAGTAGCAGCCTTCCAGTGCAGTCACCCCCAAACCTGAATGCATTTGAGTTGACCTGTGTGTAAGCTACAGAGGGCATCCACCTCAGAGATCCAGCCTAAATCAGAGTCTGTACAGATCAGAAGGCTCCAGATTTCCTGTATGGGACAAGATTTTATCTCAGGCATTCATAGGCATGTAATACAGGTATGTACAAGAACAGGTATGTTTGCAGTGCCGTTTTGGTATGGCACAGCTCCCCCTCCACCTCCAGTTCTGGATAAGCGCTTGCAAGGGTGCTCAGAAATTTCTTTTTTTCTTTTCTAAGCACATAAGACTTTGGCTAAAGAGACCACAGTGTGAGTGCATCACAGACACCTCCATACAAGAGTGAGCGAACATGCAGTGAGGGGTGTGTGCCCTGCAGCAGTAACACTGACTGGCCTGGCAGCAACAGGGAGGTGGCAGCGGACTGTCAGTGTGCCACGTTGGCAGGCACGATGACAGCAGAGTGGGCAGAAAAACATTCTGTGAGGGCCGTCCCAACTGGTCCCTTTCTGCTTTGACCAGTTGCTTGGTAGACTCTGCTCAAACCATCGCCTCTGTCCCTGGAAGCCCACCTGGAAGGATGTGGTACCAGCCTTTGCTGCTGTTGACTGTGCAGGAATGAAGGCTCAGGGGGCTAAGGCTTTGCATGGACTAAGGCTGAGAGGTAGCCAAGGGTGACTCCTGGTGGGACTGATGACTGGATGGGGCATGGCTGGTCATGGACCCCAGTGCCCTGCTTTGCTTGTCTCTGAGACATGACCTTGTCATCCTAACACATTCTGCCCTGAACTGTGTTTCTGATGTGTGGTCACAGTGCCCAGCCTGGGAGCCACACAGCTCCACAGGGGTGGTGTGGGACTCATCCAGCATTGCGGCTTGGAGCTGGTGGGGCTGGAGGACAGGGTGATGGGGTAAACCCATGGGCTGGAGCAGCAGGAGTAGCCAGGGTCCACATACCACAGCAAAGGATCTGTAGGCATGTAACGAGCCCTTCCGCTGAGCCCTTTGCCTGTGCACGGTGCACTTGGGAGTGCTGGTTCACAGCTGTGCTGGTGCCTGTACAAACCAGGGGGCAAGCCAGGCCTGCCTGCTGTGCTGGGCAGGAACGGGAAGAGACACGGGGGAAACAGCTGAGCAGGCACAAGCCTCAGCGTGTACGGCAGAAGCAGAGGAACCAAGTGGTATTAAGCCTATGTAAGCACATGGTGCTCGTCATCTAGGGGAACTAGCTGGTTGGCGTCAACACCAGGCAGTCACACAGCCCAAAACTGTCTAGCAGCCATCTGTCAGGGAACAAACACTTTGGAGCTCAATGTTGGACGTTTATAAGCAAGGAAACGCATAGACTGTTTGATAGCCATGAGGGAGGCATGAGCTACAGGTGTTACAGGTGAGCTACAGCATGTTGCTCACTGGCCAATTTTTTGCTTAGAAGTGCACAGGACTAAAGTAAACTTCAGGGACGACCACATTTTATAGCTTTTCCACAATGACTTTGGTGTGAGGTTCCCCTGGGATGTGCAGGAAACTCCCCTCAGGGCCCACACCATGTTCTCAGTGTATCCTCTTGCTAGTGAAGTACAGAGGTTACATCTGGGTGAGAGCCCAGCTTCCCGCCTGTGCCATGAAGAGCAAGGTGTACTGCAGCACCTACAAATAGTGACCTTCAAGTGATTTTAAAGGTCAAGACCATGTAGACTGTCAGAAAGCTTAGCCTCAAAGGCACTGCAGCAGGAGGATCATGGGGATGCTATAAACAGGCGGAGTTCAGCCCTCTGCTATCATAGCAACCACATCATCTAAGTCCCTGCACAAAGTCAGCAAGCTTATTCCTAAATTAGCTAGATCTCTGTTCCCACCCTGCTGTTGTAAAATATGTTAAATGTCATGCACCCTAACAAACCAACCCAAACAAACTCAACTTTCAACAGGAAATTCTGTGTACATCTCCCAAGGTTTGCTGAACATAACGTTCAGAGGTACTACACCTCCAGTATCCTGCCTGCCCAGGGAAATACGTCATTTGTAAGAAGCTACAGGGAGGATCATTATCACAGAAAGTTTCCCTGTTGGTTTCGCTTCAAAGCTTTAAAACTGAGATCTTCATTTAGACTAATGACAGTCTGCAGAAACACACGCTTGGCTTGCAAGGTAGCAAACTGCAGGAGAAGCAATGGGGAGAGTGCTCAGTAGTTGACCTCGTAACTGCAGTATAGCTGCCTCAGACCTTGCTGCTTGGCTGCCGAAGACCGAAGACAAGCCCGGACTTTGTTGTGCAAACAGAAGCCGCCAGTTCCAGAGCTAAGATGCTGCTTAGAGGTGAGTTGGTGACTTCCCAGACATGTCTGTGAGGGGACCCAGCTCCACCTGGACTCCTGTGCATGAGGGGTCAGATACAACATACGGCTGACGCAGCAGCTTTCCAACATGCTCCTATTATGTGATGATTTTATCTCAGTCAGATGATACTCAATGGCACTGGGGGTTTATTTCTAGCAGGAGGAGAAAACTATTCTATGAGTAAGGTTATTCTTGGTTGTTCAGTCCTGTTTGTTTACAGGGAAGTGCATGCATGCCTACATCCCCAAAACAACCTGGAAACGAACAGTGCACAGTTGTGTTGCTCACTCTTTCCAAGGCTGCCTTTCCGCTCAGCTCTGCCTGCCCACATTTTCTGTCTCCAGGAGATCCGTCCCAGGGCAGCTCTCTCCATTACTGTTTCTTATTTTTCCTGGCTTCCAGCCTCTAATACGCTTCCGACAGCCAACCTGCTTTCCTCGGCATTTGCAACTCATTCCATCAGGATGAGTTTTAGTTCCTGATACTCTTTCATGCCATGTATTATGTAAGTTCCTACTCTTTTTAGCTATCACAGCCATTACAGGCTGTTTTTCTCTTTCCATTTAACTTGGAGAAGCCCTGCACGGATTGCCCACTGTTTTTAATGATGTCTCTGCCTTTTCTCTATAGAAGGCTATTTGATTTCAGATGGAAATAGCCCCCACTAGAGTAGTAAGATACACTTTTAATCACTTGTGTGAATGGTAACTAAGGGCCAGATCTGAAAGGACTCAGAAGAAAGTTTACAGTGGAAAATTATTGTGAAATAAGCAGAAGTATGTATTGCTGCACACTAATTATTCTGTACTTCCTCCCACATTCTTAACATGCTGTGAGTACAAAGAGGTTCCTTCAGTTTTTAAACTTCAGGTGCTAAAATTATACCCATTGCAACCTGTTCCACCTCCATAGCTCCACTTAATCCACGAAATCCCTAATTTCCAGAGTTGCTTCCATTCCCTTTCTTATTTTATCCTGTCACAAACACCTAAAGTGCTCCTTCAGGGCACGCTGTCGTGCAGCAGTGGAGAGGAACTCGGCACATACCGAATGCTGAAGCGCCCAAGTTTGAGAAACCAAGTTCTCCTCACCCATAACCATATATTAATTAACGATTTGGACGAGGGAATTGAGTGTACTATCAGCAAGTTTGCTGATGACACTAAGCTGGGAGGAGTGGCTGACAGGCCAGAAGGCTGTGCTGCCATCCAGCGGGACCTGGACAGGCTGGAGAGTTGGGCGGGGAATAACCTGATGAAATTTAACAAGGGAAAGTGTAGAGTCCTGCATCTGGGCAGGAACAACCCCAGGTTCCAGTATAGGTTGGGAAATTACATATTAGAGAGCAGTGTAGGGGAAAGGGACCTGGGGGTCCTGGTGGACAACAGGATGACCATGAGCCAGCACTGTGGCCTTGTGGCCAGGAAGGCCAATGGTATCCTGGGGTGTATTAGAAGGGAGCTGGTTAGTAGATGGAGAGAGGTCCTCCTTCCCTCTATTCCGCCCTGGTGAGACCCCATCTAGAATATTGTGTCCAGTTCTGGTCCCCTCAGTTCAAGAAGGACAGGGAACTGCTGGAGAGGGTCCAGCGTAGGGCAACAAAGATGATTAAGGGAGTGGAGCACTTATGAAGAAAGGCTGAGGGAGGTGGGTCTCTTTAGCCTGGAGAAGAGGAGACTGAGGGGTGACCTCATTAATGTTTATAAATATATAAAGGGTGAGTGCCACGAGGATGGAGCCAGGCTCTTCTCAGTGGCAAACAATGATAGGACAAGGGGTAATGGGATCAAGCTGGAACACAAGAGGTTCCACTTAAATTTGAGAAAAAACTTCTTCTCAGTGAGGGTGACAGAGCACTGGAACAGGCTGCCCTGGGGGGTTGTGGAGTCGTCTCCTCTGGAGACATTCAAAACCCGCCTGGACATGTTCCTGTGTGACCTCACCTAGGCGTTTCTGCTCCAGCAGGGAGATTGGACTAGATGATCTTTTGAGGTCCCTTCCGATCCCAAACATACTGTGATACTGTGATACCCACGCAAGTGACACCATCTGCTCTGAGGCGTCCCCACTCCCTGTCACCAAGCACGTTTCACCTGCCAAGTTGGGTGACAGGAGCACTTTGAGACCCACATTGCCTACATAACTCTGACTCTGAGCTAAACAGAGGCAGTTGGTTATGTAGCGTATTGATATTGCTGATCATGTGTAGGTATCTAAAAAAGGCCTGACTGTACTGATGGAAGGTAGTTTGCTGGAAATCTGCTATCCCATGTACGCCCGTGTTAACAGATCGCTGGGAGAATTCAAAGCATCAGTCATTATGCAGCTAAAGAGAAGTGAAGCAGACACATATTAAACTTTTTAAGATGTTTTTCTTACCAGTCAATAAAGTGTTGATTCTCACTGTCTTTTCCGCAGCCAGTACTACCTGTCAGCTTTCTGCTAATATTTGATTTGCACTTTACAGAGATAATTTTTTTTTCCTGCAGCCGGTTGATGATTTCTGAAGAGGTGGTTGAATGCTGGTGAAGGTGAGAGCTAGCTGCAGGCCAATGGTAAATGGGAAGCCAAAAATATTTCAGTCCAAGCAGCCTGCGATGACCTGAGAAAAGGGCTCTGCCTGCATCATGAGCAATGGAGCATAACAGGAGCGGATCAGCAAAGTGAAACAGTTCATGCTGAAAACCTGACATCTACATTAGGTGCCTTTTAGGAGGGTTACTTTTCTGGTTCAGTGGACTGAACACACACTTGTGGTTCGAGCACATGAGATGTGCTCCTGGAGCACACCTCATGGTTTAATTTAATCTGCAAGGAGTCTAGCTTACAGACCCCAAGCACGCTATACCAGGTGCAGTAAGTGGGGACAACTGGACGATTTGTTTCAAAAGCACATTCCTCAACTAAATCACCAGAGTAGATAAGGTGAGAGACTGCTTGAAATAGATTTAATTAAGACTAAATGAAGCGAAGTTTGCCCTGTGTGATGTGTAGGAACAATGAAGCTGCAGGTTCACAATAAATCACAGCTGACAATAAAACCCTCAAATGAGTATGCAGTTTCTTCTTCTTTCTGCATCCTTCTACTTCTTTCCTCATCCCTCTACTTCTTCCCTGGTACACTAAAAAGGAAGCTGGAATGCTTAGCTCTGCATTTTGGATCTCACTAAAGAACCCAACCATCTAGAAATTAGATATTGCAATGGAACCTTACAGCATCTATAGTAAGCATCTTTGGTTTCAATTAAATATTACCCGCCTCATATTTTAAACAGGGGAGAGGCAGCGTTTGCTTTCAGTTATGCTAGAGCAGGATTTATTCTATAAATATTTAAATAAACCATATTCGTTAAATTAGTTTCCCTCCCACTCTTTCTATTTACTTCTATTTGCTATCAAAAGTTCCATTATGGATTCAGCTCAGCTTTTCCCCGGAGGCTGTAGCCACAATAATATTGTTTGATGTAAATAGGTTGTGGTGACTGAACATTTTTACTCCAGTAAGCATATTGCTTGGAACATGCTGCTCACTCCCGTGGTCCAAAAAACTGTGAAGGGATGACTCATACCTGACAACTGCTACTGATCTCATTTCCCTTACTCAAACTCCACTCTTCATGTACAGTTCTATTTTGAGTAGTGGGATGTGTGAATGTATCTCCAGTCTTTCTTTATTCAGCCTTAGGAGCAAAGAAGGGACATGCTTTCCTTTCTTTTAGTGGACTGGTGCTCATCTCACTAATGTTGAGTCCGTTTACAAGATCATAATGGAAGTTTTAACTTCAGGTTATCCCATAGCAACTGCATGTGGTGTTTTCAGAACTACATTTTTGAGATAGATGGCCTGGTGGACTTGCACTAGCCTAGATGTTAAGAAGTCATTTACATGTGTGCATTATCCACTCTGAGCTGGTTGCCTCTGTGCACAAAGATTTGTGCACACATGACATGCTTCCTTCCTGGGATGTCACTAGATTACTCCTGTGGTCTTCCCCTGCTAAATTCAGCCACAAAGAGTTTATGCTGCAATAATCCCTCTCTGGTCACGTTTATTTTAGTGGTTCTCCCCTTGCCTTCCCACACAGCTTTTGTTGACGCGTTGGCCTGTGTGCAGTCCTGCTCCGGGGTCGCTGTGACTGAAGTCACAGCGCCATGCGAGCATCGGCACAAATGCTGACACAGGTGCAAGTGAATGCTCTTGCCTCAGGAACTGACACACAGGAACTCATCTTCTCCCTTGCCCTGTGTTTCTGCATTGTGTTTCCACCTGGAGCCACTCAGAGAGCCTCAGAAAAGGAGGTGATGTAGGGAGCTGAGTGATCCTCACTGCAGAAGCTGGTATTTTTGAGAGAACCAGTGAAGAGGCTGACCAAGCAAGACTATAACTGGGCTTCCATGCAGTACCCTAATAACCCAAGGCTATGAAGATTACCTGGAAACCTGAAGGGAAAACTGTTTATGGTTGAGCCCATATTACATGCTGGACTGGATCTATTGACATGAGTCACACCCTAGTGCTCACCTCAAGCCTTCCATTTAGCACTGGGCATTTACTTTTCAGTCTCCGTTGCCATCCTATAGCTAAGCAGTTCTTTTCTATCAAGATTTCAGTAAAATCTTTTACAAAAGGTTTCATCATCCAAGTTAAGAGAAGGTAAACAGGTAGCAGTTGGCATTTCTACATTTCCACGTAGTAGGGACCACACACTTCTGATCACAGATGTTTCATGTTATGTGCTGACTCTGTGGTATTCACACAGATTTG
Organism: Streptopelia decaocto; assembly: GCF_964273445.1. Lineage (NCBI taxonomy): Eukaryota > Metazoa > Chordata > Aves > Columbiformes > Columbidae > Streptopelia > Streptopelia decaocto. The sequence continues at coordinate 30,777,045 of NC_138655.1, read as the reverse complement.
CAGGAAAATGCTCCTGTCATACAGAACCAGAACCATGTCTCACCACATCTGTCTTCTTCTATTTCAAGATTAACTTGTTAATGAAACATGCAAAAAGTTGTCAGAAAGGGAACATGGAAGGGACATTCAAAGGAAGGAGAAGATAGAAAGACTCATACTGGACTCTGCGATGGTCCCAAGCTGGCATTTGAGCACACACTCATCTCCTGTCCGTGCTGCTTGGAGGCAAACCTATTACTTAGAAGCTAACACAGGCCCAGCTCAGAGGAGGGGAAAAAAAGTAGCATTTTTGCAAAAGCTAAGAGGATAACCATTTGAAAGGTGTGCTATGTTGGGAGCGCTGATTACAATTGTACTAGTAAATGAAACATGCCAGGAACTGTCTCTTCACATGGAGATCTGCTGTGCAGGATGGCTTGCCCCCATGCTGTTAAAGTCTCCTGTCCAGACCAGGACAGCCACAGGGAAAATGCCTGCTGGGGATTTGTGCCAGTTCCTGATCTGCTCCCAGGAGCTGCCTGGGACAGCACAAACTGGCCTGGGCAAAACCACATCTGCACCGCGCTCGCAGCGGAACCACGGGGACAGACATGCGCCAGGGCCCAGAAACTGCTGGGTTTCTCTTGACGAAGAAGTTACTGTGCATCAGTATTACAACGTATTTCCCCTTTATATGATCCTTTGTAACACCATTATGAGCCCCGCATCTGGCAGACAAGTTAAGTCTTTTTTACAAAAGAATTAGAGTTGCGTATCAGAAAGGTCATCGCATTGGTAGGCAGCCCAAGGCTGGGTTGCCCTTGTATATGTGGCCATAGGGGACCGAGCTACAGGCATCCTATAGTGAGCAATGTGGATATGTAGAGCACACAGCAGTGAGCAAGCTCTGTATCAGCTGGCTCCTTGAGTGTGGACCAGTAAATAAGAAAACAGCCAGGGTGATGATGGGTAAGGCATTCTGAGGAAAAGGAAAAAGGAAGAAGATAAGAAATAGAAGAAATGAAGAGGCAGCAAGGAAGAACTAAAGACAACAATGCACTGAAAACTGTGCTACAAACAATATCAAAAAGAGAACTGGCATGGAATTCACTCTTTAAACAAATATCTGCAGAGGCTGTGGTGAGAGCTCATTGCAGGAAATGGAGCGAGGGGAAGCCGCACTTTAAAGATTCATAATGCTATTAGAAGAGATTTCCCTGTCTCATGAAGTTTATTAAATATCCAATTTTAGACTAGTGATAAGGTCAGACATTAGTACCCAGCTCCTATGTTAATATTTAATACTTATTGACCCCCATTCTCATGTTTCAGGGGAACATGGTGGAAACTGTCATAAAAATTACATGGGGATGTGGTACACAAATACATGGAAAGACTAGCTGTAGTACTAATTTCTTTGTTGCCTGAAACTACATTCATTTGCTTCTCACCTGCAGCTTAGTAGGACCTGTAGGATACGACAAATATCTGTTCTCAGGGTCGCATGTTGCTGCATGTACAGAAAGGCTGTGGCTGCTTCTCGATGCTCCCCGGCTGCTGTGTCCGTGGTGATGCCATTCAGTGCAGACAAAGAGACGAGCAGGGAGAGCATTCATTTCGGCCAACACCGCCAGTTTACAGCATCACCGGTTTTCTCCTGAACTGCAATACCCCGATGCCAAACACAGACCTTGTGATCCCCTCTAAACTGTTCTGTAGCCAAAAATGAGAATGCTATCTGTCAGCACAGCTTCACCAATGAATTAATGAACGCAGAATTACAGATATCTGATTATTGTTAGATAAATGTGATACTGACAAAGCATTATACAATATTCTGTTCCATGCTACTGCCGTTTGCTGAAGTTAGCCCCAAAATGTGGATACTAGATGACCAATCACTGCATCTGCTGATGGTTAAGATCAAGACCTTCTAAAAACATGTAAAACAGAGTTGAATGCCCATATTTTAAGGGGAAGGGAGAAGTGTACCTGAAGATCACACTCACCAGCTGGTGATAAGCGGACAGCTTGTGAGTCAAGGCCTCTGTCTGCCACGTGGGAAAAAGCCTATGAAGATGAGAGCTTCAAGAAACTACGAAGATGAGAAAAATGAATCATTATAGTATTCATGTATTTTTACACATTCTAATCTCAGAAAGACAGAACAAAGTAGAATAAGTAGTGAGCTTTAGCGTGACAAAATGAGCTTGGAGGTGCTACCTGTATCAGTGATCTGCAGCAGAAGGTCATGCACAACAGCTGAAGTGCCAAAATTTGCCAGATGACTAATTCTGTAGATAAGTTGACCTCAGATAGGACTTATTTCTAAATGAGCTGTGAGACCTGCATGAATCACAGCATGATAAGACGTTGAAAGGCTAACTTGAACTAATTCCAATGCTGTAATAAAATAAAGTGCAAATATTCAGCTGAATACAATGCTGATACTAAAGGCACACTGGTAGCTTTTCAGAACAACATCCTCTCTATGCAGGACAGATGCCTCATATATAAATTGTAGGCACTTCTGGGCTGAGACTTTTTAGTGCTTATTTAGTACAGGATTAAGAGAAGCTATGCTCCATGTTTGAAGCCCCAAATTATTATTATGAGATAGTCCATGACAAAGAAGAGGACATTTTCCCTGCATACCTTATGCATTTCTCACTATACTTGGACCTGAAGTGGCCAATCCCAAGAGGGGAATTTTTTCAGGCACATAGTTTTTCTGCATGGTATTAATGATAGTAATAATAATGATACTAATTATATTATAACAATGCCTTATAATATAATAACATAATAAATAAATAAAACACAATAGTAATAATGCATTACTATGTTATAATATGTGGTAATGATAACATAACACTCTTAATATAATAGTAATACTAATGACAATAAATATAACAAGAACAACAAAGCAAAAATAGCTTTTCTCTCTTCTATGCTGATTCATTCCCTCTTTATTGATCTAGACACAGCAGCCTGAGTCCTGTGTCCTTATTCTCCCTTCTGCTTTCTGAACCATGGAACAGGTTGAAGTCAGCTCTCCTAAAATGCAAACTGGGCTTGTGGAAATGCTGGTCTTTCTACTGTAGCTCCCTGCAGGTCCAGACAGATGCCATGAGATCATAACCAGCAGCCATGAGCACTTACGAGCACTTACAGTTGGCCCTGATTTCTTGAGTGCGGGATCATTCATCTCAACACCAGCACAGAAGAACAGGTGTTGGATCCCAATGACCTGTCACCAACCAGGAGAAGCTGCTCCTCAGGGAGCATCTCCATATCTCCAGCTTCTGGAGGAGATCTTGGTGGCTATCTCCAGGATTGTTCAGACACAAACAGCACGTACCCTGGGGTCAGCAGAGCAGCTGCCTGTGTCCTGGCAGCGAGCTCCTGTGCCCTCACACGAGTCAGAGCTGCAGGCTTCTACACACTTGGACACCAGCACGCACAGTTACTCTTACCTTGGAAATCCCTAGTACTTTACACACAGCTTTGGTGTCTTGATTCTATGGCTTTATAACACCTCTCTCTTTTGTTCATCTCTGTTTGCATTGAATCGTTTTGACTTCATCTGCACTATGAGCAATGTGAAATATTGTATCAAAGGCTTAAAGAAATGAGAACAAGTAAGTAAAAAAAAAAAACTCCTTACATTTTTAAGAGCCTAAATAACAGTTTTGAGGTCTGATTCATTATCTGGGGGTGTTTGAGGTTAGAAATTATGAAACCAACAAACCTTTCAAGTCATGCAAGTTCCACAGCTATAATTACTGAGAAACTTGTACAGAGATTACCTTCAGGTTAGGTATATCTGTCTTGAGGCTATGCACACGTATATGTACATGGATGGAAGGACGGATGGATAGCTTTTCCTGGAAGGTCACTTCCATTGAAATCAGTTAGGATCATTTAAGACAGGGCAAGCTTAACCATAATTTTAAAATCAATATATTTTATATCGGAGCAGTTACATGTTCTTGTATCTGAAGGGAGTGCAGCACTGGGTCTAGCCAGATGTGTGTGCGCACGATTTACATGGCAATGAGCCCCCATCTGGCTTTAAACAATTGCCATTGCCACCCTCTGCAGGCCAGCAAAGAGCTCATTGACTTGCCCATTCTCCAGGGCTGCTGCTGGGTGCAGAATGGGAGCTCCCGGTTCCTTTGCTTTCAGGTGCGTGCTGATAACACCTCGCGGGGAACTGCAAGTTAAACACTTGGAAGAGAAAAAGACAAGGGAAACCTACCGCTGATAAAAGATAAAACCACCACGTATACTTAACTGGGCTAACCTTATCTTGTTATCTCTTAAATTAGCAGAGTTCCATCTAATTAAGTGCTCACATGGAAGAAACCCAAGTTGTGGTGTGACTAATCATCTTGAAGGCTCTTCTAACCGCAGCGTTGATAGGGCTCTATTGTGCTGGCAGCTGAGAGAAGATGCAATTCATGCCCCTAATGGTTTGCAGGCAAAACCGGGTCTCCTCTCCAAAGGGTGAGCAGAAAATCATTTTATAGGTGCAAAACGTAACTCTACTGGGTTATTACAACTCTTGAAACAAGATCAGCATATGCTAATGCCTTTTTTGCTGTTATCAGCTGCATTTACTATGCCAGGGCTGTTGCCTAATACATTGAAACTGATAAGTTATATTACATCTAAGGCAGGAATTTCTATAGTAGATAAAGCCTAGGAAATCAAACTGTATAGAGGTTTAAATCTCTATTTATTTATTTATACTTCAAGGTTTATCAGCAACACAGTAGCTAATAACTTGCTGTTGTGGATTCTTCAAAAATGCCCAAGAACCTGACAAAACCACAATTTTAGGAGCAGATTTGGATCCCAAAACTGTGACCTGGTAGATTCAATAGCCAGCAACACCCAGGGGAGCAATGTGTCTAGCATTTACATCTGGTGATTTATTACTTCCCGCTCCATATAGCTGGATGCCCCCTTATATCTAGCTGGTTTTTTTATCCACACCTACAGCAAGGCTCTGAATTCACACAGCTGCATCTCACAGTAAACTGGAAGCACTGTCACCATGCCCCAGTTAATAGGTTTAGACCTGTACAGAAGCTGTAGACAGAAGTCTGTTGCAGACAGTCATAGTTTGTGATATCAGTGAAGCTACCTTTTTTTTGATACATTAAACTAAAAATTAGCTGAAGCTTCTTGAGTGTAGCACGGGCCTCAATTACTCGTGCCCAGCTATTGAGAATGAGCATAAACTGCAACAGAGTATGTCTAGAGTAGACCAGTGTATGTGAGATACAGGGCGGTGCTGGTGAACATCATCTGTGGTGTGGGACAGACCCCTCCTGACAGGCTGCTGGCTCTTGCCCTCTGGTCCATACAGAACACAAGCCCCAGGGAGGGTGGGAACCAGAATGTTCAGCTGGAAGGAGAGCAAGCTCTTGTATTTCTCTTGGTTTGCCTGGAAGGGGAGGAAGCCTGCAAATGAAAAACTTAACTGGCTTCTTCATTTGAACGAACTACAAAAAGAAAAACAAAAGCAGATGTAATAGCAGCGGCAGGCTCTCACGCTGGTTCCTCTCAGCTACTAAGGTGGGGGGTGAGAAATGAGTGAAGACAAACAAGCATCTGGTCTTCCTGATTATCATCTGACCTGTGAATTTAAAACCTTGTGAAACTCAGAGGTGGGAGGGTTCCTCCCAGGGAACTGTGTAGCATTCCTGGGGTGAAAGAACAGCCCAACACCCAAAGCAGCTCACCTGCAGAACAACTCAGCTATTCATACCACTAAGTAGGTGAGAAGGTGACAACTCCTTTCTGCCCCTTTCCCCCCTCATTTGGGTTGTCACAGCCCAGAGGTTCAAAGCCCTCTGCCTGAAGTCCAGCTTATAAATCCCCTTCGCATCCCGCCCCCTCCATGACTAGCTGCTGTCCTGTTGGTAAACCTCATGTGCTGTCAGAGAGGATCTCGGTACCTTCACATTGCTAAAGGTCCTCAGGGCACCTGCACTCAAAGGGAGCAGCGTGGCAGCCAAGGACAGGCCCATTTCCCATGCACGGCCCTACAGAAATGGGCTTCAGACAGGGGTGCAAAGCTGCCAGAGCTGAACCGTAGCCATGGGAGCTCTGCTGCTGGAGCATCTACTGCACATCTCCAGTGGGCTCCACCACCCACACTGAGCTCCCTGCTGCTGAAGCCAGGCTAGTGCAGGTGTAGGGGCATATGGGTTTGGGCCTGGGGAACAGCCCAGAAAGAGATTTGGCAGACGGAGCCAGTGATGCCTGCTCACAGTTAGAGCCCGAATCCAGCTGCTGCCTCTGCAGAAGATAGTCCAGAGCTTTCCCATCATGTATTGAAAGCTGTGAGAAAAAGATATTGCCTCTGTTCACAGTGTCCTATTAGCTGCTTCCCAGGCTGGGAGTACCTGGGGCCTTGGACATCTGTATCATGGCAGCTGTTGGCTTGTGGGATGCAAGGGAGAGACACAGGAAGGTATGGACAGGAGCTGGAACCCCACCTTCCCTCATTTATTTGTTGCCTCCTTCCTCCCCCCTCTTGGATGAGAACAAGGCATTTGGGTACCCATAGAGTGGGATGGTGTTACCAAATGGTGAAAAAAGTGTTTTGAGTAAATAGAGGAAAGAGTACATTTGAAAACTGTTGCAGTAACTACAGCATGTATTGCAGACATATACACACACACACGCATCTGTTTCTTCTTCTTTTAAATCATGTCTATGAGACCACACCTCCTCCTAAAAAATGGAAAGTAAAACAGGATAAAGTAACATATTAAGGAAGGGACCCCATGTTGTGTCAGCTGGAGGGTGTATACCCAAATTCCTTTACAGTGAGCACATCATCAGATGGTCTCTCCATCAATGTCTCTGTTAAAGATATCTCTATGTTAAAGCAACATAGACCAATGGAATTCTTCATCTTAAATAAGTCACTTGGAGGACCTGCCTAAGCAATACGTGTGCCACAACCATCTGGTAGGTATGGACAGAACTGCTCAGCCACAGACTGACAGCCTTGCTGCTGGCACCCAGCATTGCCAACACGTGGCATCACTTACAGCCAGCATCCAGCCAGCATCACCAGCACCCAGTATCCACCCAGCATTGCTGGCACACGGCATCACCGTCACCCAGCATCATCATCATGTCCTTCCTGGCACTCGGTGCCTGAGAGCCTGGGCAGCTCTTGGGAGACATGTCTCTCCTACTGTAGCAACTTTTATTGTGGCCCTCTTCACCTGTAGAAAACTGACGATGTACATAAGGTGAAAAACATCCTACTGCTTTGGAGCACAGACCTTGCAAAAAGGCATTATCAGATTCTGATGAGCTTTAAAGCAGATGCTGTTACTGTAGCTGCTCACCACCAAAAGGTTACAGCACTGTTTCAGATAAAATGCATGTCATGAGTGAGCTACCATGAAGTTTCATCCATTTAAATATCTCTCAGTGTTTAAAATAACAATGCAATTATTTTTAGATTTACCATACCATGGTTAAAACAAGCAGTGCCAATACTCAATAAATTCACATCCTTTATGTTCCGTTTTTAAACAAAATGGACTATAAGTTGTTGGCACTGGATAGGTCTTGACAGTTTAAAATTAAACATGCTGTATAAAGGAAACTGATAACCCAGAGATAAGTGTTAGAAGCAACAATCTCAGAAACTCCCTACTCCTTGGCTGTGACACGTGGCTGATGAGCACAGATCCGGTGCTCCCAGGCAGGGCTTCAAACCATGTGCATGTTACACAAAAGGCTGCCTTCAGCCACGTGCTCTGTCAGTCTCCTCGTTGCCCTCCATCCTCTAACATCACAGGAACGTCGAGGTCCCCAGCACTTCCAACAGTTGCCCACTTATCATGGATGAGTGTGGTTGCCATCACAAGGAGCTCTGGTTGCTTCTCAGATACATGAAGCTGTGAAGGATCATGCACAGCAAATGCTAAATCTAAAGCAGCAAATGCATTAGAGAGCAAGAAATTGAGACCCTTTGCCAGCCGGGGGACATCCCACAGTGTGCTGTAGACCAGCTGCTTTGTTTGGCGCATGATAACTTGGGATAAACCCTTAGAAACTGAGAAGATTCAAGTGGGAGTGAGAACCTAGATAAATCAGGCTTACATTAAGCAGGTTTACCTTCAAACACAAGCAAATTAAGCACTTGCAGAAAGCCAGGGACTACTTATGCCAGTCTCAGAAAGCCAAGTGTCTTTGGCAGATGCAGCCTGACCGTATCCAAAAACAAGAGCAGTAATATTCAGTGGCATGTATAGTGCTGCAAAGCCTGAACTGACTCCTAGGATTAATTATTTCCTCTCCCATCACCAAAAGAGTGACAAAAATTGTCGGCCCAGAACACACAGGTAGGTGACTCTCAGTGTAGCTTTAGTGAAAAGCAGAAAAGAAAACCAAACCCAACAATCGCATTATGGGTGAGGAAAAAAGACAAGTGTCATAGGAAAATGTCACACAGTATAAGTGCATTCAACAGAAAGTGGAGATTTGCAGTCTAACTCCAGACACGCTACTGAAGTTTTCTTTGAAAAGCCTGCCACAGTTAGATCTAAAAGCATGTGGGTTGTTCCTCTGCCCTCCTCAGGGCAGATGAGCAATCAAAACAAACACATTTATCTGAGGGATCTCTTAATCCTCTGCATAAACAACATTTCACCATGCAAGTTATAGTGGGCTTAGTGTTCCCTGAGCATTGAGAAGCTTAACGCCACAGTTCAGTCCTTATCCTATGAGCACAACCACAAAATCCCAGCCATGTTTGCATGTCCTAAGGTCACCCAGAACAAGAGGCAGGGATAAGGGCCAAATTTGGTTGCTCCCTACAGAAAATACAGGGTGCTCTGGTCCACCCAAATCCCTGCTTCACAGTAAAAGTGAGAAAGCCAAGAGAGCCTGGCACAGGGTTTGAAGCAGACAAAGGATGTATATTCACTTTTCCTTAGGTTAGCAGGAATATTCATGTGATATCTTTCTCCCAAAGCAAAAGAGCTCCTTAGCTCATTCTTTCAGTGCTCTAAGGTTGGAGCGGCAGATCCCTGCATAGCTGCTGGGCAGAGGAGGGTGATGTCTGGCACAGGGAGAGCACCTGCCCTGAGGGCTCCGGGCTGGAGTCTGGGAGCCAAAGCTTTTCTGGGAAAGGTAAGCAGAACCCTTTCAGAAATGCTGCCAAACCTGAAAGCTCAGGGGGTCCTCCAGCGAGCGTACCTGCCGGGCACCAGCTGCTCAGCTGGCTGAAGAGTCTGGAAGGTGAATAAAGAGGGTGGCCCTGCTGGGAAGTGAAGACATCCCCCGCAAGCACCCTCCCAAGGGACCTCTGCACATCGGCCACCTTGTCACCTTGAAGCTACAGACCTCCTAATAACATCTTCCTGGTTCTTGCCCTGATCTTCCCTACAGGCGCACAGGTTCCTTTTGGATACGGGACTTCTAACCAGAGAAGAAAAGATCTCTGGCTGAATCTGGGGTCATCCAGACATGAGCAAGTTTTATTTGGAAGCACATTTCTCCATTCTGGCTCTGACTGCATTGGTAATTTTTGAACTTTGTCTTGAAGGGGGCTGGTTTTGCAAGTTAAGCTGCAAAGCGCTGGAAGGAAAAGGAGCTGCCAGAATATAGAAGTGCTCTGACATGTGCTCCCCAAATTCAGAGGTTTGAATTCTGAAAGAGGAACTTGGTAAGGCTGGTAGGGAAGCTGGTGGAAAGGAAAGAAAATAGAGTTTTTCCCTATATGCCGCATTGTAAGATAGTAAAGCCATTGCCTTGGGTGTTATCTAGAAAGGAGCTGAAATCTGACAGTCACTTGTGGTATTGTGAATATAAAATCAAAAGCCAGCCAGCTCAAGGCCATGTTGCCAGCAATGTTCACTGCTGAAGACGGTGCAGGCACAGACAGAACATTTTCTGAAACCACCGTGGTCCTTATATACTGCGTAGCTACTGCAAAATACAGTCTCCATGGGGAACGGTACTACAGAGAAAATACTGGGCTGAGAAAGGAGGAGTGAAGTAGCTGAAGGAGCTCATCTCCTGGGCTTGTTCTGAGCCACATGAGTTGCATGTGATGCCCATGAAAGGCTGAATCAGCTTTAAGCAGCTGTTAGGTAAATCTCCTCTTCCCTGAGGGCACGCTCAGCCTGGGGTGGTTCTGACAATCAAAGGCTCCTCTCTTCTCTTCCCTCGGTTGAGGGCCTTATCATCAGCATCTCAGTAGGGAGTGGATCTTCTGCTGAATAGAAACAAAGGCTTGGCTTTGATCATATGGTCTGGACTAATCTTGCTCTGTCAGGCAACTGTTTTTATTTATCACTGCCTTCTTAAATGCCACTATCTCAATCACAACAATATTCCTTTAAATACCTGTGCAGAAAGGCAAATTATTTTCCAAAAGTAGGAATCTGATACTAAGTTTAGGAAAACATGTAATCGAAAGCTTTTCAGACACTATTCGTTTGGCACTGATTAAGAAATATTATTTATAGTGCCAAAAGGTAATCAGTGATAAAAGGTATCTTTATTCCCATGTTATAAATGAGGTAATTGAGGCATGGAAGAATTAAGTGACTTGTTCAGGGTTTTATTAAAAGCCTTGGCCACGGCTAGGAGCGGACGCATTACTAACTCCAGCACCAAGCCTTTTTAGTGTCTTTACTACTTTTTCCTGACAAAAATTCAGCCTCCGTTGAAGATACGAAAATACTGTGATAACAACTTCAGAAAGTTTCCCGTAAGCAGCGAACTATCAAATCCTGTGGATTTGCATCTTGATAGCCAAACTTCTCATCCTCAGCAGGCTCCCACGACACCAGCACCCTTCTTCCTCCCAGCTCCTTCCCACATCTGCTTGTCCCCCTGGGCGCAGCCAGAGCCCTGGTAGCTCTGCTGCTGCCAGAGAGCTGCTGGCGATATCCACCCTTCTCTTGGGGAAGGAGGTGACTTTGGGTCTTGCTCTTCTGCACAGCAGCCGACCTTCATGGGAAACTCATCAGGAGAGTTGCCTCTTTGCAAGCCCTTCTTTGAAATGTGGTTGGATATGTTCAACGGTATCTGAGAGATTCCAGCAGGTTAAAGCACCATCAGGATTGAAATGAAGTGCCTGACACTGCCTGGAGTGGTGGGAAGCACTGCAGATGTCCCATTCAGCAAGCTGCTAAGAGGTGTATTTTGTAAATAGTGTGGTTTACTAGCGCTGGCCCTGTTTATCTTCCAGGAGATGGCAGCAGGGACTGACCTCTGTTGTGGCACTGCTCCGTGGATGCTGATCAGCGGTGTCAGCTCCCCAGTGTGTGTGTCACTGCCCGGAGGCCACAAAGCCATGACTACCCTCAGCCACAGGCTGGTGGCCATGTGGTGGAGTGCCACCTTTTCCCAGCACAGCCCCTGGGGCAAGCTTCTAGCTGCTCTGAGGTTTACCTCCCACCTTTGCAGGAGTGGCAGTAAATTTCACTGACAACCAGGATTTTAATAGAAGTCATTAAAAGGCTACTAATTATACAGTTGTTTTTACTGCTTTTCATAGATTGTCTTGTTTACTGGCTGAGACAACAATACTGATAAGGTATATACAAAAGGGGGAAAGCAGCTCGGATTTATCAGCCTGCTCAGCCATGGACCACTGTCCCAGCAGAACACATACTCTCTTCAGTTGTATTAGTATTACCTATACCTGCTAAAGGGTTACAGTTACAGGTACTCTGATGTCTTTTTCCCTTGTATATCGTTCTATGTGGTTAATTATATACATTAGTCTGCCTGATGTGGGAAGCACAGCAGAGTGTGCCCTGGCTGTTATGAAAGAACCAGGACATTTAAACTAAGTAATACAGCCTGAGCAAGAAGCCTCAGTTCATCTTATGGCATCAGCACAGCTGCCCTTCTTAAGGTCTTTCTGTCTACATCACACTGAAAATAGCACACTGTCAAGTTCAGTCCAATAGTAGAGACTGTGACAGCACTTCAGACATGTTTTCTGAACAATAAAGAACTTCTTTCCATAGTAAAAATTCACATTTTCTTCTTTTGCACACTTCAGTAGTGACTGTAATTGCAGTAGCTAGGGGCAGGGAAAGTTGATTGCCAAAAACCTGAAAAACATTAAAACAGAAAACTGTGACCTGGCACCTGAGAAGCTGGGAATGATGGATCAAGATCCATACATAGAATTAAACTACAGAACAACTATGAGACATCTCTGAAATGACCATGGAAAAGGCAAACCATGACCATAGGAAGCATCTACTGAGGTACGTCCAGGAGACAGAGGGAAATGTGAACACCATACTGCAAGGCCTTGCTTATGCATCCTCTGAAATCCTAAACATGACTCTTTTCACCTGTATACATGCAGTGTGATTTCATACTAAAACACATAAAGAGACGAACTACCATAACTCTTCAGGCATGGCAGCTGAAACTCCAGCTTCAGGCAAAAGAAGTCCATAAAATGCAATTTGTACAGCCTGGCCATGTGAAGCTTTATCTCCTTATCTTCTTTTATCTTTTATCTATTTATCATCTTCTTTTCCTCATTTTCTCATTTGTTCTTCTACTGATTTCTCTCTGTCTCTCCTCTTCCATCCCTGCCACCTCCTCCACTGCCATCTCCACAGCAAGCGGTGCCACTGCTCACCTCCCACTCTACCTGGCCTTATTCCCCAGTAAGAAACAGGACAACCGAACAGCAAAGGGCCCTCCGTCATGCTAAGGGACCAGTAAGGAAATGAGATTCATGGAACAGAAAGTTCAGAGGAGGCCTCTGCTCTGGGCTGAGGGCAATACTTGGTGAAGGACAGCGCTGTACAGCCTGACGGTGCTGCCTGTGCCATCGCACAGCAATAAGGCAGAGACTCAAGGAAGGTGCCTGAACTCCTCCTTTGTAGGAAAAAACATTCTGAGTGAAAACGTGATGGGCTTGCCTATGATAGAAGGAGTTACATTCAGAGACACAGGTACTCCCTTCCAGTTGTATGTTTCTTCACTGCCTCTCACATATCCTCAGCACTCCCAGATTTGCAGTCTACGACTACCATGAAGCCTTCAGTTTAAGAGGCTCTGCCTTCAGTAATTCAGTTATTAAGAACAAAACAAAACAATGACAAAAACCCCGCCTTGCCTTTGGGCATGGGGTTTTCTTTAATGTCTAGATACTTCTCAGATCCTTCTGACAATCTTGATAGCAATCAGCTCATTACTCATCTAGTGTTTCAAAGTTCCTGCCAATAGAGAAGAAATCCAAGCCTCAAAATTACGTAGTCATCCTAAACTGCATTACCATAGTTGGGAAGGGAAAACTAGTCTGTACCAGACCTCATTTCAAGGTGAACTGCCATAACAGCTCAAAGTAGCATTTAGACCCACAGCGAACTAAACTGTGGCTGAATGTAGTAAAGCGTGCCTTACAGGAGAGGATTGCCCTGATCCCTTGCCCCATCACAGAACCTTCACATGATCATGATGGGTTCAACAGGGCCAATTAGCTGTGATCTATTTCAAGAGTTATCTCCACATATGTATTTGGAAGACAGTTCATACGGAAGGAATCAGGTTCATTGCATGACTCCCCTTTTAGTTTCTTCGTGTCATCTGTAGTTCATAGTCATCCATATGTTTATCTTAGCCAGGTGCTTTTGATTAAATGGAAGGACAATGCTGGACTGTGTCTTCTGTACAGTGGTGACAATAGAGGCCCTACAACATTCTATCAGCCCCACCGCCTCACTTTAAATCACAAACGGGCAAGGTAACCATTTACATATCTGGGGCAGATAAACAGTTACATCTGCCTGAAAAGAAGATGAAAACCATGAAGGGTCATTCTCAACTATTCACAAACGGCACTCAGTGCCTCACTAGAAGAGGTTTTTCCAGCACAGCATTTATTAGTGGGTAACTCTGACCTCAGAATATCCAGAATTACCCATGAAATTCACCAGTAACCTCAAACACCTCAGAAGGGCTTGTTAACGGCTTGCGCTGCTCTCCAGCCCACTGCCCCAGGGTGTCCCCATGTCACAAACAGATTGATCTAGTATGTCTTTCCACTTTGAAAAATAGTCTGTAATAGAAGTAGAAGGAAAATGCTTAGAATAATGTTTCTAGTTGCTGTTTCAACATACTATTGTTTGTTTTGTTTGTTTGTGTCTCCATAACTTTTTTAACATATGTGGCTTCTTTCTTAGATACTCCTTTCTCATATTTCCTCTTTAGAAACACAAGTGCCACTTTAGCCACAGTTTGTGGGCAAATATTTGCTTCCATTTCCTTTTGTTTCATAAATAGTAATGTTGGTTTGTAATCCAGTTTTGGTTTTGTTTTTGTGTTTGGTTTGGTTTGTTTTTACAAAAACAAATGAAAAAAAAGCAGGAAGCCCCAGATAATCTTGAAATGCATTTCTTTATGATTATTTCTTTTCCCAAATATCTCATTTATCCTATTTGTGTACATTCAGAAGTATTTAACACAACTGGGATAAGATGGTTATTTGCACAGCATTTGCCTTTTTTTTTTTTTTAAGTTTTATGCTTTCTCCCAATAGACATGAGACATGTAGATAAGACATCAACAAAAAGCCGAACAGATCAGCTTTCGGCTTAGGCAGCTTGAGCTCTTCCAAACTGAATATATGCATAATTTTTGCTAAAGCATCTTGCAAACCGAGGTGGTTCTGCTGGCTGGGAGTTTAAAGGCAAGTTCTTTACAAGGGTCAGCAAGTGTGGAGAGTGCATGGCTGTCCTTTCTCTTTCACCCACTGCAGCCATGTACAGAAATCCACTACCTTTGTTCATTCAGTGGTCAAAGATTCACTGGGTAAGAATTTACTGTTGATGAATCTTTAAGCCATTTGCTGCCACTTACTGGATAACTAGACATCCTGCTTCATAAAAAGGGAAAAAAGAAGCAGAAATGGGCTTAGGATGAAATCCACAGTACGCATCGCCTCAGGCCAGTGCCAGTATAAGAAAAATGTCAAGGGCAGAATGAACATTAAAGTTGTTCCACTCACTGGAGACTGAGTTCTTTGTTAATGAGTTACAACTATAAAATGCTTGTGAACTATGCTGCCCTATTTCAGTTCCTCCTTCTCCGTGCTGGCTGTGCAACTCTCTTGGGAGTGGGAGCAGGCAATCAGTACATCTAAATGAAATTGGATCCTTTTGCAGAAGACTTCAGAGAGAAAGTGGCACCTACCTGGAAGAGAGAGTACCTTTTCCTCCCATTTTCATTTTATTTCCACATGATTTTGTTTCCTGAGGTTGCCAATGCTGATAGTACTGCAATTTGCTTAGTGAAATGAGAAATTTGTTTTGTTTTGGTGTATCAGCTAGAGAGTTTTAATCCTAGCTGCCGTTAAAAAAGAGATGGTTAAAAGAACATTAGAGGCTGCAAAGGCAAATATTTACAAATAGTAGCCAAGACTGAGAAGATAGAAACAAGAGAGTGCATTTACACTGCAGCCTAGTCTTTAGTCATGCAAGAGCATACTATTTTGATGGAATCGTTCCATAACTGGGAACTTGATGGCGAGGTCCAGTCCATGCGTATTTGGTCTATCCTCACTTTTCAGTCCCTCTTCCCTTACCTACTATGCATTACCAAAACCCTGATCCGAAGGCAGACGTATTGATTTCTTCCCAGGCTGTCCTGCAGAAGTGTTACCTTATTATCCAAGCACATCACAACCAAAAATTAATTTATTTTCCTCAGCAGCTCTCTGGGAAGAAAATAATTGCTGTGAATTTCTCATTTCACAGCTGACAGCTGAGATGTAATCAGCAATGTCCACAATATTTTCATAAATGAAGCAGCCAGTCTCAAGCAGGCAGTCTGGAAAGGAGAAACATCACTAGTAGCTGCTTTCGAAAAGTCTGGTTTTAGCAGCTTGTACAAGGTTTCTGTGACAGAGCCAAGGACTGAGCACAGTTCTGCACCACAACACCCGTTTCCTTGGCTGTGCCTCTTTCAGCTCCTTCAGCTAATATGGCCAGGATCCAACAGCTTCCTGCAGCCAATAAACCTGATCCATGACCAAAACAGATCTATGACGTCCATCAGTTGAGCTGGGATCTCAGTACAATACAAAGTGATCATATATTTAAAATTTACGGACTGGAAAGACAGCAGGTGTCTGAATTTCCCTTGTGTATAGTAGCTTTGGGACTTTGGCATTTCCATGGATCTTACTAGCCACATTTTGAGGTTGGCTTTTTCTATTTCTTCCATGGCCTTCTCAGGTCCAAGCAAGAGCTTGTCCAAGGAGCAGGGAGCCACCCTGCCTGTGCTGCCTGCATGGGCAGGAGAAAGCGAGGAATGCTGCAGTGTGGCTTGGGAACAGGAGATGGGGAGATAGCAGCTGCCAGCGGGTATGTGCCATGAGGGAGGTTCCTTCTCCTCCTCTTGGGGCTCTGGGTGAGGACAGCCTGGTGTATAAACAGCCCATGATGAGAAAGGTGGTGTTTGAGCTTTGCCTGAAGGCACAGACATTGTTAACAATACTGCTGGCCTGTTTTCTGGTCATAAAATAGAGTAGGTCTTACAACGTGACGAGTTTTATCATTTCTTGGATGCAAAGAAAGCTGCACACTCACTGCTTGGGAAGGTGCTTTTCCTGCGTTAATTTGCATTGACTTCACTCATTGCATGATCAAAGAGCACTAAGAAGAAAAATAAAAAAATATCCAAACCCTCAGCCCTTCTAAACTGTCTTCTATTTACCTTTTTTTGCTGCTTTTTAAAGTAAATCTTGAGTGAAAAATGAATTGCTGCAACTCCACTGAGCTTTAGCTTTTCCTTCTGCCGAAGACATAATGGAAAAGTGACTCTTAGAAGGGAGAGGCCATGGTGTCCAAGGGGAACAACATGTCCACTGCAACTCCCCCTCTGAGATACCCTTAGTAAGCAGATGCCAAAGGTAAACCATACAAAATGCTTGACACCACATCCACCTGGTTAACAGCTTAGGATCAAAGCAGAAGAGACAGCACATACTAAAATACATACATACACAGATGGAAAAGGGTGTTAGGAACAACCTAACTGGTTAGGACTATCTCTGTGCATCAACCATATTTAAGTTTCAGATTAATATGCAGCTACAGTAACCTAGAAGCTCAGGGACTAGAGGAAGGGTACATTACCTACAGAGTCACAGGCACTACTGATGTTTAGAAGAAGCTTGAGGTTTCTGCAGTGATATGCTGAATGCCACATGAAACTATTTCAAAACCACCCAAGGTCTGAAACCCACGGCCTGTTCTCCTGCAGCTCATGCATCGCTGGGAGAGTCTGGCTGTCATTAAAACTGCAGACATCAAATTGGCTGCCATGTCTGGCAGGCTGTGTTTTAAAAACCCTTGACATAGGAAGGTCAGCATGAACTAGGTTGGATACAGATGTGGTTATGGACGCGCTGTGAGCTCCAGATGCAAGCTGCTGTAAAGCTACCAGCAGATGCAGTCAGACCTTCCCAAGGCTGAGCTTAAAAGCCAGGTGAAAAGGCAGATTCAGTCATTTAGCTGCTCCATCTTAGTGTGAGGCCACTAGGACTCAAACCTCTAGTCTGAAAGAGGCCCTGTTGGGCAGCTGTGCTCAGCACCGGTACATCCATCCAGCCAGAGGCAGGAGACTGTGAACAACACAGACATGAGGAGCCAGGACACAGACATTTGCCGTTCCCGGGGACCTCCAGACCTCTGAAGGTGGCCCTGGGTTTCTCTTATCTGGGACATTATGAAAAGGAGAAATTTGACAGAAATGGGACAGCAATGTGTTTTGTTAACCTGTATGACTGTGATGTTTGTCTTACCTTTTCTACTTGAGATAACAGCTCTCCTCCAGCAATTGCTTTCCTTTAGTTCTAGGTGGATTGGCTTGACTACAATAAGGAAAATATAAACAAAAGTTTCTCAAACCAGTTTTCTTCTGCCTTATTTGCACTCCAGGTCTCTGCCTTTTAAACTTTTCCACTCCAACTTATGCATATTCTTGTCAGGATCAATCTACTTCTTCACAGTTATTTTCAGGCCTCAGATTTCATAGGGAGACATGCAAGATGAATACACAGCTATTAATTTGGGAATTGTCTTCTTTGCAAACATTGGTCAGTCATTTTACATGAATCTGCATTTAAAAATGAAAGGGGAAAAAAAAGAGCAAACTCTAACTAAATTTGTATTGGAACTCTAATACATATGTAGAGAATGATTTGTAATTTATTGTAATTTTGAGGACAAGTTCAGAACATGATCATAACCATTTGTTATAGGTTTGTGTCTCCTAATCTCCTCACAAACAGGTTTTAACATAGAACATTCAGCTGATCACTGCCGACTGGCATTCCCTTGTGTTCTTGATCTTGGTGTTTCCTATGGAGAAGCCATCCCTCAAAGTTCAGGGGCTTGAGTGGCATTTAAATCATCTGCACATAACTGCTGGAGCCAGGTCTTTTGCTTCTCTAGGACTCGTTTCTGCTGCCCCGAAGTCACAGGAGTGCTGTAAGCCGAACACACCGGTCCCAGCTGCCTTATTCCATGTCAGGCAGCCCTCCAGTTCCTGACCAACCCTAAGCTCTGAAACGCACAAGGACTCTTTGAATCCCTCCTTCTGCAGGTGACTCAGACGATGGGAATTCAGCCTCACCGTAATTCACGCTCAGTTGCCTTTCTAACTTGTCCTTTAATTAACTGATATGTGCGAGAAAACTGTTCTCCTAGCTATTCAAAATGTGGCTATTCAACATTAATCCATGGTCTTTTACTGTATCAACAGTCACCAGCAGAAATTATTGCAGCTACCTGACTTGGATCGGTTTGGACAGAAGTGAACTCACTGCAAATAAAAGAACACTGTTTCAGACCAGCCTCTCCTGTGATTATAGATTTAAGGCTGAACCAGCCCTGAGTTACCAAAATGTCATGGGATATGGAAGCCTGCCGATTACATGCAACCTGAGCTGGTGAGAGTGGTTATCTTAAAGAATAAAACAGGTCTGTTTTCTTGAGCTGAACTCTGGTGGGAGTATTTGCTAAAACATATAGCCCCAACCCAAACTAGTGAATAGCAGCATACCCAGATAATAGACCTGAGTCTCTTCCTTCAGGATCAGTTAGATGCTCCCTCTCCTCCTAAGCTCTGCTTTTGTACAGTGTTATTGAATATTGTTAACCACCTATCCTATTTAATTCTGGAAACAATTGTGTTTTACTTATGGGTGAAAAACATACGATGTTGTAGTTTTGTGTTTAATTTTCTTCACCAGCAAAGCTGGTTGACAGGCCTGTCCGGAGCTGCCTGTTCCCACCCCCGCACTGTTAGTGGTTGTGCCAACACTGACGGTGTGCAGTGGTGCCTGGTAAACTGGAACACTGAACTGCTCTTTTAACCGTGTTAAAAGACCTCCAAAAAAACCCCAGAACAAAACACATCCAGGGCTGTACTGCTCACAAAGAAAACGTAACGTGAAACTATGGCCTCCCTCAACCCCACCCTCAAAATAGCTCCAGTTCTTTGATGAATAAAATACACTGAGTTTCCTCACTGTGACTGTTTTAATTCCGTTTCAGGATGGAAAATGTTAGCACACCAGGTTTTTATAAAGAATAGAAATTCCATTTCTTTACTGGGGTCAGCTAAACAATTCAGGTTCTTTCAAAGCAGTAAAAGCAGTATTTTTAATGGAAAAAAAAAAAAAGAAAGAAAAGAAAATAGTGATTTTCAGTTGTAATTTTGAACCCTATACATTTTTTTTCCCCTCAATATTTTCCTTTTTCCTTTCCTTCACTTATCTTGTGGGGGTAAAGTAAAGCTTGAAAACATGCAAGTATAAGCTCCCTATCTGACCTGCCTTATCTCATCTGGAGGGTTTCCCCATCTTCGGCAGAGCTGAACACAGGAGGAAGCCACGTCCCTCCAGCTGCTCCCCTGCTGCCTCCCGAGCAGTCAGAGAGAGGGATGCTGGCACCTCACGAAGAACCAAACACAGACGGACCTGAAAACCTCACCTGTCGCCAGCACAACTCCTCTCATCAGAGGAACCCCTGTTTCATCTTTTCCTAAAATGGTTTCCTTCAGCTCTCTTGCTCTCCTAATGGAATTGCAGGTTGACTCTATATCTCTGTCCTTCAAAGTGACACAGCTACAGCCTCTCTCTCCCAGACTCCAGCACATTTTACCTCTTCTCCCCAGAACTGCACGTGTCTCCACCCACCCACCCAAGGCCACCAGGCACCAGGACTTCTGCTTGCCCACTCCACCTACAGCCAGCACTCTTGAAATTATCCACAAATCCTGGCCATTCCCCACCCAGTCCTGGGGCAGCAAAGTGCAAACACAGAAACACCGGATGCTGCAGCTACCCATGGACCCCCATACATCCACCTTTCCCTCAGAATATCCAGCATCCCCGGCTGGAACCCATTCCCACTCTGCTTCCCCAAAGTCCACAGCTTTGGGCAGCCAGTTGCCTGCCATGGCTCTGAAAATATATATTTACTTCAAACAGAGGTATATGTTAATATAAATTATTAGCAAATCTACACATTAGTTCCAAAACAAGTGTAAGAGGTCAGAAGTGGAGCTGTGCAGAATTTATCAGCCAGACAAGTGGCAGCAGCCTGCCTCTGCGACAGCAGAAGCAATAGGTCCAAGTGAACGGCTTTGGCCATCTTCACTCTGAAACCTTCTGCCTCCTCAGGGATGGACAAAGCCCTCAGGTGGGAGCGAAGCCCGGCACAGGCAAGGGACAAGTTGGGTACAACGAAATTCAAAAATTCAAAGCAGGGAGTGCCCTGGGCTTTGTTTTGCTTTAAGTCAGACTTGCTGAACTTGGTTTTCCACAAGTCCTCTTCCTTCAAGATGCCTTCACTCCACCTAGTTCTGGGCTAAGGAAAAAAACAAATCCAAAGGCCAAGCTTTTCAATGTGTATTACAGAACAGGGATTTTTACATGAAGAGGATCGACAGAGTTTGGAAGTACATCAACATGGAAACAAGGACCTTTTACCTTCCAGCAAGAAAAAACATCTTCCAGAGAAATATTTAACTGCCTCTGCCTACAGACAGACAGTCCAATGTGGGTGAGGATGTGCTTATTTTGGCAAGACGTTCCCAAACTGAGCTGTTTTGTGTGTGGTTACGAGTGTTGGATGCAAGCTCAGTAATTTGCTAGTGGCATCTTTTTAGTTCTTGTGAGAAGGTTGACTAGGCAGCCAAAATATAGGTCACCAGTGGGTGGAGTTCACAACCTCCCAGCTCTGCTGGTCAGGATGCAGAACTTAGATCTCTCACAGAATCTGAAATAACCAATGAAGCCTGAAACCTTGGCCACTAAAAATAAGCTTTTAGGATGATAATTTAATTGGTTCCACACATATAATGGTATATAATGCTCAGACTGTTCCTCGATTACCTTTTATTTAGGAGAACTTCAGGACATGCAAAGATGTGGGTCTTGCTCTACAGGGTTTAAATGTCCATGGGCACTTGCAGTTAATAAATGAAATTTTCATAATTCAGTTTGAATATCGTTAGTCATATATCCAAAGTGTGTCCTTCCTATTGCCCTCATGACAAGCTACTGAAATCTGATGGCAATTAAACTGGTAGGACTTTGCAGCAATGATGGGTGACAGCCATGTGGTTCTCCATCCATGCCTGCTGCTCAGCTTCCTGGCCAAGCATTTAGTAAGTGGAGTCAGGAGATGGCACTAGTTTCTCAAACGGACATTTAAAATAAATTCTATATAGCAACATCCCAGTCTTTATGCTTCCTGCCGCACGTATTTCAGGAAAAAAAAAAAAAAAAAAGCTTAATAATTTTTCTAAACAAAGAAACCAAAACAACACACCCTTTCATGTTTGCACACCCTCCATAGCCGCCTTAACTCCAGGCTAAACCACTTCTATATATCTGCATAATCTTAAACCTTAGCAAATTAGAAAATAAATATACATGCATGCATTTGAAATAGCACATTCTCCCCCAGGCTTTATCTCTCTGTAACTGGTGAAGCTGTCTGACAGGGATATTCCTCGGAGTTTCATCACATGGATCTGTGGTGAAAAGGTCTCTCGCAGTGCAAGATGTATCATCAGGATTGTCACTGGGATGCTTTGGAGGGACTTGTGAAACACAGCTGCCCTCGCAGAAGATTGCTGCACACAAGCAAATGTGCTCTGAGTGCACAGGCTGCACAGACATGGAGTTATTGCATATAGCACCTCTGATACATCAAATATCAGACATACAGCCTAAAAAAACAGTAGCTTCAGTTGTCTCTGCAACAGCAAACCTGACCAGGCTACTTAGAGAGTGGCCTGTCTGATGTCTGTGTGAAATGTACTGGTAGGATTCATGAAACAAATCTGGCAAGGATATCTGGTGTTTAAGGCTTTAAAAAAGCAGGACTTTTTTTATTCTGACCAAGTAACATAAATGGAAGCTTGTGCCATAAGGTTTCATGTTTGTAGTCTGTTACCCTGTGGGAAAAGGATTAATTGCAGACAAAGGTATTTCATATAAAAGAAGCACAACTGGGACCAATGCCAGCTCTATATCAGGATACATTTTAATGTGAATGCCTGTCCTTGCTTCTGACCCTGAGTGGTCCATCTGCATTAGGCATCATCACCTATCAGACTGGTCCCTTCGAAGGGCAAGGGTGCTTGGCTCATGTGCCCTAAACTGGAAATAAAATAGCAACAAAACAACCAGCATGGACTAGCCAAGTGGGACTCATAGAGTCATAGAATGTCCTGTGTTGGAAGGGACTCACAAAGATCATGGAGTCCAACTGCTGTTCCTGCATAGGACAACCCCAAAATTCACACCATGTGTCTGAGGGCATTGTCCATTCTCTTCTTGAACACTGTCAGGCTTGGGGCTGTGACACCTCCCTGGGGAGCCTGTTCCAGTGCTCCACCACCCTCTCGGTGAAGAGCCTTTTCCTAATGTCCAACCTAAACCTCCCTCGGCACATCTGCCTGCCATTCCTTCAGGTTCTGTCATTGGTCACTAAAGAGAAGAGATTGGCATCTGCCCCTCTTCCTCCTCTTGTGAGGAAGCTGTAGCTGCCATGAGGTCTCCCCTCAGTCTCCTCTTCTCCAGGCTGAAACAACCAAGTGACTTTAGCTGCTCCTCATATGGCTTCCTCTCCAAACCCTTCACAAACTTTGAAGCCCTCTTCAGGACACTTTATCCTGTGGCACCCAGAACTGCACACAGTGCTCCAGGTGAGGCCGCACCAGTGCAGAGCAGAGTGGGACAATCACCTCCCTGCTCGGCTGGCAATGCTGGGCTTGATGCACCCAGGACACGGGTCCCTCTTGGCTGCCAGGGCACACTGTGGACTCATGTTCAACTTGCCATTGACCAGAACCTCCAGATCCCTCTCCTCAGAGCTGCTCTCCAGCAGACTCAGGAAATAAGTTACTAGGCATCTAAGAAACTTTACAACTAAAAACACAGGTGTCCCAGAAGAGGTGGGTATTGCAGGATGAGGCAGGTTTGCTGTCACTTGGGTCTAGGCAGCCAAACTCCACCTGGGTTGCACATGAGGCATCTCATGGCTTTTCTGGATTGGACTGTACATTGAATTTACACAGGAAATCTGTGGTGGAGTAGGAGACTGACCTCTGATTTTCCAAATCCCAGTCCAGTGACTTAACCACAGGCTTCTTGTCCTCCAGTGGCTCTGACCTCATATGGATGCTACCAGGCCATTGCTATTTATTTCACTGGTGTTCTTCCAAATTAGCACAGATACCAGAACAAAAATAGGTCCTTTCAGCAAAAAATAAACACGAACAGTCCATAAATGTTAATGATACAATTTAAGTGTCACTGTGTTTGGTGAGTACATCCTCACACTGCTAAATGCTGGCAGCTGGAGTTTCTTTTTTTCTGAGATCAAACACTGGTTATTTCAATGGGCTTTGTCTCAGTAATCTATGTTAACATTATGGTTAATATCTGACAATTATGCTAGATTAACATCCAAGAGTAATGGAAAGACTGAGGTAAAAGTATTCGGAACAGACTCACCATAAAGTTCAACATGAAGATGTTCATTGCCAAAGAAAGGCTTTCTATTATAAACAAGTATGTTATTATTAATGCTGCTGTATAACTATCTAGGAGTAGCAAGTGGGCCCTTTGCCACTTCTAATGTCAAGTAACTAACTCATGCAAACGTTAAGGCTTTAAACGTAAAAAGTATTGGAGCTTCTCTTGAAAAAAAAAAAAGGGGGGGGGAGAGATAAAAGAACAGCAAGAACCTGCAATGCTTTGCCTCTTCTTGTCTCCCCATCATGATCCCAGCCTTTGTAGTTACCCTGCCTGTCCACTCAGTACATACATGCCCAGTCAAAGATTGAAACCAACAGAATCAGATTTCACAGGGTGCTCTGGTATCTAAGGAATGATGTGAGGGTGAGACAAGGTACAGAAAGGAATTTAAACCTCATTGAAAAATAACAAGAAAGAGGCTCTTCAGCCTGAGAACACACAGTGTGAAAAACAAGGAGACACAGGTTTTATTTATATATTTATGGTCCATTAAAATTACATTCATTAAAGTGTGTAATTAAATATGTCCCCAAAGGTTCCAGGTTCCTTAACTAATGATGTTTCTGCCTCATGAACTACAGACACTGAAACACTGCAGAACTTCCACTGAGATGCACCCAAGAAGTCACTGGCACAACACACATGTAATATTTTAAGCACAATATTCCACACCAACCTTTTGTTTTAAAAAAAAAAAAAAAAAGGTTTCTGCTGGTTTCACTGCTTGTATTTCGTGAATGGTTATTCAGGAAAGAGTTGTGTGTACAAATACAGAATCCCAGAGGAGTGTCAAAGGCACAATTTCCCTCTTCTGTAGCGTGACAAGTGCTTTGATCAGTACACAAAACCATTATTTTTCTGTGTTATTTACTAGTGATCAAATCCTGCTGTGTAGGGTCAGAAGAGATCTTTGACCTGTTGTTTACCATGATTCTTCATAAGTTATTTAATGAAAGCATTATACCACATCATTAATGCAGGATTTCCAGTGCGCACTGATGCCTTTCAGCATTCATCCTGTGGCTCCCAGACTCTCACTAGGGTGATCTGGCTGTCACTGCAGACAGTGCTGCAAGGCTGCCACTTTTCATCTACTTTGGAAGTGGATTTCACAGAGCTACAGAATCACAGAGATCATCCAGCTCAACCCCCTGCTCCAACCTAGAACTGGTTGCCCAGGACAACGCCTGTTTGGGCTTTGAATATTTTCAAGGATGGAGACTCCACAACCTCTCTGAGCCACCTATGCCAGTGTTTGACCACACTCACATTAAAAAAAATCTCTTTCTTAAATTTAAACATAATTGCTTGTATTTTAATTTGTGCCTATTTCGTCTCATCCTTTCACCAGATACCACTCAGAAGAGTCTGACTCTGTTATTTGTTATTATGTCTTATGTCATGCTATAACATAATATGTCATCATATTATGTGATTATTAGTCATGTTATTATGACTTATGTCATCTTATTATGTCTTTGTTATTAAGTCTTTGTTATATCCCACATCAGGTATTTTTCTGTATGGATAAGACACCCCTCACCACAAAAACCTTCTATTCTCACAATTTGTTTGCTTTCACTCTGTCAACTTGGTGGTTTCCTAAATGCTGGCCCTAACTCCAGCATGCACTTGAGCTCAAGGGCTGCCCTTCTCCTTAAAGTTACTTGGATGCATTAATGCTTGATGGGACAATAGCACTGTCCTTATAAACACATTGTGGGATCAACTCTCAGGAATGACATGACAAATAAGAATACTCTGTTTTGATGAAGTTTCTTTTTCTCCTCACACTGAAACCCATCCGTCTTTTAAATACAGAAAAGAAAACTCGTTTCTCTTTTTGGCAAATCTTGTGAAAATGGTTCTGTGGGAAGGAAAAAAAACAGGAGATGGAATATGGATGCTACTTCATCATAATGTTAAGCACTTGGCCTTGGGAAGCGATCCAATCTGTATGACATATTGCTCAGACACTCTGTACAATCACTGGAGAGTGATCAAGTTCAAACACTTCCCCCTCTCCTCTGGCAACCCACCACCAGCACTATATGCACCCTGGTAGCAACTCAGCCTGCTCAGGTGTGTTGTTTGCCTCCTTCATTAACAACATACGGAACAGGGGGAAAATCAATGCCCCTTCATCCATTTTGAATGGAGACCACAGAGCCTCCTTCAAGGACAGGTGCCAGAAACACCACAGCTGGAGCTTAGACAGTAGTCCTTGTGTTTTGAAGTATCTGTGTAGTCCACAGGCTGAACCCCATGTCAGTAGAGAGCTTTAACCACCTGGGCAGGACACTCTGGGTGACCATGCTCTTCGAAAGCCGGACAGCTATTGAAATCTGCAGGACAGGTCAGAGGGATCCTCACCGTAGCCTGGCAGTTGGGTTGCTTTGCTTATGGCAAGGCAAAATTGATGTTCAGAAGCTGCTTTCTGCATCAGACTACTTACCACAGGATAAAAGATTGTTTCTCTTCTGCCACTGACATGATGTCCTGTTCTCCAAATGCATCAATCTTTTAAAAACTGGAAGAAGCCTCAAATATCCACCTCCAGCTGTCACCACTGTGGCTGTGAAGCTTTCTGGCACTGTTCTTAAGAGGCTTCTCTGCCTTTCTCTGATATTGAGAGCTTTATAAGCTGCGTTGACTCAGTCAGATCCAAGCTATTTACAAATAATGTTGTTTGGATGCAAACTCAGGCAGTTAGAAGCCAGGAAATACTAGATCTGTGCAACTGCAGTTTTGTTCTCTTTTGAATTCATTTTATGCTGTCCTGTCAGTGAGTATGTGAGGTACTTACTTAAATTACAGTTCCGACATTAATGTCAGCACCATCCTAAACAGGCAAGGAGGGGAAATAATTACAGTGGCACAAACAGTCAAGAACTTGCCTTTGTAAGTTAAATAACAGTAAACCGGTCTTCCTCCTGCTCTTCCACAGTCCCTCGCCTCCCTTCTCTCTTTCTTCCTTCCCAGCCACAACAGCCCTCCTCATTGAAATATCAGCAGCATTTGAAGCTCTGAACCTTGTATGTTGTACATTGAGCTGAGATTCAAGACTAAAACCAACCAGCAAGAAGTAAAGCTCTACTCTTAAAGCCATAGAGAGTTTGCAGAGCTACAGCTCAAGACTGAAGGAATGTCATTGTGAAGTCTGAGCTAATACTCCCTCTCCCTTGTGCAAAAGTCAGGGAACTTCTGCTATATGTGTTGCTGATGGCATACACAGTAATTAGGTACTAGAGCCATGGGCTGTGTCCACTTGATGTTAGTCTATGTGCCTCTTTCTGCTTAGGAGCCGAAGAGTTAGAGAAGGGTTGGTGTCTCCAATATCATGTCATTCCTGGAGAAACCCTAACACAGAAGCATGTGTGCTGTGTGAAGGAGGTAACCCAAAATATCTTTCTTGACCTTCAGGTTTTTTTCCCCTCAAAATACAGCCCGAGTGTCTTTGTTCTACATCAAAAAATTCAATGCTTTATACGTGGAGAGGAAACATACTCAATTGACAACATGTGGTTTTCAGCAGTAAAGGAGGTCCTGGACACTTATTTTCCTGAGTAAATAAGTTAGCTAGTTTGTCTTACAATTAAGTACATACAGTTGGACATTTAAAGCACTTTCCTATCTCAAAATCTGTGGGGGATATTAGAGGTTAAAAACTAAGATCTGTGGAAAGCCAGACAGTTTGTAAAAAACTAACGATAATATTGTTTAAAGAAAATTGTTTGTTTCTTGATTTCCTGCCTTGTGTAGATAAAATCTTAACATAATTCAGGGTTTTCATGGTACACACGGTTGCCAGCAAAGTGCTCTCTGCCAAGCTCAGCTGTGTGACCCAGCCGTCAGGGTCAGAAGTCACTAGGACAGATCTGGTGCTCAGTCAGACTCAGTTTTCTCCTGTCCCTGGTAACTTATTTGTTTACGCTGGACATGCAGGAACATAATTTTATTTCGAGACATATACCCTTATATTAAATGCAGTCAAAGCTGCCAGTAGACTGAAACATGTTAATGGGGGGACACACACAGACATAGAGGTGATCACACAATTTTCCTTCTCCAGAAATGGTGACGAGCTGCATATTGCATGTTGGTGAAGAAACAGATGGAAAACACCATCGAAGAGGCTTAACATTTGGTCGCTCCTTTGCTTCCAGGGGTGTCACAGCCAGCAGTGGCTCCATGGGCTGCTAATTCTACTGGCAGGGCTCCTGCTGCCAGCTCAGATACATCACAGCCATCTGACAAAAGGCGTTGAAGTGGTGCAAAATCTTTCTGCCAGTTCAAGTGTGTTGAAAACAAGTTTGAAGAAGCAGTTTTGTCCCTAAAGATTTATTTTTTTCTGATCAGGTGTAACCTGTCCTCATCCAGATGTCATTAACATTACTGTTCTGGGTAACTCAACAGAAATACCATCAGGAGTTCACATCAGACCTACATTAGGGTGGTTATCCACTGTTTTAATGAGACCAGAGCCATGTCCTGATACAGAGTATAGTGTCTGCCCATGCAAAGGATCAGAAATAATGAAAAAGAAGCTCTTATTTCAAGCTCTTTCAACAATTGTCAACTTCACCTTTGGCAGATCGCTGAGTCTCTTTGTCTTCCCTGCCTGCAAAATTGGAACTATAACTACTCTCCCATGGAATGAGATAGGGATGACAAATGGGAAGTTGTAGCTACTCAGTATTAGTTCACATCCATTAATCTGTTCAGGAGCACCTTGTTAGTCTCGGGAGTTGCAGAAATTTTTGCTTCTGCTGTTATGTGTGTGGGAGTAGGTCAGGATTAACTCTCCTGAAGTTAATAATAAAGCCGGGCTGAGTAGATGCAGAATCAAACCCTCCCAGTAATGAAACACCCCAGACTCACTCTTATAGAAGCTGAACTTTCTTTAGCCATTTTCAGCATCTTTGCAATCTAGTGTGACAAAATACACCTGTTTCACACTTTCACTCCTGCAGGAGCCCATGCAGACCTAATATTTCTAAATATGACCTGTTTCCCAAGCCAAGAGTTTAATTTTCTCAGCTGGAGAACAGTTATGTCACTGATCTTGGTGTTTTGCTCCCATGCACAGACACTTTGGAACAAGAAGCTTCCACAACCTTTACCAGGGATGGAGACCACACACCGAATCACTCCAGCCACTTAATCTCTGCAGTATCTGTTTTACTCAGCTGTTACTGAATGATGGTGACTATTTCAAACAGAGAATCCGTGGCTGTACGAAGGACAGTGAGCATCAGCTCTAACATCTTCCCTGCCCACACAACCCAGCTGCCTGAAGTCAAGCAGTCCTGTTGCACGTCGTACCTTCCAGGCTCCTGCTAGGTTTCATACGCCACCTTTAGCATCCAAAACATGCCTGGCAGAAATCTGTTAATACCCATTTGGCCGCTCAACATGAGGAAGACATAAAATTGCAAATTTAGTTGCAGTTACATTACATTGTTTCAGAGAAGTGAAACATAGTAAGTAAATCTCATATATGATTCCCACTGCTTATAAATCTTGAATAGGTTTTGCCTTTTTTCTTTTTTTTTTTTTTTTTTTAAATATGTACTATATACCACCTCGCAAAATAAAGAAAATTCTCTTTGTAACATTTTCGTGCTTCTTGTAGGCTTCCAGCCCAGCCTCAAGTTCAGTGAAAATGCCTCTGCTTTGGTGTAAAATGGATTTCTTTTTAAGGCATGCGCTATTTTCTGGGAAGAAACCAGGTAGTTTGCGGCTCTGGACCTTCTGTACATCAGAAATGAGCCCTCAAGACATGCAAGAGGAGGGGGCTGCTCCAGAACGTGGATGCATGCAGAGCAACTGTGCCCCTGCACCAGGGACAGTAAACTTCTTAGGGTGACTGGCATCAAATATGTTTGAGAAAAGACTGCAGCTTCTGGTTGCTGGGATCAATCCAAGTCTGTCAGTGACAAAAATAGCTCCAACAGTGCCCTATACTGCCCGCCTATATAAGTAGCTACAGCACAGGCTCAGGGCAGAAGACAGCAAGCCAGTTGCGCGGGAAGAATTTAACTCCAAATGTGGTGGGGATCCTGGCTTCCCTGCAGCTCCAAGACCACTGCCATAGCAACGCTGATACCGCTTCACTCAGCCTCTGCTGCTGCCAGGAACCGTTGCAAACTCCTTTTCCCTTTTCTCCCTCAGCTCCAATCCAGCCTTGGCACCACCTGCCGATCCACAGGATCCCAAGCTCCCCCTCACCTCAAAAGGCCCAAACTTGCTCCAGTGTCTACACCCGGCTCCTGCTATAGTCACCTCACCCAGCCCTCCAAACCTATTTTTCCTGAGGGGGAATGAACGCAGGAGACACGATGTTTCTCCACTTGCCACGGCTGTAGGGACCGTCCCGGCCAGCGCTGCCTCAGCCGCCCCAGAATCGTTGCCTTATAAAGACCATTTTGCCTCCAGCTCATGCCCATGGCCTGTATACATAAAGAGAAATTGAAATGTTCCAGGCTCCACTGTCATCTTATGAGCAAAGTAAGAGTACACTGCCCCACGTCTCCTTTTCACCAGACCAGCTGCTTTGGTTGGGTTCCTCTCCCCACACGCGGTTTCGGTGGGACAGTGGGGAAGTGGCTGCGCTGGCCAGGGTGGCCGTCCCAGGGATGGCTTTGCTCAGCCTTCACAGTCATCACTGCCCTTTTTTCCTAAGGTGATTGTTGGTCTAGGGTCTTCATAAGAAAAGACCTCAAATTCCTGGTACAAGCAATAGACCATCTTGCCTTTACAACACACAGACCAGCCCTACAGCCCTGGTAGCAACCACCCACACTTTGTCAGCTACCTGCTAATAAAGCTGCACAATTTTCTGGAAGGAGTTGTAGTGGAGGCTTACCTTTTAGAAAGGAGTGTTATGACAGGATAAGGGGTGATGGTTTTAAACTAAAAGAAGGGAGATTCAGGCTAGACACGAGGAAGTATTTTTTACAATGAGGGTGCTAAAACATTGGTCCAGGTTGCCCAGAGGGGTGGTAGATCCCCAACCCTGGAGACATTCCAGGCCAGGCTGGACGGGGCTCTGAGCAACCTGATCTAGTTGCAGATGTCCCTGCTCATGGCAGGGGGGCTGGACTAGACCACCTTTGAAGGCCCCTTCCAACCCAAACTATTCTATGATTCTATGAAATCTCAGCCAAGACAGCTCACATTTCCACTTAAAAATCTACAAAAGCACAGAAGGCCAGCGTTTTGCCCTCAACAGCTCATCATGTATTTCAGGGCAGAAAAGCAGCACAGCCCTCAAACTATAACTCACCAAACCAGCTCAGGCTGGCAAAAAGACTGCTGCCACCAGGAGAAATTAATGTGGTGTAATTTCTGTTCAAAACAGTGTCACACTGGAGCTGTAACGAGGAAGGGGATGTAACTGGTTCTTGGCCCTTCCTATGCCTCCTTCCCCAATTACAGTGGCTTGAAGGGAAAATTGGGCTCAAGGGCTTTATGTAGTTCCTTTCCAGTGAGAAAGATCAGGAAATTCTTCCTTTATTTACAGAAATTCTGGGGAACACCTGTTTCAGACACAAGAATATTTGGCTACTGGTGGTAAAGAAATCCTTCTGTCCTACCAGTCTGTTTCCATTCACTCCTGATATGAAAACCTTGTGAAGACTGTGATCTAAACTTCTCATAAGCAGAGATTTAGACTTAATATGCATTATTCCCCTTAGCCATATTGCTTTGTGTATGCCAGCATATATCCTGAATTCAGTTCAAATTATACAAGTAGTGACCTGTTTACAGAAGGGGAAGCTGGTCACCCAAGCATTTATCTTTTTTCTCTTTTTGGCTACATGAGCTCTTCTGACACAAATATGCTAAATGTTTCTAGATCAGTTGATTCACATTGAAAGCTCTGCTTTAGCTTCAGGCTTACGTCAACTAACTCCTATTGAAGCCACTCTTGTTAGCCCATCAACATCATCTTTCCTCAGGAAAGATGTTTCACAATAAAACACTGCTGTAACATCCTATATGATCCTTTATGTGCTTCCCAGGCCAGGATCTGCTCTGGGACTGATACCTGCAGGGCTTTTAGTGTCTTTCCTCTGTCAGGATGGAAGCTGTCCATCATCTCCCACCCATTTCCCAGTGTGAGAGGTGGGCACGCCGGGCCAGAAGGGTCCAGCTTCTCTCACATGGGAGGTAGCGCAGAGAAAGGAGACACCCCACAGGGGTAGGGAGAGGAGATCTTGACATGACACACCCTCTAATAGTCCTAGAAAGACTGAACTTGGTGCAAAAACATTTCTATGTTTATATATTTGTATAACATATATATAATATTTCTATAACATATAAATAGAAACATACAAGAGGCAAATACTTTCAGGACATGTATAACAGACTAGCTGCTTCTTGGTTCAGTGACCTCAGAAGATCTATGGCATCTGTAGCAATAAGAAGGAGAGAACTAAGTAAAAGAAAAAGCTCCTGACTTAAAGTTGGATATTTTTTTTTCCACACAAAATAGCCATGTGTGTTCTGCAGCCTGGCAAAAGACCAAGAGCAAATTCTGGAGGACAAAGGAGATAAACAAACGGTGGTTTAAATTAGCAAACCACAGGCTGATACACAGCACATACAGCTAGAGCAACAGGGAAGGCTAAGGGAGAGGCTTCGAAAGGCGAGAAGACTGTTTTGCCAGAAGCAGGATAAAGACTTGTCTGCAGCCTGGAAACAAGCTTGGATCTGGAGCACACAGCTCCACACAGCTGCTATATTTGCAAGACTGTTTTCTACAAAAACTTCAGACAGGTTGATGTGGTATGTGCAGTTACGGTCTAGACTTCGCAAAGAAAATCTACACGTGCTGAATATAGACTAGTAATATTCTACCTTTTAGAGCGGGGGAAAAACAGTTATTTTGGGAAAAAAAAACACATTTGTAGTCATTTCAGCTAGTGGGAAGGGTTGAAAAACATGGGCTCAATAATAGGGATTCAATTCAGTTGCCTAAGTAAGTAATTTACTGCCCTGAGATGCCTTAGATGCCTTCTCCAGCAGGGCATGGGTCTCCTGTAGGCCCCATGGGTACATCCATCAGTGTATTGGGATGTCTAGATACTCTGGGGTACCAGCAACCCGTGTCCAGCAAAATGACCCCGATCCCTAGGTGTCATTAGCAGAGCACTGAAGATAGTCAGGCCCATGAGGACAATAGCTAACAACACTAAATAAAAGTATAGACTTACGGGGAAATTAAAAAACTCAAATTCACAAGAAGCAGATTAATAGCAAATTGATAAAATTTTGCTACTAATAAGTGTGATTTGAAAAAGTTAGCACAAAGTCCAGAATCCAACATTGTCCTACTGTAATAAAAATATATTTGTACTGATGGATGTAGATTTGTCCCTTGGTCACAACCTCGGCTCAGAGGGTTGTGATGGGAGGCACAAGCCCCAGCTGGTCACTTGGGGTACCCCAGGAGTCTGGGGCAACCTGCTCTAGCTGACCCTGCTTTGAGCAGCAGCTTGCAGCACATGATCTGCGGAGGTGCCATCCATTCCATGGGTGAATGTGGAAAAGAGTTATATGCTGTGTCTAAGTTATGATTTCTTCTATCCAGAAATATATAACACAGCTGAAGGGCGTATAGTCCAGGTATTTTCCAGAAACAGCATACTGAAAATGGCGGTGGTAGACAACAGACCACAGCTTGATTCTTACAAATAAAAAAAATCAAAGCCTTCGCAAATCATTCAAATATTTTACTTCAAGTGCATGATATTTGTGATATAAATGTATTGTGGGTAGTGGTGCTAATCATCTAAGGACACTATAGCACGCAGATTTTACGGAAGCCAGATGTTTTGTGAAAAATAACTAAAAATATATAGAAGAGCTCATATGAATGATAGAAAAGAAAGGAATACTCAAGTGACAGTAGCCTACAAAATAGCTTAAGGAAAATCTGGAGTGAGTTATACCAGAGGAATGTGTGTGAAGAGAAGAGAGGGAACATAACCACATAGAGAAAACTTTGCCAGTGCAGGCCATTCAGAAGGACTAGTCAGAAATGCAAGTTGGGATCTACGAAAAAAGTGAAGATTATCCAGCTATGGAAAAGGTGGACATAAACAGCCCATGACAGGCAGTAGTAGCTGAAAGATTGACAAGGATATGAATAAATGAGACAGGAAAATTATCTAAGGAAGGACCGTAAAAGAGATGCAACCACATCTTCAGAAAAATGTTTTGAAAGAAAGTCTTGCTTAAGGGGATCTCCAAGAGAAAATCACAGAAGAAAGATTGAAAACTGCGAAGCCTCTAACCTGAAAAGGAAGGAAGATTAGGCAATGATTGTTCTGTCTATGACCGACCCTTGGAGAATCTAAGAGCTCATCATTCCACTCTGTCAGGAAGATAAAGAGAGGGCAGAAAAGATTCAGATGGACATACAAAATAAAGTTTAAATTTTGTATAGGGCAAGACTCCAAAAAAAGGGAAAAGTGTAAAAGCATGTGCTGTCCATGGAGAAGAAAAACTGCCACAGGACACACAGCCAGGTTCATCTTCGCATTTGTACTGAGCTTGCCACAAAAATGAGAAGGTGTTTGGGGACTCTGTCAACTATTCGAGCAGCTGGAACACAGGAACCCCTTCCTGACAAAGGTCTTTGTGCCAGGACCCCTTGCAAGGGACAGACTGTTACCAAAACTGCTACACTGATTCTGCCTGCTGAAGACTTTATCAGAAGAATTTCTTAAGCAATTGTGGGTGGTTTATTAGCCTATTCACACAGTAATGTCAGATATGGGACCAGAACAACCCAGTGAAATACAAAGGACAAATTCTGTGGCACAGGCGATAAACAGGACATGAGATCAGATAGTGAAGGATGAACAGCAGTTAAAAATGCAGCAAAATGCATCTGCACAACAGGATACTGAAAACAAAAGTCATACCTTGGAAAAGAAAAAAAGGTAGAAAAAATTTTTCTAAGGCAACAAGTATCACTGTTAGCAAGGCTGGTATTGCTGTCTTCATTAGCCAAAAATAAAAGCCAAAAACAAACCCGCAAAAATGGATTTGATTTGAAGAATTAAGCTCTCAAGCCTGGACTTTCTCCAGCTCCATTCAGCAGCCAAAGGTGTGAGCAAGATGAAAAGCAGAAACCAGTCAATGCTGAGGAGTGTGACAGATGCCAGAATGTGAAACAAGAAGAGTGAAGACAAAGCATTAGAATAGTAAGACACACAAAGTCCATAGCCAGCTCAGGGGAAATGCTCCCTGCCCCAGATCACTGCAGTATTTGCAGGAAATGCTACAACAATGAGGTTGATGGAGTGTTGCATATGGAAGATTTTCCTCGTTCACGGTGTCACGTAAAAGGGGCTGAATCAAATGTGGTCTGATTTAATGGCCAAAACTCTTCCTGAAGAGATGCAGCATTTTGTTTCAGACTCTGCAGGTCACATGCCCCCAGTGCAGACCATAATTCATATGCCACAGATAAAATATAATTCACCAGCTTTGCTAAAGACCTTTTGCAAGAGCCCATGGTGAAAAAAAGAAAGGGGTGAAGATTTTCTTTCCAGCCGAGCTCCTGCATTTTTCCTACAAAGAATTAGTACTGTCCATGCTCCTCTGAAAGAGATGTGACTGAAGGAACCTCCTCTGCAGAGTTTAC
Source organism: Streptopelia decaocto (assembly GCF_964273445.1). Lineage (NCBI taxonomy): Eukaryota > Metazoa > Chordata > Aves > Columbiformes > Columbidae > Streptopelia > Streptopelia decaocto. The sequence goes on along the minus strand of NC_138655.1, from coordinate 30,741,310 downwards.
CAGGGCAGGTTAACAAGCATCTACCCCATCTGCCAGTGTCTGCTGTAAGTCACAGTATCTACTGGGACTTCTGGAGAAAACATCTGTGCTCATTAGCACTAATCTAGTGCATGTTAGGTGTTGTGAGAGAGCTTGTCTACCATCACTGATCCCAGGGCAGAGGGATCTTAGTGCACCAGTGCTTGCTGACACACTGTCCAGACTCGTCACACCTCTCTCTGCTCCCTGCTGCCCCACGTGGATGCAGAATAGGAAGCTGATCTGTTCCTGCATTTAGTTACCCTGTTAATTTGCAAGGGTTTAAATCAGACATAGAGGACCCTGAAGAGGACATGTCAGCAACTCTCTGAGGACAAGCTTTGCAGTCATGTAGGTTTGTTGGTGATGTAACAGACTGAAGACATCTGAAGCAGGTTGTGAGATTTTTGTCCGTGCTAATTCCCAACTTTGGTGCAGGGTAACAACCACAGAGAAGTGCAATTCTACTGTTCTGAGACCTAGAAAGACTAAACAGCATCTCCAGAACTTACCGGTGAAGCGTGTAACACAATCATCCAACACCAGAGCAGGGGACGAGGAACACTCTCCCACCTCAGAAGCAGGTTGCTGCTGCTCTCTGGAAGCTTGCTGACCTAAACAGCTGCAGCTTGGTGGCCGACCAGCCCAGCGTTGGCAAGTCAACTGTGGGTACTATGGAGGAACATCATGGTCACTTTTTAAAGTACAGGCCTGAACACAAGAAAGTGAACTATGTAAACAGAAGCATGTGTGCTTTATCCTATGATACAGACTGCGACATCGAGTAAGAACATCAGAGTAACTTTGTGAGTCCACATGCCCAGTGATGAAGGTGTTTCACATTCACTGCAGAGTAAGAACACCCACAAAGGGCTCAAAGTGCAGCTGAGGCATTGCCGGTTGGTATCTTAGTTTGGTTGCAATGACATGAACATCTGCCTATATGTTGCATTATGCATTCATACCATTGAATGCATAATCGGAACAAGACACTCAGATTGGTAATTTAGTTTCTCCTGAACATGATAGTAGGTCCATAACAATAATAAAAACATTATCCATGATCATCATCATCAACAACAGCCTCCAAGGATACATGTATTTGGAGGAGAAGGAAAGCAGGGAGCAGCTATAGGGTTTGCAGTCCTCATCTCCCCATCAGCACCACCTGGTCTGACAGACACTCCAGGCCATGTGATGCTAGAACGTTCTGTGCCTGTGCTTCCAGCTCTGACAGCAACTGCATTCAGCCCCAGTTCAAAGGACTGAGTCTGCATCTGTGTTAATTGGGTTGCACACGGCGGCCAAAAGCCTTCTGGTAATAAGTGTGAAAGCACCTTTGCTGGTAGGTGAGGGAGTCAGAGTAGGAATCTCTGTATTATTTTTATTTCCTATATAACTTGGCAATATGATTTTTTTTAGGAGGGTAAAACCAAAATTATATTAGCTTTTCAGGAACACTCAGCAATTATTCTTTTCCAGAGTCTGAAGCAAAATTTTCACTGTTGAAAATCCTACTACTACTGAGTGTCATTTACAGAGTAGTTATGCCAAATATAATTTTGATTAGATTTTCAGGAACAGACATGGGTTACTGTAGTTCACAGTAGGTAGTTTTGTCTTGAAAACATTGCAGAACCATGAATTAGTAAATTCATTCAAAAGAGAAGAAAAATTCAACACGTGCATTTGTTAATTAAGAAATACAATTAAAGGAGGCTTGTGTTTATGTTTTGGGCAAAAATTTCCGAAAAAAAAAGAAAAAGACATGTTTCTGTAACAGCCACTTGAGCAACATGGTAACTCTCAATAATAATAACTAATTTCTTTAGACACCCTTCTAGAAATACTAGAATCTCGTCACAAATCCTTCCGTCTACTTGGATCACACTACCGTTTACTTTTTACCTTCTACTTTCAAAGTTAGCAGTTGCTCAGAAACAAGGTTTAATATATTCAAGATCCAAATAGTTCATACTAACAGAATTCATCTTGCATTTTTGTTTTCCCACATGAACATTTGTTTGTGACTTCTATGTCTGTTGTAGATTTAAAATATTGGTTTTGATATAAAACATGCATTATTTATGAAAGACTGGACAAAAGGGGAGTTGCTAGTATACTTACCGAGCTAGTACACAAAAATATTATGGAAGTATTACTAAAATGCCCTACTTCATACTCATATCAGCTTTAGAAGAAGCATTTAATGCCTGAGAAAAGGTAAGTGATAGGTTTATGCAAAACTTGTCAGGGAAGATCTTGTTTCACATCAAGCTAAATTCAGAATCCCCTTCCCTTGGGAAACTGGGAAGTGTCAGTGTCCATTTTCATCCCTTTTTATCATCCCAAAGAAAATGGACATTTCAACATTTCCTACATAAAACCAGCACTTAGTCATCACCAAGAAACAGGCTTCAGCAATAGGCAAGATGTGAAATTGTTAAAGCTGGTCTGGAGGAGGGAAACTAAAATGGTCAGAGGCTGGAGCACCTCTCCTGTGAGGACAGGCTGAGAGAGCTGGGGTTGTTCAGCCTGGAGAAGAGAAGGCTCTGGGGACACCTTATTCCAGCCTTTCAGTACTTCAAAGAGACTTATAAAAAAGGTGGTGAGAATCTTTTTACCAGGGCCTGTAAGGAGGCAACGTTTTTAAACTGAAAGAGGGTAGGTTTAGATTGGATATAAAGCAGCAATTTTTCACAACAAGGGTGGTGAGACACTGGAACAGCTTGCTCAGAGGAGTTGTGGATGCCCTGTCATTGGACGTGTTGCGGGTCAGACTGGATGAGGCTTTGAGCAACCTGATCTAGTGAAAGATGTCCCTTCCCATGGCAGGGGTTGGGCTAGATGAACTTTGAAGGCGTCTTCCAACCCAAACCATTCTGTGATTCTCTGAATCTATTAATCTATGTGAATTCTACTGCAGTTTTATTTATTGTTATACTAATCAACCAAGTTGTTTGTATTTTTCACCAGTGATTACTCTCCCACACTCAAAGATATCAAGAGATGCATTTGACTGTTTAAAGGTACTGTTTCAAGGTGCAGCCTAGGGAGGCACAGAACACAAATTGCAAAAGCTTTTGATTTAGGAAACATCATGGTAGGGAATCATGTTGAAACAAGGCTAAAAATCTTTGTTTCCAGTTCAGTGTTAAACTTTCATTTCCCATTGTGGTGAAGCTCCATAGCTTGAAAGAGCTTCTTGTTTCAAGTGAAGGTGCCCTGTTCTTTCCCACAGGCATGGCAAGCTGGTCAAACCACATCTTCCACAACATACCAGTCAGGGTGGTCAGAGGGAAAGCACTGTGCTACGGAGAGAGATGTAATTTCCCAGAAACATCAGCCAAACTGAGAGATGTGACAAAACAAAAATTGCCTATAAAAATTCAAATTTTTTCCAGAAAGTACATTTTCTGATGTAAAACACCACTTTCTAGCCAGCCCTAACAACTTCTAAAACCTAGACTTTCTTGACATGATTAGGAAAGCAGCGCATGAAGTATGAAGCTAGTCTTTACACATTCCTACATGCAACTGGAAACTAGATCAAAACTGGGTGAACAACTTGCTATAAATGAGGTAGGAGCGTGCAGCCTGTCTTTTCTAGTACTTTCCCTTGTGCAAAGTGGGGACATGGGGGTAGAAAAAGTCTTGACTCCAGGTTCATCCCAACTCATGCAGTGACCAGGAGAGTTAGCCAGGCACCAAGGATAAAATAAACTTCACTCTTCAAGTAAAACAGTAGTGAACCTCCAGGAAGGCTGGGATTCACTGTCCAGTATGTGAACTGTATTTCTGACTCAGAATGCTTCTTTGAACCAATTTTGGAAGCAAGTAATTTATATAAGTAATATTCAGATTTGTGCCAACAATGCAACCCAGCTTTACTGAAATATGACCCAAGAAAGCCTCTTGAAGTGAGCTCAATAAATTAGTTTATTTTACGGCCAGACACAGCTTGAGTCAACAGTTTGTAGTCATTTACTCACAGTTCCACAGTCAGGACACCACTGCAGAAGGAAGAAAACAATAGAACAATCCTAAGCAAGTAGTATCCAATTAAAAAGGAATATACAATGCCTGTTGATCTGAAATGAACATCTATTTCACATTGGTGCATCTTTTTAATCGAGTAGGAACAGTAATGAACAGAGTTTTCTATCACACACTAGTCTATTCATGCTCTCACCGCATTGCAGCAATACCCAATTGCTTTCCTTGCTTTCCAGTACTGCATTAAGCAACACATGGTTTGTTCTCCCTTCCTCTGCCCCAGGGGAAAGGCTTGTAGAAAGATTTGCTCTGATAATTTAGGTGCTTTTCTTTAATGTATATGTTGCAATGTATTTATGTCACAAAGGCAGGTTAAAGAACTCTTGTTTGAGTTTGGATGATGATGATGATTGTGATAGTCTTCAGCTCCTGAGGGAGTTCATTCCAGAGTCTTGGACCAGACTTTGAAAGTCTTTAACCTCATGCACAGAGCACATTAAGGCCAAAGAGTAAATATTTCTTTCTTGATTTTTGTCTTTTTTTTTTGCCTTGAGCCTTAGCCCGTCTTCTAGATCAGCAGTTTTGAAAGTGAGGTGTGCACACCTTAGGGGTGTGCAAGACAATCCACTGGAGTGCACCAAGAAAATACATTTTGCGCCATTAATAAATAAATTAGCAATGTGTTTATTTTCTCTTTAGCTTATCATTTTTTAAATTATATTTTGTGTATGTTTTATAATGTGCATAATACGTTAGGACAGTAGTACATGTATATAATTTATAAATAAAAATATATACATATATTGGGGGTGCATGCTCAAAATCTTTTTACAGATGGGGCCACACTATCAAAAAAGTCTGGAGACCACTGTTCTAGATAGCAGCTCCCTGATGATAGTGCACCCTAACAATACAGACTGACATCCTGAGTTTTGATTAGTATTCATAAGTCAATGCAAAAAAAAACCTCCCCAAAAATATCTGTCAAGCATACTTAAAAGAACCACTGCTGCTGTGGAGAGTCACTGCAACCTTCCCATACCACACGGATTTCTCTGGTGCCAAGAACCTCCTGCAGAAATAGTGTGTAGCTGCTGTCTAACCCAGAATTGGAAGGAATACGAGAACAGGGCACAACAGATCTGCCAACACACGAGTCTCCCGGCCAGAGATGACTAAATATTGTCAGCTCCTGTTTGGGTATCAGCAAGAAACACAGAATTGCTCCCAGACTGTGCACTGAACAGACTGTGGGTTTGTGCATTCACACATAGGAAACTACAGTGGACACACAAATCCTTAAAAAAAAAATCTCTGTGAGCACCTCTTCTGTCTTGTTGAGATTTCTGGCCCAAGAGCTGATACCATTATGTTGTGTCCTCGAAAACTCAACCAAACTGCCAAAATTAGTGTGTTGATGTAGTTGGGTGACCAGTGCTAAGTGCTCTGGTATCAGCATGTGGTTTTGAAAACATAGCCTTCCTAGATTAAATCAAAATATTACAAAGGTGTCAATAGTAATTTTTTAAATCTTTGTGTACATATGTGTCTGCAGGGCTTTTTCTTTGTTTACTCTAACATAATTATTCAACTATGATTTATGCCTAATTTCTAGGAACACTTACAGGATACACTGACAGAAAGTCAAGTAGCCACTTTGATTTAATGTCAATAGTACTATACCTTCATCCATTTTCTCACACACAAAAACAATTAAACGTTTTCCAGTTTACTTAAAACTTCCAGAAGAGCCTGAGTAGTTACACCAAGAAAAGCCTGAAGTTTTCCTGACTAAACTGGGTTTTTACACAGCATTAGAGTTCACACTTTAGAAAAAAATAGACATGCCTTTCTGAAACATCCGTTTGGCAACAACCGTGTTCCTCGTGGCAACATAAGGCTGTTAAGATTCAACAGATTAGGACAACAGCCCATCCATACCATGAAGAGGAAGGAGGAAAGCAAAGGATATAGAGCAAAAATACTTCACACAGGCACCAGAGGTGCTGATGCTTCTGGGACACGCTCCAGGTCCATGCTAGGGTGAAGGGACCAGCCACCAGTGTTGAGGCAACACTTTCCCAGGCACTCAACAGGGTCTCCAAGACAGCCATGGGCATTACTACTATAATTATAATTTAGGCAGGGGAATGCAATAGGCATAAGTTCATCAACACTGGATGTGGGAAGCCATGCAGAGGTTCCCTGTGTTGACAGGCTGAGGGCTTTGATGGTTGGGAGAAACGTCCATTGGTGAGAGGGATGGCACGAGGGCAGTGCAAAGACAGTCAGCAGCGCTTTGGACTCCTTCCCTTGCTGGCACCAGAAAAAAGGGAGCACTAGGCCAGGGAATGGCTGGTGAAGTGGGCAGGGGACTTCAGCAGGGACAAAACGGAGTGTCAGGGCCCAGAGCCCACTCCCACCCCTGGGGGTCTGGTTGCCTGGGCTCAGGGCCAGCTCAGAGATAGCACATCTGGTGACCTTGGGAAAGCTCATCCCAAAAGCCATTCAGGGAGATCTGTGCCAGGGCTGCCCCTCCTTCCCTTGAGACCTGCTTTGAAATTGAGTTTCCTCCCTTTGGTCCCTGTCGGAGTCACAGTGTGGCTGCCCTGCAGCCATGCCTGGGCAATGCTGGCCACAGGCTGCTGGAAGAAAAGATCTGCATGGTCACATCTGGCTCGGCAACAGCAAAAACTGCAACATCCTATAAGGAGAACCTGAGTAATTACCTTTGACAGTGCTAACTCTCCTCCTTACTGACCTAGCATTAGAATTTTTGCTGACAGATTTCACTCAATTTAAGGAATTTTGGTTTAAATTTGATTGTATGAGTGATTAAAGATATCCCGTACAAACATTTTTAGGAATCACTTGAATTCCTTCTAGCAAATAGCCATAATTGTGGCTGCTATATAGAACTGCAGGATTAGCAAACGGTGCCACGATAAATCAGTTTGTGTTGTTTTCTTATTTCCTCCCAAGACAAGTATTCACATTGTTATACAAGGATGACATTTTAGTAAGCAAAATTTTCAAGTCTCACTCCCATTCACCACTGCATGGACTAACTCTGCCCAGTTGAGATTCTGTAGCCCATGATAACTGTAATAACTGCTTGGTAATTAATATGAGGATGTTTTAACTGAGATAGATGCTTTCTATGTACTTTGATAATGTAAGACAAAGAGAGTACCATTGGCCCATGGCAGTCTTAGAAACATGAAAAATGTGTAAAATCATATAGAAAAACAAGAGATGGAAAGTTGATATAACAAAGAGAGGGTTAAATTGGATTACCTGAAGTCAGCAGTCACAGGAGGAGGCTGTGACCTGGCTGAACAGGCACTGATCAAAGTCACAGGGAAAGTGCAGTTGCTTGAGCACCCAGAAGAGGATCCTCATTCCCTTCCTCATTGGAGTGTATCTTCCACAGCTGGTCCATTGCACATCAGTCCTAGCTGCAGGCTAAAAAACACATGACAGCTACGGAGGACCAACAAAAAAACCCCAACCAACCAACAAACATGAAATACCATGACTATACTATATATTCAGTCAGATAAAGGTTGAAATCCAGTGGCTTTCAGAGCTGACCTCCATTCAGAGTAGACAACTAACACAAAGGCACACAAAAGGATCAGAAAGATGTGAATAAGAAAGACTAACAAATCTTAGTTAGAAACAGGCTATGTTACTTTAAAAGAGGGCTGGAATGAAGCAGAAATGCCTTGCATTTGCTAAGGCTAAACTGGCCATAACTATAGCCACAGGAATACAGAAGAGAAAAAATCCCTCCATCTCCTGAGTGCTCGGCCCCAAGGAGTGAGCAGATTTTCAGCTCCTGCAGCATGCTTCACATCAGCTCTTTCAGTCCTACTTCAAAAAAAATATATCTCTTTAGCAAAACCCTGTGTCCTTTCTTCATGGAAGCACATGAAAACACACTTATCTAGAGGTAAACACATGTTCAAGTGGTTTGCTGGGAAAAAAAATATTTTTAATTTAGGCTGCAGGTGACTGACTCAAACAAAAGCAGTGCTGTCAGCGTACAGAAAGAAAAAGAAAAGAAACATCAAAAAACAACTGTGCGAATCCACAACATTGAGAAGATTGGAATAAGCTGAACTTCTTCCAAAAGCAGCAATATAGTTAGCAGTCATAACAGGTACAACAACAGTGGATAAAGCACAATCCATTAGTAAGGATATCTAGAAGCCCCAATCTGAAAAGACAAGAAAAGACAAGCTAAAGAGATTAGGAAAATACTACAAAGGAGAAGAAAACAGAAATCAGGAGATAAACTCTAGAGTGCATCTGTCACACAGCAACAGTTTGACGAAGACAGCGGAGGGGATCTGTGAGAAGAAGGAAGAACACATACCCTGGCTGCTCCAGGCAAGGCGATGGTGCAGCTGGAGAAGGCTCTACAAGAGGAAGGACCCACCTGGGAAGACTGGGTGACAGGGACATCTGCTCACAGCCAGGCAGATAGAACTCTTCTCAGAGCCCTGTGTGCAACTGGACCCCTCTAGCTTTATTGAGTAAGGGGAGCCATGCACACAGCGACTATGAGAAACCTGCGAAGTGGGAACGGAGGCTGGACCCCACCCATGATGTGAATTTCCCCCAGCAGTGTCACACCAGTGTGATACACAGCCCCAGAATGGACTGTCCCTTGGCCAAGGGGTAGCAGTGCCACCCTGCACCCAGGGATCCCTGTGCATCTGGCAGCTGCAAAGGAATAGCCCAGGTTCTGGATAAAAAAATTGTATTTAATTCTGCCAGATAGTCATTGATACTCACCTGTTAGAACTTACACCGTTTTGCAGAATGAGAAGGCTTTAACACCTTTAGACGCTTTCAAATTATTTTGTATTGCCAGAGAGATAGAAAAATACTTAGTATAAAAGAGAATTAAGCCAGGAATGTGTCAGAGAAAAGGCACAGACATGTTTGGGAGAGCTATAATACCCAGAGCGCAGGCAGGACTAAGTCACGCTCTGGCACTGCGCTCGCAGACAGGTGTGCCGGTCGGTCACATTATCATTCTTCCAGTTGTTTCTTACCGCTCCTCTGCCAAGAGCTTCCACCCCCACAGCTCTGTTGGCAGAAGGAATTAAGTGAGCGCTCCCTCGCGTGCTTCCAACAGTCAGATGGATTAGTCAACCAAGAGGGTTTAAACCAACCTGCTCGCTTTGCCTGAAGCAAAAGAAAGAGCTCTTGAACAAACCCTTTTACCAGCAGCGCTGTGGCAGTAGCAACCGCAGCATCAAAGGGGTAACGTGTAGGTGCAAACTGGCAAAATCTTCAAATGGTGCAGACAGATCTGGAACACTGTGTCTGTCCATAGCTTTACAAGTACACACAAGCTATAGAATCTTACATGCACAACACCTGTCCATGTATTCATTTTATTCTGCAGCAAATACAAAGTTCATGCAATTACGCTGAAAATTCTTCTACCGTGGGCTAAGTTAAGGCATGTTATCTCATACTCGCTGTGTGCTAAGAGTGTGCAAGGGAACAGTTATCAGACAATGGATGGTAAGTTTTAATTCTTGATACCTTCCTAACCTACCTAAGGTCATAAGGTGTCATTGTGAAAAGTTAAATAATTGACCTGAAAAACGTTGTGATTTACCTTTCCAAATGTCAGTTACAAGGTATTCCAAGAGAAATAACTGCACAAACTGAATCTGAATTCAGTTTACCGAAGAAAAAGCTACCAATTGTAGTCTAAAAATTCTGCTGACACTTTACAAATGTGCGAGTTTCTATTATTGGGAATTACCCTTTCAAAAGTCTTCTCTAATTGTAATCTGGAAGCAAGGATTGTGACATGAACAGATATGCCTGTGCCATGTTGGACAGCAATGAAATCTCAGCACACAAACATTCATCCCAAAATGCTCAGTGCTCCTTCGGCAGCTGAACCCCTGCCACCAAGATCTATTTCAGCTGCACCTGAGCACACAGCACAGGCATCACCTCAGACTAGGGATGGCATCAAGGTTTCTGAGCCCTTCCTCAGCTTTGATCACTGTCTTCTCTCCCTACTACTTGTTCTGTGGAGTAGCACAGTTAGTACTCTTAATACAAAGTGATGGCTTATGCTGTTTATTTTCTGCTACAATCTAATTTTCCACCTTTGGTATATCAGGACAAATGTGCACTCGTTCCTGCCCCAGTAATAACGCTGATTCCTACATGCTTACTTTGCTGCATGATCCCCACAGCAGATCAACACATTCTGCAGAGTAATGCTTTTGCTTAAGAGACAAGAGAGCCCTCTCTCCTATCAGTGAATTTTGAGCTTCCAAAATCCCTCAATAAGCAGGAGCATTTCAACTGAAACTTCATATGCCTAAGAATACAGATTTCTAGTAACACAAAAACCATGCTAGAAAAACTCGAAGTATCTTTGAAAAAAGTCTTGAATCTTCTCTATTGAACCAACATCGATCACAGAGATGTGCTGTAGGGATCAGACAACATCCCACTGGTTTCAGAAGCAATCTTGGAAGAGTCGTCCTCCTCATGAAAGTGTTTCCTATGTCACAGCAGGAATTTTGGCACACAGATCTTTCCAGATATCACATGCTGTATGACCAGTATTTTGCTGAAAATGCTATGATTGGCATATACTAGTATACACTGGTATACTGACACACGTTTTATCAGCAGTATTTTGCTGAAAATGCTATGATTGGTATACACTGTTTCACATATACATAAAATATATTTATATATGATTGGTATACAGTGAGATATATATGTACATGATGTCTCTCCCGGCATGATCTGTTTCTCACTCATTTCTCTAAGAGTTAGATCAGACTTCAGATACTCTCCTCAGCTGCAACACAAAGAGATGCTGGATGTGTGTAACAAGCTACCTGTATGGATAACACACCGTTCCTGATCAACAGGATACTCTAAACCAGGCACCACACAAATTTAATCCTCACAGTCTTGCACAATGGGTTTTATTACCTAAAAGCAAAAGATTCTATTCTTTGTACATGAGCTTGCTATTTGTTCATTGAAACCCTAATTCAGCAGAATATACAAACACAGGTTTAAATGTTTTGATGGAATGAGCTTGAAGTAGTATTAAATATAGACTTGATTAGTGATGATGTTCACCCACAGAGGAGCTTTATAAGCCATTCTTCCCAGATATACATACAGCTGGCATGATAAACAGGATTTTATGTGATGTTCACTCCCTTTCACAGCATTATGTCCATTTAAATATTTTTAAATATTGGACTTTTAGATCCTGGAAAACAAAAATAAGTGACAACTGATGCCCTCCTAGGGTGTCTCCCTTGCACAAAGTACTACCAGTAACTGACATCTGCATAGCTTAGATTTGGGTTATTCTAGATTTGGAGCAAAATGCCATACTGCAGCAGTGTATATATCATGATGCATTGATTATTAATTCCACTCTTTCATGTGAGGGACTAGCTTTTCTTTTGCAGGAAGCCAAATCAGTTTATGATTCTTTCCCGATGAGCTGTGAGAGATTGTTGTGTCTGTAACATACAGGAAAGCAGCAGAAAGAACCAAAAGATTTTCAGAGAAATAAGGAAGCTGCATGTTTTAGATTGTGGGGTGACAATAAAACCCTGGCAGATGTATTGTTAACCTCCTCTACCCCCACCTCCCCCTTTTGCCCCTCCCTCTCCCCTTTTCCCACTCAGCACAGGCGATCGGGAGGGAAAGAAGGACAGAGAGAAGAGAGTTGGAAAAAATTAAAGATGTTTTACTAATGCTGCTCATAAGAATATAGAAAATAATACAAAATATACAAAACCAATCTTGAAAGTCTCAGCAACTGCAGAGCCGGCACCCAAAGTCCTGGATTGGACTCTGCAGCCAACCGGAGCTGGATTCAGTCTGTCACTAGGCCTCAGTTCGCAGGGACGACTAGCAAGGTCCTCTCCTAATGTCGGCCATAAGCAGAAGGGAAAAGGGAAAGAAGAAAGGGGGCGAGATCCTCGTGATCTCCCACTTTTATACGATGTATTCACGTGAATGGAATGTTATACACAGTTGGTCAGTTTCTTGGTCACTTGTTTCTCATCGCCCCTCTTGCGAGATGTCCATCCATACTTATCAATAAGTTTGCATTCCATTGCTAGGTTTACCAAAACATATGTCTGTTTCTCCAGGAAAATGCAGCTAATATGAAGGCTTTAGCTGACAGGCAAAATCACTAAAAGAGAAGCTTGTTTTTAACAAAACCAGGACAATGTTGTATTTGGAGACTTAGATTTCAGAGTGAACAAAACAATATTTGCTATCTACAGGACTGGGATGGTTAACCACTGGAGATATGAACTTCAGCAGTAAACAATGACTTGAGAGAGAGTATTGGTGAAAAAGGTATATTAAAGAATTACCGTGAGGTGTACATCAGTGATTTTTTTCAACTATGAATCTTAGCATGCAGGTTTGTCAGGGGAACTGAAAACCAATGATGAATAAACAGCAAATTACTGTTTCTACAAAATAAATATATTTTTGCTACAGCATCTTAGGATGCTTTTTGAAATAGTCCCGTCACAAATATAAAACCTCATGTACAACGAAGCAGTCTGAAAACAAGAATTTTTGCGATGAAGATTAAGTTGTTTCAAAATCTTTGCAAATTACTCAGTGACAAAAAAAGTGTCTGGGGAGACGTGTGTCCATGAAGACACTCAGTAAAATGGAATTATCAAATAGACTAATACAACCTCAATTCTGCTGTGAGAGAGCCATTACAGAGCAATTAAATTAGCCAAAATAATTTGTTTAAGTTCCCTTTGTTGAGTGCACTGTGCAGGAGTGGAAGACCTTGTAGCAAACTGACGAAGTGAAAGTGTGGGGAGCGGATTTGGGAGGAGCTATTACCAAAGGTCTTCTCAGCAAACAGTCCAGGAAAGTCCGAGACGTTGTTCCTGAGCAACCAGTTGTGACTTTGAGGTTGGCTCTGCTTTGAACTCAGTTAACTCCAGAGGTTTCCTCCAATCTAAATTACTTTATGATTCTCTATCGATACATTAGCACTCAAGGTTACCTGCTGCAATCAAATGACACTTCTTTGCGTTCCATAACAGGAAACCTGTGGCTCACTATCTTACTGTCCCTCCTATGTATCTTATCCCAGTTCATTCCAGGACATCCACCGCGTAGGTTTCTTTTAAAAAAACAGTCCTGGGTGCAGTTTACATTCCCTGAGATTACAAGAAGTGTGCTCCATAAATGTGAATCCCAGGAGGGATTCTCACATTAAATTTTCTGTATACTCTTAATGCAATCTGCACCAATTGAAACATACAGTGGGAAATAATCCACAACATCTAACGTCTTTCTTTATACGCAATATAAAATAGGTAAGCAATTCTAACCTAGGTAAGTGCTGAGGCACTAGTCAGCTGATGAATGTTGCCAGGCGAGGATCGAGCACCACAGGAATGCAAAAACATTGATACACCACAAAGCCCAAAAGTTTATGAAGTATGCGTCAGCTTTGCATTTTACGGAGGCTGTGTCATGGGAACCCTTTGCTTTGATGGACCCAGATCTGAATCGCTATCTCCACCCTCCCACCAGGCACAGCAAATTTCAGAATCCTTCAATTCCCATCACTCTTCTTCCACCTTGCCTAAATTCAGACCATCTTTGCTCCTCTCCTGAAAATGCTGCTTTTTAGAGTTTATCTGTTTCTCCACAACCAACTTAACTCTCCCTCTCCAAATCTTAGAAAGATTTTTGCAAATTAATCTTCCACCAAACATGTCCTTTTCCCAAATAAGTCTTTCGAAGGATGAAAGAATTCTTGCTTACAGCATTATTTACAGCATTTTTATAGTATTCTTGCAAACCCTTCTCAAAAGATGAAGTCAGCTCTCCCCAATCCCTGCATGTTTCCAACCCAAGATATGGAGGAATCTTTTTTACTACTGAATGTATCTGCGTGACACCACAGTGACAGCAACACACATCCATCTGGAAGACCCTCTGACACTTCTTGTTATCTGTTGTACTGGGTCTGGCTGGGATGGAGTCAACGTTCTTCTCAGCAGGTCGCACAGGGCTGTGGTTTAGATTTGCGCGGAATGGTGTTTGCAGAGCATGAAAGCCTTTTCTGTTTCTTACCCTGCCCCCCCCAGGGAACAGATCGGGGGTGCTGAAGAGGCTGGGAGGTGACACAGCTGGGCAGACGGCCTGAACTCACCAAAGAGATGGTCCATGCTGTGTAACATCAGCTCCACAGCCGAGCAGAGGGTTGAGGGCAGTTAACCGTCTCCTTATCAGGAACTGCCTGGGCACCGATCTACCCGCGGGAGGTGGAGAGCAATCGCCTCGGCATCACTTGCCCCATTTTCCTTCTTTCTTCTCCTACGTCTTCCCTTATTAAACCATTTTTCATCTCGATGTACGAATCTTTTTGGCTCCTCCTGTCGTGCTCCCGGTGCGGCTGGGGGAGAAGCAAGCGGTGCTGCTCCCGCCCGCCGCGGTCATCCCGCGGCTCCGCTCCCGGTCCCGCCCTGCGCCTCGAGCCTTCGCCCCGCGGAGGGACCCGCCCCGCCGGCACGTGCGGGCCGGGCACAAGCCGCGCGCGCTGCCCGGCAGCCCGCGCCTGCGCTGCGCCGCGCCTAACGGTACCGCCGCGCCCGGCCGCCCCGGGAGACTCTGCCGCGCCGCTGCCGCCGCTCGTCCCGCCGGACCCGCGGGGTCCCGCTGCGCGTGCGCGGGGCAGCGGAGGGAGGGGACGGAGGGGGAACGGCGGCCCCTCGCGGAGGGGGTCGCTCCCCCGCCCCCCCCCAACCCTCCCCGGCCGTGTGACGGGCGGGGCGGGGCGCGCGCGGCGGGGCGGGCGGGCGGCGCAGGGGCGCGTGACGCGCCCCAGCTGTCGCGCCCGCCCCGCGGCCCCCCGCCTGCCCGCCCCCCGCTCGCGCTCCCCCTCCCCTGCGGTGGCTCTCCCGGTGCATTGTGGGAGCAGTCCGTTGTTCATTTGCCATTCGACCTGATCCGGGGCCTGTCGGGACGGAAGCGCCGCCGAGCCGGATCCATTGTGGGGAGCCCGCGGCGCTGATCTAGGCCGGAGCCGAGGCGGGGGGAGCGGCCGGACTTGGTTTCTCGCGGCCGCCACCCCCGCCCTTCCCGCACGGCAGCCGGCGCCTCCTTCCTCGTTCCCGGGGGCAGAGCCCTCGGCCGGGCGGGGAGCGGCGGGCCAGGGGGGCGAGGCGGGCGGGGGGCGCGCGCGCCATGTTCGCGGAGATGAACCGGCGGACGCTGGCGTTCCGGGGCGGCGGCCTGGTCACCGCCACCGCCGCGGCGGCCGGCGGCGCGGCCGAGGCCTGGGAGCGGCAGGACCCCGAGCCGCTGAACGGGCGCGGGGCGGACGAGGAAGTGGAGCTGGAGGGGCTGGAGGCCGAGGAGCTGGAGGCCGCCGCCGACGACAAGGAGCTGCTGCTGCCTCAGGACGCCGTGTCGCCCCCCGCCGCGGGCCCCATGTTCGCCGAGAGAAACCGCCGGACACTGGCCTTTCGGGGCGGCGGGGGGCTGCTTGCCGCCCCCTCCGCCGCTAACAATGGCTGTGAGGCCTCGGCCTGGCCGCGGAAGCACTTCAATGGGCGGGGGGCGGACGAGGAGATGGAGCTGGAGGGCGCGGAGGGCCTGGAGCCGGAGGGCCTGCTGGAGGGGAAGGAGCTGGTCCAGGACGGGGGCTCCCTGAGCGACAGCAGCGACGAGGAGGACGGCGAAGGGGGCAGCCTGGGCGACGGCAGCGGCGCCGAGGGCGGCAGCTGCAGCAGCAGCAGGCGGTCGGGGGGCGACGGAGGGGACGAGGCGGAGGGCAGCAGCGTGGGCGCGGGGGAGGGGGAGAGCATCAAGCATTTCCCGCTAGCCCGGCCTAAGTCGCTGCTGCAGAAGCTGCACATCTCCTTCCAGGGCTCCTGGCTCAAGGAGTTCCCATGGCTCTACTACTGCCAGGAGACCGGCCTCATGTCGTGCGCCTGGTGCACCGCCGCGGCGGCCGCCGCCGCCCCGCCCGAGCTCATCATAGCCGGCGGGGCCCTGCCCGGCGGGCACGACGAGCTCTGCAAGGGCACCCGCAACTACAAGCGGGCCCTGCTGCTGCGGCACCACCTCTCCGCCGAGCATCGCCTGAACGAGCCCGCCAGCGCCGAGCAGGTAGGGGATGCGGGGCGGCGGTGGGTGGGGGAGCGGCCGGCCCCTTCTCTTGTATAGTTACTTTATTTGCCCGCGTGTGTTAATTTTAAAAGGCTTCCCGTGTTGTGGTTGCCCGGCGGGCTGGGCACGCAGAGCTGCCCTCGCCTGCCGTGTCTGCAGAGAGTGCGGTTTCCCATGCGGGCCGGCTCTCCCGCTGGGTCCGGGCAGCTCAACGCTGTCCGACCCGCTGTCGTGGGGCCCGGGAGCTTTTGCACCAATGGTTGCGTGTGGCTGTACCTGGTGAACGTGGCCTCGCCGTTCGGACGTGACGGGTGCCGTTTTCATTAGTTTATTTGGTTATCTCGTGAAGATAAAGCGGCGGTGTGGGAAAAAGTTGCGTATGCGTGCCAGTGTTGCTGCACTGATTTAAAAGCACTCGTTACAACTTCCTCCTGCGGTACCGGGGAAGGGAGGGTAGTGTCCGGCTAACGACTTCGTGTGAACTGGTGCTTGCCACCGTGAAATTAGAATTACTCTGCTGTTGTTAACGGTATGGTCCCTGTGCAGTAATCGGATAACTCTCTAGTCGAAACCTTCTCAGTTGAATCTTTTTTTTTTCCCGATTGTGTTGCTTTAGATTGAGCTACTGAGCAAGAAGTCTGGAATTGCTTGGTGTATGTTTGAGATAAACATGTGGTTTCCTGAAAGCCATGTTAATATGCCAGCTCTCCTCTAATGCTTTAGGAGTAGTGAGACTCTTCATATTCTCTGCTTGAAGTTATTGTGTTTCTTGGCTGCTCTTATGAACAAGACAGTGCTAACTCTAGAACATATGTGGATGAAAAGCTCTTCAGGAACGCTCACGTTGAATCACCAGCCTTCTGCAGCCTTTCCCCGTAAGGATGTCTGTGCTGCGAAACTTCACTTGGATTGCCTGGCTGGTGATTAGCTTGTTTCCGCTGGCAAGTCTATGTGCTTCAGGTTAGGCTAGTGCTTGAACTGTTGGGCTGAAATCGAGCTGATCACTATTCAGAGCTCAATTAAAACACCCACCTTGGTTGTATAGATATATCTGGAGTCCAAATTGTAGTGCAATACTGAAATTTGGCTTATTGGTTGAATGCTTTAGCAGCTCAGGGTACCTTGGACAAGAGCTGCTATTCTGATGTTACGGTATAAGGATGACACGTAAAATGTTAGGGTAACGTAGGTTTTTCTTGGAGCTAGTTGAAAAAGGAATGCAAGTTTTATGGGAAACTACTGCAGTATCACAAGGAAAACCTTATGCTGCGTAAATATCAGTTATCCTTATGCTGCGTAAATATCAGTTATCTAAAATATTTTGTTTGGATTTATAAATGCAATGTCCGCCTTCAAGATGACTAATACTATCTTTTCAGTAAGTGTTTTTCTAAGGCAACTACTGTTACAGACACCTTATGGCCGTAGGTCATCTTATCAGTTTCCTCCCATCTGGGGTTTGCTATGCACTCTGCAGTATCTTAGCCCAACTTGCCTTAAATAACTTGGTTTTGATTTTGAAGCTTTTATTTTTAATTTCTTTTATCTTTGACTATGTTCTTTTTGTTTAATGTTATTGCAGTATATTCCTTAACATCTCGTTGCCTAGTTTCTAACTTTGAGTTGTGAATGATTACTCTGTGAAGATATGTCCTGTCACTGTGTAACCTCCAGTGTCAGTAGATGTTGCTAATTTGTGCCCCACTTGGAAGTTTCTCTCTTTCCCATTAAGCCATGTGTAAATAAAATGTATTCCAAGCAGTTTTTCCTACTAAACTTACTAGTTTTTTCTTTCTGTTGTCTTATTCCCAGTCTCACCTTACTGTCATAAGACTATTTAATACTATGAGGGTGGAAGAGGGGACAGAGTATTTGCTTTCATGTCAGAGTAGCCTAAAAGTTAATATAAGTGTTGATTTGAAGATTAACCTTTCATTGTCATGGGAATTTTTATAGAAGTGAGTTTCTGATTTTATACCATTGGTAGTTCAAGAAAAAACGTTTGTAGTAGTTGTAATAATAAATGAAACAGTAGGATAGATGAGATGTGTCTGGCTCTTTCGTACTGTACTAGAGATACAGAAGCTTACTTTGTCCAGACTTTAAGGTAGCTGTACAGAGATTGGCATTTTCAAGTGGAAAACAGTGCTGGATAGATCTTTTGTGCAATTACATTTCAGTTTAAAATTTCTCATGAGGGAAGGAATTGCAGTTTTTCAAGAGTTAGTGTAGTTTTGTGTGTGGTGCACTTTATCACAAATCTGATTAAGAATCTTTGTTTTCTTTCTGCTTTTGTTTAATTTCCATATCCTTTCACACTTTTAATAACACTTGAATTTCTCTTGATACATATGTTTAAATGAGTACCGAAACAAGAGCCCTGTTTTTTTTCTGAGTGCCATAGTACCAGATACTTGGAACAAAAGCAGGTAATTTGTAGCCTGACCATATTTCCAACATACATAATGAGGCAGCAAAGCTGTTTAGATTTAATGAAACTTGAGAGAGATCTTTCAGCCTTTGTCTTAGAGACAACACACGTGTATCCTTGACTTGACAAGCTTCAACTGCAGGGCATGTTTAGCAGCTGTTAATAAACATATGGCACAGTGCCACTGTTCAAGTGCGAAAAGGAAACTGTAGGCGTTAAGACAGTAAAGCAGTGTAAGTTTCTATAGGTCTGTTGGCTATTACACTCATGAAGAAATGAGTGATGATTTCAGTTTATTTTTGGGATACATTTAATTAGGAATGCCAAAATACATTGCAAGTGGTTGCAGCTGCTGTTAATGCAAGGGTGCTGAGCTGTCAGTTGGTGCTTCTTTCTAAGACAAAAATCTTGACTCCTTTTCTTTCTCTTCTAGTTTTTGAAATAATCTGTCTCCATATTAAAACTCAAGGAAATACATAATTAGCCTGCAACTACCTTATATATTTTATTTTTTTTTAAATAAACAGGCTATTGTGTTGCCAAAATCTTAAGAAATAAACACTTACTGGGAAATCACTGCAAAATATTTTAATTCTGTGATGAATTTAGATCCATGAGATGCAGATTTATTGGCTGCTGGGGGTTCCTTCCCTCAAAGCTGCTGCTTAATACATTTTCTCTCTGGACATAATTTGAAGCTGAACTTTGGAATTACTGCCAGAAAAGCTTTCTTCAGCCTAACAGGCATGTTGGTTTAAAGCAGAAGCTCTCCAAAAGGACGAAGGCCTTTGATGTGTTATTTTTTCCATGTGAACTGTAATTGTTTGCTTTGTGTGAGTGGTGATGAATAGAAGTTGTGCTTCAGATGTAAGAGTTACATTATAGTGTTCTAAGTTAATTTCTTGAATTACTTTTAGAAGAGCAAAAGAGTTGAGGAAGTCAAGCCTTCAGAGTAAGGACTATCATTTACTGTATTTTTCTATAGCGTTTTTACCAGACCTTGAACTACTTGATTAGATATTATGCACTTAATGAAACAGTTTTAAATTTCTGACTTTTCTGTGAGTGATTCTATGGCATGTAAAATAGCAGCAGAGCATCATATGTGCAGCTGGTAGGACCATCTTTTGAGATAATTTTCTTCTGTAGCTGCATGTGCTTAAGAAGTTCCTGATAGCTCACTTTTGTTAGAGGATCCATTTTCCAGGGTAAGAATTAATTTGGGGGCGTACGGAAACTGCTGTAGAGTATGGTGTGGTAAGGGGAAGGGATTACAAAAATGTGGCATAACTACTTTTCATATATGTACAGCTGAGATGGAATCCATGGTTAGATTGGTTTGGGTTTGGTTTTGTTTGTTTTGTTTTTTCTTCTTCCTCCCCCTGACTGTTCTAGCTCCCAGGAGACAGAGTATGCTGATGGCACAGAAGGAAAAAGAAAACCAAGTTTCTAGTAGCAGTTTTTGGTCATCTGTTTCTGTTCCTATTAGCTTTTAGGCAAGTTTAATTAGTGCATTATACATATGAAACAGTAATTTATTTTGGGGAGTGTTCAGATGAGTCTAATTGAAACTGAGCACAATATTGGTTTCCTTGAGTAGTCTCTGTTGTATCACTTTTTAATCTCACCTACAGAGAGAAGCTTTTCAGCCATACAGTGCTGTAGATTCCACAAGTAAAACTGAAACGGTCCTGATTTTTATTCTAGATTTCTTATCAGGTTTTACTAAAGGAGAAGTTGGTTTGCTCTTGTAACTTAAGTAACGGGGATATTTGGTCTGTATTCTGAAAATGTAATTGACATCTAATAAAATATCATTACTTTGTGGTTCTCATCAGTAAAACAGTACTCTTATGATGATGTGCCACGAGCATAACTTAACAGAAGCTAAAACTTTTTAAAATTTTTTCTGTAAGGATTTTTTGCACCCTACCTCCTATGGAACTCTGAACTTTTTCAGTACAAAGGGGAGATGTTTAAAACTCTTCAAGGTGTATTTTTTTTTTTCTCATGGCAAATGTTAATTCTACTTGACACACTTGGTTTACATAGGCTTGATAACTGTTCAGATGCCAAGGCTTTTGTTTCATTTGAGGTGTGGCATTAGCGTTA
This sequence comes from Streptopelia decaocto, assembly GCF_964273445.1. NCBI lineage: Eukaryota > Metazoa > Chordata > Aves > Columbiformes > Columbidae > Streptopelia > Streptopelia decaocto. Next base: position 30,720,561 of record NC_138655.1, on the reverse strand, counting down.
GCTACTTCCATAGCAGCAGTTGTTTCCAATATTACAGTTTTAAAAATCTTTCTGTACCCATTCTCTTTTCCCCCAACACATGACCCTATAGCTTAGACATTTCTTGCATAGTGTTTCATATTTTCACTCAGTCTTCTGGTCTTTTCACAATGGAGACTTTGGTCTTGTGTTTCTGTAGCATGTTTGTGATCCGCACCTCACTTTTACCATGTTTTCTTCGAAAAAAAATATTGTAAATCTTGATTATTTTTATCAGCTTTATTGAATGCATCCACATGCTCAGTTAAAATGTACTCTATCTCCATTCTTTAATCAGACATTTGTAAAAAGAAAATTATCACTGCAGATTACTTTTGAATTTTATGTGGTGTTTAACGTGTTCTGAGAGAGCTAAACTGTCAGCTATCATAGCACCTACCTAACAGTGACTGTGTGAGATGTGACTGATGACTGACTTTGTCTGGAGCTACAACACTTTAGGGTATGATAATTCTCATCTTTATCTCATCCAAAGTCAGTGTAATTGGTGTTTTGAAACTGTGCAGTGCCTTGTTGCTGGAGTGATGGAAAACTAGTCCAGATCCGAAATCCGCTGAGAATTTAAAGAATGGTAGACTTAGTTGTAACTGATTGCACTTTCTTTTTCAGAGTTCTGATCTGAGGGAGTACTTGGGTATGCCAGAGAGCACACAGGAAAAATTAAGCTGAGGTTGGACAAAGATCTGTTGCTTGTTTTCATATAAAAGCCCAAATGCTTTTATTTCTGCCTCTTCTTTTCACTGAAGTGTTCTTCTGAGAAGGGTAGAAATTTAGAAGCAACTTGAATGTGACAACAAACTGAAATTTCTCTACAGGAGATGCCAAAGTGGTGCAGTTTCTATTTTGGTTATGCTGGGCATTATTTGCTACTTAGGGGTGTAGATACCGTTTTAGAGGATGTAGTTGCAGCCTTAGTTGTCATCCCAGTAATCCACGCTGGGATTTATAACTCGAGGTGAATACTGATTTAATGTACTAATTCCTGTGTGGTAGAAAGTGATTGTTTTTCATATAGCTGGTTTCTGTCATAGTCCCAAATTAAGAGTAGTACTTTTCTGCAACATACACTTTAGCCCAGTATAGGTCACGTGCTCGTGACAGCATTAATGTTACCTTGTTAATGCTGATTTAGACCTGTAATGTTGAGGCAGTTGAGCTTCAGTGATACCTCTAGCCCCCCAGTCTGTGAATGGTTTGAGAAAATAAGAGAAAATAGTGACATACATAATTTGCAAAATCTCATCTCTTATCCTAAACCATATCAGAGCCAGACAGTTTTGAACTGTCCTTATTTGCTAGGGAAGAAGAGTGTCTTAGAGATCCAGTGTAAAACAGACTCTATCTGTCATCGCTGCTCTTGATGGCAGCACATATCAGTCAATATGGTCTCAAATATGCCAGTCTGTGGTGTTTTCTGCTTTGTTCTAGATGCTGCTTTGTAGCAGCTCTGAATCATCGTTGTCTGAACATCGCTTATAAATTTTCTAAATGCTCTAAAATCCAGTTCAGATCTCTTGTTACTTATCAGCCTCTCACTGTCTGATCTAATCTTCACTAACAACTAGTTTCTTGATGTTGGATTGTCTGATACTATTTTTAGCAAAATTTTCAAGCCATGTTTCAGATCACATCTTAAGAAGATTGTAGGAAGACGCTTAAGTACATATTGTCTGTATAATAAGTATGTACCAGTTAAAGGTGCTGCTGCTAGAAAGTTTCAATGAAGCTTGTTTCAAGAAAGTCCTGGTTAAATAACATAATGGAAGCTTAAGTTTTGGTCACCTGCAGTATTCTGTCTGCCTGTCATGCAGTACAGCTATTAATTCTAAGGCTGCCACAGTTAGAAAATAAAGAATAAATGCCTAATTTGTAGAACTGTATAAGAAAAATATCTGCTATTTGAAGTACTTCAGTAATATGTTTTCTAAAGAAAACACTAAGACTTAGATTGGGAGATAAAAACCTAAGCTTCATGTATTCATTTCTCAGCACAAGAAAATGTTGAATCAGTTGTCAGGGTTCTATATACCCATTGAAGTGGAGGTTTCTAGGGAGAAACAAGGGTTTGGATATGTGAGAACCATCTAGTTAAATCTTTGGAAAGAGAGACTCCTGAATCTTTAATATATGGGGGTTAAGAACAACAAGTGCTTCACACGCAACTAAATATTTTTTTTTTTACAATTGGCTGAAATTTCCTTTGCCCTTGAGGCAATTCTGCTAGTTCTGGTGTTCCGAGTTTGGAGGTGGGAGGGTGCAGAATGAGATTGTGATTCTTAGTTTTCAGAAATACTTTTCAAAATTAGTTATTCCAGCCTGCCTTTATGACCAAGAACATGAATAAAAGAAGTTTAACGTTATCTTCTTAAGTTTATTTTCATGTCTCTGTTATAGTCTTGGAGGACTAAGGAGTGCATTCACTAAGAGCTAATTATGGTTGTGTTTTTTTTAATTGCAGGAGTCAGAGTTACCATCAGAACTGAATAATGAAGGATACTGTGATTTTAACAGCAGGCCAAATGAGAACTCTTACTGCTATCAGCTCCTGCAAGAGCTCAACGAGCAGAGGAAGAAAGGCATTCTTTGTGATGTTAATATTGTGGTGAGCGGGAGGGTCTTCAGAGCTCACAAGAACATCCTGGTTGCAGGCAGCCGCTTCTTTAAGACTCTGTATTGCTTTACAAACAAAGAAAACCGTAACCAAACCACTGTTACCTATTTAGACGTTGTTGCTGTTCAAGGCTTTTCTGTCATCTTGGACTTCTTATATTCTGGTAACCTTGTGCTTACGAGCCAAAATGCCATTGAAGTGATGTCAGTGGCCAGCTACCTTCAGATGACGGAAGTTGTCCAGTCCTGCCGCAACTTCATTAAAGATGCCTTAAACATAAGTATAAAATCGGAAGCTCCAGAGACCGTTGTAGTGGATTACAACAGAAGATCTGTTAGTAGGGATGGTTTGTCTCCAAGGGATCAGAAAGTTGCCAGTTTCTGGGCAACGCGAAACCTTACCAACTTGGCAAGTAGCATAAAAACTGAGAACGATGGTTACTCTATCGATGAGGGCCAAATGGAAAGCTACCAAATGAATGACTGCAGTTGGGTCCAGGACAGCTCACCTGAAATGGCTGAAAATGAATCTCAAGGTGAGGGAAAAGTTTTCGTATGGAATGACATGGGTGGACAGGGACAATCAGTTCAAGATCCTGGAAAAGCAAGAAGGAAAAACCAAACTGCAAAGAGATTTATTTATAATATACCACCTAATACTGAGGAGAACTCAGAAGATTGCTCGGTGTTGCAACCGTCAGTCCCATACCCAGAAGAAGATTTGTCATTTATTAAAGAAGAAGCAGGTAAGTATTGCTTAATGTCAGCCGTGTCATTTGAAAACTAAACTATTGAATAAAGTATGCGAGAGTGTAATTTTTATAAACAGATGGTGGATAGGATGTTTTAGTGAAGTCAGCACACCAATCAGGTCACCAAATCAGTAATCTGGTTTTCCACCTTGGCTGGAGAAAGGAATGACAGTGCTGTGCCATGTGGTATGTAACATGCTCTTTGCATTTAGCACTTGAGTTGGGGATCCTCACCAGCTGGTAGCAACTAAAACTACTATATTTACATTTAATCTGTAGCTACTATTAGGCACAAAATCAAGGAGTGATAACTGGTGGTTAATGATGTTAGCTAGTTGTAGAGAGTGAAAGGGCCTTTATTATTCCCTTCCCTACACTAGCAGAAGATTTTTGTGGCAGTCTCCCTCACTTGTGTCTCCAGAAGCAGAAGTCAACTTTCTGCTGGTGTTTATTGTAGGGGTATGTGGGAAGCTACAAAATGGAGTAATCCTGGCTGGTATAATAGAAACTCATGAAGCATATTTGTTATACAGATGGGTAAGAGATGGCACAATGACATAGGGTAGAGGGAGTATCTTCTTGTTGAACTATTCTTTAAGCAAATCTTGAGAATGACTGAATTAATAGGATTTTTTTCCTGAAGGACCTATGGTTAATGTAAATGCTAGAATAAGATTAAATATCTGTTTGCTAAACAAATATGGTCCCACAAAGAATTATAAGCACTGTTCACAATGTAATTGGGATTTGGGGAAATACAATTAACTTCACTTTTTTGGTTATACTATATGAATAGTTTGAAGTATATATTTGAAATGCTGCCACTTACCTTTATCTGTTTTGGATGAATTAGGAGTTTTGAGAACTCACCCCAATTTAAGAGTCCAGTTAAAGGTGGATTTGAGACATAGCTGGAACGAAGTTCTTTAGATGTATCTGTTTCTAAAGCATTTAAAAATGTATGCCACCTTCAAACATTAAGGGACTGTGGATATTCTCCGCTTCCCGGGTTAAAGAGGTAGAATTAAGAGAGAAGTTTAAAAAAAAAAAAAATAGTCATTTCCACCTGTGGGTATAGACTATTTCCAGATAGTTTTGTATTCCAGTGACAGAAGAGAGATCTGAGAGCAACCTGAGTTCTGGGAGAGTCTGGGAACCTGTGTTTACTCTGGCGGCAGGAAGGATGCCTTAGGTTCCTTCCCACCCCCAGACGTGTTTACAAACACGGCTGACAAACCCCGGAGAGCAGCAGTCCGGCAGGGGGCGCTGTGCGGGCAGGTTCCGTGTCCCCGTGGGTTCCAGGGCCCCGTGGGACAACAGCAGCAGCTCTGGAGAAGCGGCCGTGATGTGGAGCTGACATTCCTTCTGTAGATGCCTCAGGGGGTGTGCTTATCTCTAGTCTTCATCTCTGAACTCCAGCTTTGCAGTTCAGCTTGGGAGTGTGCTCTTGTGGATTTCCTCATCATCTCTTACTGTCTAAGCTTTCTTAGACTGCACAGGGTTTCTTCTGGCTGAAATGAAAGTAGAAGCTGTGTTTCCGAAACATGCCTGTTCCTTGCCAACTGCTAAGAGGCCATTGGCCCACAGCACAGGGTTAGATGTAGTCTTTCAGCACCTTGAGATATGTACAATGGGGATGTTGAGTCCTCAGCAGCTACACAACAAATCTGTGTTGGGATACACTGCTTGCTAATATGTACTCAGTTGCAGCAGCATGAAAAAGGGCAGCAGAGGGTCTAGAGCAGGAGCTGTATATAATTGTACAAAAATCAAATTTCTGACACAATTTAGTATGTGATTTCTATTTCTGATTTATGTGGTGCAGATATTCAACCTCTTTTACTGTTGGAAGTATGAACAGAGAATATGTCTACTAAATTATGTCCCCAGCAACAGAAATGAATACTTGTTTATGTTCTGTAGAATTTGAATATCTGCTGTGGAGCTTTCTTGAAGAAATAATGGAGGATGTGAGCAGTGTAGTAATGATTAAACAAGTTTAGTCCTTGTTCATTTTATTTGGACAGAAGCACCAAGGTTTCCAGTAACTTGTTGTGCTAAAGAATTAAATTACAAAATACGTTCATGCAACATCTTGATGAAAAAAGCTATATTAGAGTCTAGGAGCACACTGAATTTGTGCTCTGATGTCTGTCTGAAACCACTGAAAATTCTGTGATGGGGGGGTTGGTGGTATTTTATTGAACTATAAAATAATGTCATCTAATTATCTCTTTGGTGCTTTCAGAGCACAACATAAGTAATCCCAAGTAAATAATTACATTTTCTGTCAGTGGTAGAACTATTTTGGAAGCCATGTCTATTAAGACCTTTACTTTCATGAAGTTTTTTACGTGCATTCACACTGTTTGAAACAAGGGCAGGTATTTGAAGCAGGGCTTGGTATAGCTTACTTCCACCCATAGCTTGTGCTTCAGCATTTGGTGTTTTTTTTTTTCTTTACTGCTGGTTAGCTTTTGCTTTGCTCTGTAGGTAAATTCCACTCTTAAACATTGTTCTTTCATTTTTTCCCTCTGTGCCCAAAGAAAGGTGGAAGGGGAAGGAATGGAGAATTGGAAGAATGACAAGAATGAATTGTAGAGTAACCTGCAGGTTATATGGTAACTACTTAGTTGTGGATTAAATTTCTTGAGGAGATGAAGAACTATAAAAAATAATAGGCACTGAGAGTTAAAAATGCCTAAGGAAATGTCTTCTGGAATAGATGTGAGAAAATGCTGTGAGAAGAAAAAGGAAGAAGAGTAAATTCTTACGACAAAAGCTAAGGAGTGGGATGTCTCTTTGGTTGCTAGAAGAGAATGAGCTACTACTATTACACTTTGTCATGTGCTGATGGTGATAACCAACACCGGCTGTGGTCATGAGATGTCCAGTTACATGCAAAGTGAGTTGCTGTGTGCTTGATTATGGTTTTGGGTTGTCTGGTGTTTTCGTGAGGAGAAAGAAATACCATAGATATGATGGAAGAGGAACCTACTTAAGAACACTTCTCTCACTACAAAAATATACCCTGAAAGCCAGTACCTTGAATTCTATAGTAAATGGACTTTCCACTTGGGTATTGCTAGGTAAGTGTTCTGGTTTTGCTGGGATCAGTTTGAGTATTAGATAATCAACAATAAAAGCTTTCTGAACCATCTGCTACCCCCTTGTCCCAGTAAAGCAAACATGTCAAACTGCTCTTTGCTGGATGTGAGTTTTCCTACAGGTATTCTGACTAAAGCTTTCAAGCTTTCTGCAGTTGTGGTTATATTAACTAAAGTATCTGTGTTTCTTCACACTCAATGTTACCATGTCTCTTACTATTTTTCTTTCTAGTTGATAATTTTCTAAAAAATGTCTTTACTGTTTACAGCCGTGGTGCATGTGACAATTAACCATTTACCATAGTGAAAATAACAGTGCAGTCAATTAGCATCTTAGTCAGTTTCTGGTTCATAAAAGCTCAGTGATTCTAATTCATTATATTCCTAATGTTTGTTCATAGGGTTTTTTTTTTTTGTAAAATTTATCGCTGCTTGAATTTGTTTTTCATTTGGGGTTGGCTTTTGTAGTACAAGTGTTCTATCCTCAGGCTTCAGAACACAAGTGTGAAGTATTGTTTATGCTTTCCAGAGCTGACCGTGTTGATTCTTAGAGAGACTCGTATGTAATATCCTGATAGCTTTATGAAGCTACCACTGGATTATTTGTTACCATTATTTTCCGGCTAGATATTGCTCTGTCATGTATTGTGTTGGTTGTGAGGGAGAGGATAACAAGGCCAGGATGAAACCAGCCCTTTTGTGGAACAAGACAGTTTCTGGATGATTTTGTAGGGGTTCTTAAGGAATTTAATGCAGCTTGCCGAAGAAGCAGTTACTTTTTGGAAGGATACAAGCAGCAGCTAAACCTGCTTTAGAAAATGTAGTGCTGGCCCACAGTTTTCCTCATGATGTATGGGAGCAGCATAAAACAACTTGATCAAGACTTTAACAATAAAGACAGGTAACTTTGAAGAAATCAAGATTGATGGACTTGTCTGGGCATGTATATATTTCTTGTAGGGGTGACCCTTCACTTGACTGAGTTACAGAAGAAAAAATAAAAACTAGTATAAGAAGATTAAGCTGTTTTTTTTCCTACTCTTCCATGGTAGTATGAGTCTCAGATCTTTCTCGGATCTCCAGCTGACACCCTGGTTGAAAGATTTAAATTGCTTAGTGGACCTTTAACTGCTTTATTTGCCCCAGTCTTTATGAAACCTGGTATTGAAGAACCCACAGGTTTTTAGCAGTCATATAACGAGAGTATAACATCTAGGGGTTGACCTCCTTCCTATTTGTTAAATTTACCTCTCCTCAGGATGATTCTGTAGACAAAGTAGATCCTCTCATTCTTGTGGTGTGGTCAGCCACTGACCTTGCAACTTTAAGGTGTTCTGCATATTACTGTTGTGTTGTAGTGGTGTTTGTTTCTTGTTGTTGTTGGGGGTTTGTTTGTTGGGGTTTTTTGTAACAGAAAGAGAAAAAAGCACGCAAGGTGGGTTGATTGGGGAGGAAGGTTATGTGGTATCTACAGACTTTTTCTGCCTGAAAGATTTTTTTTTTTTTTTTCTCAGTCTGATGGAAGTGCAGGCAATACATTAACTTTTAAAAATTATTGATCCAAAGTGCCAATTTGATTTTTCTGCTGCCTCATTTATGAAATAGTGATGATGATGGCTGCAGCTCCCTAAATAAAGAATATCAGGGGCTGTGTTTCTTCTTGATTCATATGGTGAGCATAACTCTGGCTACAAAAGTTAGCTGTGCTATTTCTTCAGCTGGTTTCCCTCCTGCTTCTCAAAGATATAGCTCAGTAAATCAAATCTAATTAATTTTATCATATGCTGAGCAGTGAAAGTGTTTTTACTCCAAATGTTTTAGATCCTTTTGGTTTGTAGCTGATTTTCAGAGTAGTGTGGAGCTTTTCTAAACTATCATGATTAGAATACAACTTACTTTAAAAAGATTTTTTTCCCAGATAGTAATTACCCTAGAAAGTGAAGTCTTGTTTTTATCCACAGCCCCTTCATCTCCTACATGCTTGTCTTCACATGCCTACCCATTCCCATGTGATATTTATGAACTTTAAAGACGACTAAAGGACTTTTTAAAAAATATCCTTTATGCTTTAGCTGACATATGGTATAGAAAAACAATGTTCTTATTTAACCTGTAGGTTTTCTGTGTTGGTGAGCCTGTTTGATTTAGTTACACCACTGTAACTCCCTGTGAGAGCACTCTTATGCTAGGGTGACTTTGTCACGTAAGAGTTTATGGAAGTATAAATTGATCAATTGCTGTTCAATTATTCTGGGCTTCTAGGTTCTCTGTCCTTGCAGAGTTGTTTTGCTCACTGCCCAACCATTTACTCTATGTGCACATTCTGCAATTCTTGTGTATGGAGCTCTGAGTTGTTGGCTGGGGTGGAGAGAGGCATACAGCATTTCTTACTTGTGCCATTTTTTGCCAGGTATCAGTAAATATATGCAACCAGAAATACATTTATAGTGTAGAAAGTTTATACTAAATGTAGAATACTACAGCATAGCAAGCTGATAGCCTACATTTACCCTGAAGGTCATGTTAGTACTTGCAGTACACGTGTTGGTAGGACTACAGCTTTAGCAGGCAATTCCACTTTCACCACACCAGCCTTCACTGGTGCAGCTTTATTAGTTATTAGCTTCATCCCGTCATACTGGGAACAATGGAGAGGGGAGTTACAAGATCAGAGTTGCCATTTTTACTGTAAAAATGTAGCCACAATTGCAGAACTTGGGTATTCCCAGGGCTCAGAGGCCATTGAGGGAACATTTTAAAAAATATGATCTTTAAGGCTGGAAAAAAAAAACACCTTTGTTAAGCAGCAGTTGTTTTTCATGGTCAGTCTACGGAAAGTATGAGATGTGTCAGAGTTCCAGTATTTTACACATTTGCTTGATTGTGACTTGAGCTGACCCCCTTTCTTTAGGGTGCAATGTTGCATGTTACTTGGTAAGGAGGGTGTGACACCACCCTGTTAAGCTTAGTTTGTCATGTACTCACAGATCTTACTATTCAGAGCTCCCAAGGGAAGTGTCTGGGGCTTTGTGGGGGTTTTTGTTTGGTTGGTTTTGGTGGGTTGTTTGGTTGGTTGGTTTTGGTGGGGTATTTTTTGTTGTTGGTTGGTTGGGTTGGTGTTTTTGATTTTTGTTGGAAGGTTTGCATTTTTTATTTTTTTGTTTTGGTATTTTTACAGATTTGTGTCTGTCTTGTACCTTACTTTTCTTCAAAGCCCAGGGTAAAGATAAACTCCCTTGTTATTCCTGGACAAAGTTGGTCTTGGGCAAAGTAAGTCTTGAATGAATAATAGTGAGATGCCAATTTAGCACAAGAGTTTTGGTCAATTATGTTATTGCTTCTTTGACCATGAGGGCAGTTGTGTTGGAACAGATTGCTTAGAGGTTTTATAGAATCTACTGTCCTGTAGATATTTAAAACTTGGCAAGGTGCAAAGCAACATACAGTCCAGCTTTGAAGTCAGCCTGGCTATGAACTGGAGGTTGGAGTAGGTGACCTTCAGAGGTTCCTTCAGACCTAAGTCTTTGTTTGAGTGTGATAGTCCCCGGGAACGGTAACTCCCCCACAAATAAATGATCTGGGTGAGGAAAGCTCTTACTGTCTTGTGTTTCACTGATGTAATGGGGAGGGAGCAGCAAAACAGCTTTCTTATGTGAATGGCACACCTTTCTCAGGGAGGGGTTTCTCAGGGAATATATGATAAACATTGAAAATGCATGTGGATTATATATTTGGCATCAATTGGTAGTCATCTGGCAGAGTTAGTTGGTGATAAATCTGTCTCTGTAGTCAAGGCAATAAGCCATTTTTTCATGAATGAGAAATAGTAAAAATTATGAGCAATTGGGAGCAGTACATAGAGTATGATTGCATTGGCAAAATGTTTTGTCTGGGCCTTCTGTTGCAAGAGGCAGTTGAGAAGTAATATGCTTTGACCCCTTTCAGAAAGCAAGGTTAAAGATGTGAGTAATTCTCTTGGAACAAATGGACTACAATATATTTTCTTGCCTCCACCTTCCCAGTATGTCAGTCTTGGCAGTGCTGTCTTTTCTGTCATGTTACCTAACGTAGACAACAAATCCAGCTCTCCAAACAGCAATCCAGATTGGATCAGTAGGTTACCACTGCTCTCTTTACAATCCTTGAAACGTGTGGCCTAATTGCTTATCCTGTCTACTTTCTGTCATTTTTAATTGATCTGAATGAGCAGTCAGTGTTAGAAAACTTGGTGGAAAAATAGTATTCCCTTTTTTCTCCTCTTTTGGCACTGTTTGTAGTTGTGATATGTATAAAGAAAACAAAAGTTCATTACAGACAACTGTATCTAATGTGAAATTTTGTATCTTCTCCCTCAGTGCACCCTACATCCATATCCCTTTCTACAATGACCTGTTCAATGGCTGCTATTGTTGATCTTCTCGTTAATTTTGATCATCCCCCCACATGAGATCCCCCATCTCATTTTCTTCCCAAAAAATCAGCATATTTCTGGTTACAGAAAAAGACCAAAACTTGTCAAACTGAAGATGTTTCTGCTGAGATGTCTTCTCTCTTTCTGGTGATACTCCCCTACTTTTTGTCTTTCAAAACTGAAAATCAGTGTGTCTGACTTCTGCTAATCCTTTTTCCTGAAATCAAACACAGTAAAACATAAAATCCTTCCATAAAGTTTTTGTTAGTGTGTAGAAGCCTACACAAACACTTCATTGTGTATTGGACTTTCTGTATCTCACCTCAGTTTGACATATTGAGAATTCTAGAGCTCATAGTTAATTGGCATATTTGTATCCTGTTTTGTTATTTTGTGGAGTTTCTGTTTTTTTAAGATCAGGTTACTGATAGAAACCTCCTCTCCAGGGTAAAAGAATGGGTATGTATTGGAGGCTAACTGACATTTGAATTATTAACTTACACCTCTTTTAAGAATCGACTAAATTGTAAATAGTTATCCTTAGATCAGAGGAAAGTTGTGGTCAGGTGGGCTGGTCTGGAGGTACAGAACATTATTGATTCTAATTAGCCTCTTTTTTTTTTTTTTTTTTAAAGATCTTTCTCGCTGCTGTCTGTATTTCCCCCCTTTTTACCACTAGTCTACCAGTACAACTGCAGATGTAATTGCTTTCAGTCTCCTATTGAAATCATCTGGGTTTAAATTGACAGGTTAGCAGGTGACTGTATCTGTGGTTTTGCAAGCAGGTTTCAGGGGGCAGTAGCCTGCATGGGAGGAGGAATGGGAGAAGATGTTAGGAGCCATGGGGGTCCATAACATCTTATACTTGGCTCAGCTACAGTCAGAAGATTATCTGACTGTAGGCTGTATGTACACCTGGAGAAACCAGTGGAGGCTACGTATTGCACTTCCAGTTCCCAGTCTATGTGTATGTAGTTCATGTCCTCCCTATATGGATGAGCCATTAGACATTAAATGGCTTTTTTTTGTTGTTTTGTTTTTAATGCATTAGATGTGTGCTTAATCTAGAAAGGAGATTTTCTAGGTCAACTAATTATTCGAAGAATAAGCATTAGGTTTAATTATGATCTACTTAGTCCTGTACTGCGAAGAGACTGAAGTGTCTGTAGCAACCTCTTATCTCTTGTGGTATCTGTGCCGATGTTCTTTCATGTTATAGCAGGCCTTCTCTTCAAATTGGAAGCTATTATCTAGATTAGACTACAGCTCCTAAGTCTATTTGACTGTGTGCAGAGTCTTACGCTAAGATCTAGACCTGTGCAGGGATCTGAGCTCCTGTCTTCCTTCAAACTTCGGTACCAGCTGTGAGCATAAATGTTCCTAATGAAATTTAATTGGTGTTCTCTTAAATTGAGAAGAACTGCCAAGGTGACAGTGTTACAAATGTGCTCAGCTTGGTCAGTCTTTGATGCACGCTTATTTTGAAGGAAGCTGTGCAATATTGCCTATAGACAGCATATACATTACATTTGTGAGCAGTCAAGGTTTGGTCTGTTGAGCTTAGATATTCCTCCCATAAGAGGGAGAAAAAGTGATTAAAATACTTCAATCACTCGTCTTCCACTGGCTGACTAGAGACAGGACAGTTCTGTTAGAGGGGAAAGACCTATAAAGAAAAGGTCTAATATTTAAAAAATATTATAAAAGTTGTTTTAAATTTTCTCTGCTAGATCTTGATGCCTGCTTTAATTTGGAGGCTTTTGGGCTTGAGGTCAAGTCATCTTTGCTCTTACCCAGACCTGTACAAGACTGTTTCCTCACTAATCCTTTCCTGTGTATTACAAAAGGAAGTTTTACTGCTCACCTCAAAGGAATGTATAGTTGGCATGTCTATGGGGTATCTGTGTTATATTCCTTGAGCTGTGGTGAGATGTCATTGCTGGAGTCCTAGCTTCAAATAGTGTGAAGAGTTCTTGCCTATTTTGGACATAACAGCTATTAGAGTCACTAATTTAAAAAATTTTGAAATATTTTCCTCACTTCTCTGTTTTCTTTAAAAAACAAAGATTTATTCCCTTACCCTCACCCTTGTTTCTTTTCCGTACCAAAATAGCTAGGTGGATGAGCCAAAATACTGGGAATTCTCTTCCTTTGTCCACTCAAGCTCTGCTTTTTAAAAGCTCCCATGGAATACCTAGTGTGGCAGTCATCATCCAGCTTTGCTTATCATTTGCCACTGTGTAACAGATAGGGTAGACCTGTAAGCTTCCTATTTGTGAAATGATTTCCTTTTGAACTGTTGTCTTATGTTGCAGATGAAACCACTGCTGCCAACTCTAATACTGCCTGAGCCCTAAATGAAACTACTGTATATGTCTAATCTGTATTCTTTTTCCAGTGAAACTGTAAATTGCAAGTGTTTGAGTATGCGACTTACCACTAGCTGTGTGAAATTCTAGTTTACACTAAGAGAATTTCCTTTCCTGGAAAAATACTTAGAACAAGCAGTATAGAGACAAAAAATCTTTGGACTATTCAAATATACAGTCTCAGGCTTGAAAGCAAAAATGTATCTATTTGCTATGAAGCCCTGCTTAAGGGTTGTCGCAACAGTGACATTGTGAATTCAGTGTGAGGACCCAAGCACCATCCAGACAAACAAAAGCAAATTGCCCGTTTCCACTGCAAGCTTGTTTATTTAAGAACTGTGTGCCTGCGAGGAAAGTAATGGATTTATGAGTTCATGTTTTCCAACAAACTCCCATCTTGGGGATTGGGGGGGAAGATTAATTTGCACTTGTGCCAGAAGAATCTTTGACCCACAAATATGATTTTGTTAAATGCCTAGTGCAGCTTTCTTGTGTACTATTTATAGTTCTCTGTGCTGTGTAATAGTGATTACATATTCACTTATGCAGTTCCTACTTATTACAAAAGTTTAGAATTAAACAAGTGAAGATCTTCTTTATAAGGCACTGTTCAATTCTGAATTATTTTGTTCTTTTAAAGAGGGGGGAGAAAAGCTACAAAGACCATGCAAACTGCATTAAGAGATTGTCTAAAGACCAAATGTAAACACACTAACTAGTCTTTTGAAATGGTATATTCCAAGTAATTGTGGTCTTTTGAATTGATGTAGTCATAGAGTAATGGAGATGATTATTCAAAAAGGGATTTTAGACTTAGCTGTAGGATATTTTATATAAATAAAGGTATTTAAAGCACTTTAAATACCATGGAGACATTTTAAGGCAATAAAGAAAAACACACCTCCAGTAGAAAATGTTTACTTTTGTACCAACTGGACTGCCTGTGGTAGACCAGATGAAGTCATTGCACAAAGCAGTTGCAAAGAGAGTCAGTGAAAAACTATTCAGCCCAGTCATGATGATAGTGAGGGAATAAATGTTCGTACTGTAAAAGTTCTTGTAGTATGGAAAAGGCTTTGAAGTTTTCTCAGGATGGAGAGAAGTGGTGCTGTGGAGAGCAGTTCAAAAGGTGTAATTTCATTGAAATTAGGAATGCAGTTATTTCTTAACTTCAGTATAGAACATTACGTGAAAAAAAAAAATTATAATTACTATTTTAAGGTTTGAAACTTTTTTGTCACAGTTTAAAAAGGATGTGTATTTTGCTAAACAGCATGACTGATTAGAACCTGGGAAGCTAACATTCGGTTGTGTCTGTAATAGGTACTTCAAGTGACTTCAAGTATGGACTGATGCCAGGTACTTCAAGTGACTTCAAGTACGGACTGCTGCCGGGCACTTCAAGTGACTTCAAGTACGGACTGCTACCGGGTACTTCGAGTGACTTCAAGTACGGACTGCTGCCAGAATCTTGGCCAAAAGAAGCTTGGGAAAATGGCAAGTATATCTGATGGAGAGGAGGAGGTTTTTTGCCTCTGATAGGGATTCTTTATCTTCTGTGTCACTGCTGGCAATATTTGATTAATTTGTTTAGAGATTTAGATGATTAAGTGTTTACATAATCTTCTTCTATATTATTTGCCTTTCCGCATAATGTAAATAGGAGCACTTCCTTGGAGGGATAGAAAGGAATTCAAATGTATGGAAAAGTAAAAACAGAACATGATTTATATCAGCTCTTGAGTATGAAGGTAACTGAGGTCTTCTATGATCTGAAAGCTTTCCCCCAGTTAGTAAGCTAACTGCAGATATCTGGGTATTGAAATTGAACATTTAGATGAAGATATAAAGTTAAATAGAATTTAAAAGTAGATCTCGGAGCATACTTCTTGCTATTAAAAATCAAAAACTCTTTGCAGTAAAGGCTTTGAATTCAGTGCGGCCATAACTAAAGCCCTCTTCAGTCAAACCTGTGTTATGTAACCTACCTTTTAACAGCTTATGTGCTTTGCTTAATAGTACAAGCAAGCAATTACCTATAAATATTTTTCTGTCTGAAAACATACCAAAAAACTCACCACATCTGAAATAATTACTGCTAGATCCTTAAAATACATAAGGTCTTCAGTAAAAAGAGGATCTTAAGGACTGGGTGATAGTAATGCCTACCTCTTTTCTGTAATACTTTGAGCTACTACTGGGATGTGGTTTCTGGTTTACTTTAAATATTTTGGTTTATACAGTGGAAGAAATTGGGTCATCAGAAGGTGAAATTCACTAGCAGGCAAGGGATTAGAACTCCAGTCTTGGGAGATCTGCCTGTTCTTAAACCATTAAATTTCCATATATCTTACTGCTCTGACATCTGCCTGTCATACCCATGTTGATGTGTATAAGACTGCAATTTAAAACCTTTTTTGAATTTACTTTTCTTCATGTAAACTGTTATGTGACATGTTAACATGCAGCTTACGTGAGTGCTCCAATATACCATGTTATGATGCATTTTGAAGCTGGGAAGAAGCCTATTAGATGTAGGCATGCAGGCCCATGCCCATAACACACAATGACTTTTGCCTTCTTCCTGCCAGCAAGAACATGAGAAACTCTTACTCCTATGATTGTGTAGCCTTAGCCTGTGCTTTTGAATGCT
The DNA here is from genome assembly GCF_964273445.1 of Streptopelia decaocto. Classification (NCBI taxonomy): domain Eukaryota; kingdom Metazoa; phylum Chordata; class Aves; order Columbiformes; family Columbidae; genus Streptopelia; species Streptopelia decaocto. The sequence goes on along the minus strand of NC_138655.1, from coordinate 30,704,620 downwards.
TCTAGATGGTTATGATCATGTTCATAAATTATCTCATCTGTAGTAACTTGAGTCAGTACCCTGTTCTCAAAATAATCTTTGTGTTCCTTTGTGGCCTTCATAGCTGTCACATCATCCTGTGCTTTCCTGTTTCACACAGTAACAGGCAGTTGTAGTAAACCTGGTTTTGCACTTATCCTTTGAGCAAGTTATGTTATCCTTGGTCCAAGCATATGTAAATAGGTCTCTTCCATGATAAGGAAGAATTGGATATTGCTACTTCCAGAAGTATTTTCTGCTTGCCATTTTTTTTGTTTGTTTGTTTGTTTGTTGTTTTTTTTTTACAGTTAGACCAAAATAGATTTTGGATAGAGAATAGCAAAGATCTGAACCAATAACTTCACTTTTTAGCTATTTCAGAATTATGCTACCACTTACTGTCCTACTTCTTTTGTTGGTATTTGTTCTTGCTTAGTTATACTTTCTTTTTTATTTATTTGTAGAGTCAGGTCTTGACAGGCAGCTCCTGTACACGGTTCTAAATAGAATGTTGGGAGAGAGGGTGGTAACTGTCTAAATACTGCAGAGCTAGAGGGTTTCTAATGCAGAATAAAGTGTTTTCTGGTATAGGTGACCTCTAGAAAATCAAATATTGCTAACTTGTAGCTAGCTTACTCTGTTTAATGAAATAAGAGTTCTTTTCAAAGAATTGATCTGTACTTTTGTAGTAAAAAAATCATTGGTTACAAGTAGGTATTTTTCTAGCAAGATTATACATACAGAACCTATGAGTATTTGTGGTTTCTGCAGGCAGGCATTGTCCTGATTTGGCTGATTAAAAGTCATGTGGGTGCTTTATTGTTTTGGCACCTGCTTATTGTTGTGCACCATGCAGAATATATTGAAAGAGGACTTTTTTGTTTCATCATTTTTCTCCTGATGGCTCTTTTTCTTTTAGGTGATTCCTCTGCTTTAATCATGAACAAGTTGAAGTGTCCACACTGTAATTATGTAGCCAAATACAGAAGAACACTAAAGAGACACTTGCTCATTCACACAGGCGTGAGATCTTTCAGTTGTGACATCTGTGGGAAGCTATTCACTCGAAGAGAGCATGTAAAGAGACATTCCTTGGTGAGTAACCTCAAGTGTGTATATGTATGCGCGTGTATGAGTGGGGTTTTATGGATTTTTCAGATGCTTTGGTAGTTGGGAGAGACACTGTTCTTTGATTTGCTATCATGTCAATTTGTTTATCTTAATCTAAAATGGATGAAGATAAACATCTCTTTGTGATAACTATACCTCTCATATTCTTAATGGAAAATGCAGTATCAGTTAACACAGTTAGTGGAATTCCAATAGTGATAATTTCAAGATGATTTTGAAAGTGACATGATAAAGAGATCCGGTATATGTAAGTATTCTGTGGATAATGAAAGGGAGTTTTGGTTGTAGAGTAGCACAGCTTGTTCTGTTAATATAAGGCCACATCACTGTTTGCCCTGAGGACACTTGTTAATCAGCAATTGCACACTATCTCGGGGAAGTTCTGAAATACTTCTTTCACAATTAGACAAAGCTATAGTATATAGTATCTGCTTTAAGACTTAGGAAAGAGTGAACAATATCTGAGATGCAGAAAGTAAATGTCCTTCTGACTTGCATTCTACCAGTACCATCGTCAGCAGTTGAGCTTACCCTGTCTTGTGCATGTTGCATAACTCAGGAATTGACCTGAGTACTGTTTATCTGAGGATCCAGAGAAAATATTATCTCTTTGGGTATTTTGCAGCTATTTTGTGTCTAGTCTGTAAGGAAATTAAGACTTCATTGTAGTATTTACTGTATAAAATCCAAGGTGTGTTTTAGGGGAGTAACAAAAGCAAGATTGTATTGGTGGTGCAAAGGTAATAACATTTTTCCATGCTGTGATTGTAAAAAACTCGTTTTGTGACATGTTTTGCAATTACTCAGAATAGGTTAGTATGTAAAATGGGGTAAATTGCACTTGTCCATTTTGGTAGCTTTCCTCAGTCCTTTTGGAATCAATGAACCACTTTCCTCCCTTATGAAGGTGTTCCATAAGCCTCCATAGCTTCCTCGCAGTTGGCTTTTTGTTCATCAGTGAGCAGAAAAAGTGCTTGTGAGCTTCCACGTGTTATCAATGCAGATGCAGAAAGAGGTATAAGTCTTCCTAACTTTCTTTTCTAGCTTGTGCTATCAGGAAATGTACTTTCTGTTAGCCAGTAGTAGTATTAAAAGTAAATAATAATCTGAGTCATATCAGGATATAATTGTAGAAGATATTTACAAGACCACTGTAGTAATTTTAAGTATTGCTTCAACTGCTCTGCAAGTAGGAAAGACATATGTTAATAGCTCCTACATAAATCTTAGAACCAGCCTCTTTCTTATATTCCACTGGACTTATCTCATCGTAGATACACCCTGTTCCTGCTGCCATCCTTCCTCCTCCCACACCACCTGGTGAAGGCTTAGATGCCCGAAGGGACAGGAGTACCTGTGACGTTACTGAGTCTGGGGCAGAGGAGGCCAGGTCATTATCACCCTGGTGGTAGTGGTGATACCGTGTAACACGTCCCAGCAGCTACTCTGCTGGTTCCTTTGTGGCTCACCAGAGAAGAGAGCAGCAGTGGGCCGTAGTCAGTCTACCAGGAAGAACAGAGTGGGACTCTGTTTTCTGGCCTGCAGTATCTGACTGGGTCTTGTAGCCAAAGATCTCTTTTTTTTTTTTTTTTTTTTTCTTTTTTTCCTTCCCTCCAGGAAAGGAGATGCAGTCAGAATGGGTGAAAATAGCTTCAAACATTCTGCTTTGTGTGAAAAGTTATCAAAACAAGTCTAGAGGCTGGTTAAAAAACATGTAGTATCAACTCTACAGATTATACAGAGAGACTAAAGTAACTATTTGTTTCTTGACCTTGGGATATTTTTTCCTCAGCTGGCTGGTAATTTGTTTTATTTAAAATGGCAACTTTTTCGATGTGACCTCAAATGAGACAGTTACACACACAGTTGTATCTGGTGTCCCTACAGCAGATTACAAGAAACAAGTCTTCAACTTAATTTTTTCCAAGATGATAACTATTATCTATAGCTGCTGAATTCAGCAACCTTGTACAAGTAACATTTTCTCAAACATATGGTTAGTCAATAGCAGACTTGTAATTTTACACATGAGCTCACTCTACATATAAGATGAAAAATTCCCCAAAGGGGCATGGAAAGATGATGTTGGGTGTGGTTGTGTTGGGAGGGAGGTGTGGAAGGAGGATCTTGCTCTTTGAATCCACATAGAATTTAATAGCTCTTGCTTAATGTTTCTAGGCCTTAACATTGTAAAGGCGATTTTTCTAAATGAGTGTTGTGTGGAAAATAAGTGTTTGTACTGTTCTCACTGCCTTTCAGAGTCTTGTTCTGTACAGCGAGTAGTCAAACAGTGAACACTCCCCTGCTTAGGGAATAGGCAGCTACTGGGCTGCTGCTGGGCAGTGAGCAGCAAGTCTGGTTGTGGGCAACAGCTCACGTCATCAAAATGGATCTCTAGGAGTACTTCTTTCTCTGAACAGCGCTGGGGTATCTTTCAGAAGAGTTCAAAAAATGAATTTTTGTACTAGTAATTATTATATTAATAGTTTTCTAGTTCTATGTGAAAATACAACCTGATATACATATTTTCAGCTGTTAATATTTTTCTTCTGTAGGTGCACAAAAAGGATAAAAAGTATAAATGTATGGTGTGTAAGAAGATTTTCATGCTAGCAGCCAGCGTTGGAATAAGACATGGATCACGACGTTACGGAGTTTGTGTAGACTGTGCAGATAAATCTCAACCCGGAGGGCAAGAGGGAGCAGACCAGGTGCAGGACACAGATTTCCCTAGGGATGAAGAGTACGAGGAAAATGAAGTGGGAGAAGGTGATGAGGAGCTTGGAGATGATGTAGAAGAACAGAATGACCAGTCTCGATGGGATGAACCTGGGGAAGTTTGTATGCCTTTAGATGACTGACGGAACATATGACTTCATGGTGCCGCCAGTGGACACTATATGGATTGACTATTTAGATTTTTGGACTGAAGGCTTGCGAAATATGGTACAGGCTGGATGGTAGTTATGTTGCTGTGAAAAATGTAGGGTCAAAGCCTTATAGCAAAAAAGGATTATTAATTTTTTTATTATATTTACACAGGACTGTACAGCATACAACCATTTGGTTGAATTATACAGAGTCCTCACATCTACAGTCAGTTATCAAAAGAAAAATGTATTTTTTATTATTTATAGGATATAGCTACTTGGGTCCTATTCAGACATAGTAGTAACTGTACTTATGTTACACATTCATGTGTCTGTAAACATGAATGAAGAAAATTGCAACTTTGTATGGAAATACAAAGACAGCTTTCCTAAATCCACTTGTACTTTGTCAGTGAACCAGTGAAGCTAATTTGGGCTAGTGGCTCCTGTTTCCACAAGCATGTCTTTACCATACAAACCTTACCTCTCCTGTACTCTGATAGGTGAAAGCCAATCATTTAAATATGCATCACAGATAATGCCGACACCTTATTGAAATTTGGTTTTAAAATTATTTGCTCTATGCCGGCAGGCGGTATAGGTGATAAGCACTGGAGAAGTTAATAATGGCATTAATTTAGTGTCTGTTTCTTCACAGTTTTGAATTTTCAAGAAGGTTGTTATTGATTCATCAGTTCCAAAATGTTCTTGCAGAAGAAATGACCAATAATGGAAATAATAGACTGATCAGAGCATGGGTAACTCTTCTGCCACTTAGTCAAAAGAGAGAGTCATGCTAAAAGTATCTGATGTAATGATGTTTCCTCCCTCCTCTAAGCCCCACCTTGTCTCAAACTTTTTTACTTCCCTGGTTTATACCTCAGTCCCACAGAATAAAAATACCAGGAATGGAGAAAGTGTCATATTAAACAACTTTTTGGTTGATAATTTCTTACTTGTCTGGTTTTTGCCTAGATTATGTGGTATGAGTTGGACGCTAGGCTATTGTGCCCATTGTTCGTCATTAAAATGAACACAAACTATTTTTTATTCTTTTGTACTTAATGGGTTGTTGCTAGTGTTTAATATAAACCAATTACACTTAAATTGACTTAATTTGCTGGATTTTTTTTAAGAAAAATGAAAAGTCCAAAGTGAAATAATGCTCTTGAGTTGTCTGCTTTTCAGGATGATTTGCTCCCTACACTCTTTATTTCAAATATTCTAGGAGGCATTGAAACTTGAATTTTTGTAGCCATGTGGATATTTTTCTCTAAGCTTGTAATATTGTACCAATGATTTCAGGCCTCTTTCATAAGGAGGGGAGGGCATTACACCTTCATCTTAAGCTCCTCTGTTTTGTCTGGTCTACAGCAAATGAATTCAGGCAATCATTGGAACAATACATATGATGTACTATTAAATCACGATGAGTAAATACGGAGAGCATTTATCATGACACATAGCTAGGCCAGTGTGACAGTACTGTATAAAAACCAGTTGAGGGTCACCATATTTTTCAGCTTTGTTTAATTTTAAAACGAATATATTTTTTCCTATTTTATATCAGGTAACTAAATTATGCTAGTTGTGTGGATAACTTTGAACTATGCTTTGACGGACAGAATCTTAATGGTGCTCCATCTGATCAAAGTTGGTATGTATTTAAAGAGACAAGCTTTACTGTTTTCCTTTACATCAGTAGAACAGTAACACAATGTTAAGGAACTGTTTTTGCTGATTGAAGCTGAGATGAGTTTGAACTACAGTTATATGGGAATTAAAATGCTTTTTTTTTTTTTTTTAATCATCCACTTGTTTCATTGGTAGTTTCCACATCATTGTAAACCTGACAGACGATTAGGCTTTTTGGGGAGGGTGGGGAGGGCGGGGTGCCTTTTTTTACACTGAAGAATACATCTTATTCTCATTGTTCTAGACTGAAATGAGTAATGTGTAATTCTGGTGGGGTCCAAAGTAGAAATTAGTTGGGAAAAGATGATATGAATGAAGAAGTATTTTAAACGTTAAAGTAATGTTCTGCTTTGTGAATATGTAAGTATAGCATACAGATTTTTCCATCCCATTTATCCCCTTTAAAACCATAGTTTACAATTGGTAGATCTGTCTATATATATAAATACATATATATATATATCTGAAATTCACCTAAATTAGAATACTGCTCACTTAATGCTTAGAAACTGGACCTGGCTCTACATTCTTAATGTATTTTCTTTTTTTTTTGTTGTTTTGGGTTTTTTTCCTCAAGGTATGAACTTATTCTCTTGGAACTGAATCTTCTTTTACTGCTTAAATCATTTATGTATATCTGGTAAATTATGACCAAATTTGTTGTTAGACTGCATACAGTAAATTGAAATATACACTTGGTACACTACAGAATTGTTGTGCTTTTGTTCTGGTTATATTTGCAAAAGCAGACTTTAATAGAAATCAGTGTTATTTATAAATATTCAGTTATTATTCACTGGCATTAATATTCTGTTGCATTGTGACAATCCCCTTTTCCTTGGTAATGTTTAACTGCTTGCTTTTAGAAGTTGCATGTAGTCACCCTTGGTAGGATTGAAGAGAGAGGGATGAGTATTGAAATATGCTACTAGCTCTTCAGCAAATAGTGTAAAATAGTTTAATGGACATCTGCTGTTCTTGTGTTGGAGAACCAAAATAATTTGTTTGGATGCTATCTGCAGTCTGGATTTTCTGAGCTGGTTGTTCAGAAGTTATTTTAAATATGTTACTTTGATTGGAGAGCTCTAAATTAATAAAACTAAATTTTCTAAGAATTACCTTAAAAGGGACAGCTCAAGTTTCTTTACTATTACAAAAAGTAAGAAGAGATTTCTGTTTGTACTAGGAGGTATCTTCTTTTAATGCTGGAGCTCTGCTGTAGTAACATGGCAGGGAATTTTAGACTGGAGTTTGGTTGGTTTTGCTTTTTAAAGGAGTAGTGCCCTTAAACAGGCTTCCTTATCAAATCAAAAGATACCCAGATGTTTGTCTTGTGTTCTGATGAAATACCCCTCCAAATAAATGTCTGAATTTTTTTTTTACTTGGGGCAATACCATACAAGAGTAGTTCTATGAAAGGAATTGTATATGGTATGAAAACAGACAAACGCAGAGTTCTGATGTTGGCATTCCCCCTTCCTATGGGTTTTTGTGTGCTTTCTGGTCTCTTCAAGAAGTGGCAGTTATCTTTTAGAAATAAACGTACAGAGCACTTTCTGGCAGGGAACTGTGATGCAGGACAAAATCCAATCAATAGGTACAATCCCTTTGATTAGAAGTCCCTGTCAAAGGAGCTGTCATGTAAGGCAGACATGGCAAAATGTGTTTGTCTCGTGCCACTGTTGCTACAATGCACTCGCAAGCATTTTTCAGTTGTGATGTCCGATACATCTTACAGGCAAAATGGCATTTTTTTAATTGTGTAGAAAATTTTCATAGTTTGGGTCACAAGCAGATCTTCTAGTAAAATCATTTTCTGAAGTAAAACCAGTTTTGAAAGCCAGAAATGATACTTGGTTGTCAACACAACAATGCACCCTAAGAAGTTGAAACTACTGGTCCCCATGGTGTACACTGTTACTTTTTGAGACATACATACTTCTGCAAAAGCATCTGTCTCAGGTATCAGCATGTGCCCCTCTTTCTTCCGAAAAGAATGAGCATTATCAGGTGAGGAAGAGTTTGGGGCAAGGACACTGGCATCTGGTGGGCTCCTAGTTGTGGGTCAGAGCAGTAATGCTGTTAGCAGAAGATGCTTTAAGTTGGTAAGGCTTTTAATCGGATTTTCTTTAATGAGGCCAATCCCTGTGCTTGAAGTTTTGTTTTGTTTCACTTGACTTTTCCTATTCTTGCCACTCAGTAAGACAAATCTTCCTATTCTAAAATATTTCTGTGGGCTGCTGACTCCACACAGATGCAGAATTCTTTGCAAGAACTGTACTTTATTGGCTGTTCCTTTGTACTTTGTATTTAAATGACTTAGGAAACTAATAAGGTAAATGAAAGCAAGATGCCACCACCAGCCCAAGAAACTCATTGTACCAAAAGAAAGCAAAAAGGAGGACTTTTGGATTTGAGTTGTTAAAATTGCTCTGGTTTGCTACTTGAATGTTTCAGACAATTCACTGTCTCTCCCTTTAGCACAATTCGGTGACAACCTTCTGATGAAGCAGCTGTGCACACAGCCCAGTTCTGAGTTTATTCAATGTCTCCGGAATGTGGCTCAGACTCTGCAGCAGCAGTACCACTGAGTAGTTACTGTAGATATTTTACCATGTATCCTTCTGTTAGCACCCCTCTTCATTGCGTAATGTTATCTGAGATTTGTCTTTTATGTATTTTAATAGCACATTACTGTGTTTCACTAAACAGTGTGGTAAAGGTTAAATATTGACGCAATGAATAAAAATAAATAAGTTGTTTATCATGTAGAATACTTGAACAAACCTGTAATAAGTCTTTATTCAAAAAGAAAATACAGGTTTGAAATCCAGGGGCAGGGCCTTTGCTGAGCTGTTAGAGATGTTGAAAATCCCACATATAATTCACTACAGGTTTTTAAAATACTTTTAAGTGAAAAAAGGTAAAAAGATACTAGAAGTATCCTATGACTTAAACTGGAAAATAAAATTGGCTTAACAAGTAGTTTGTATTTAACATTATTGCAATTTGAAGCAAATTTATAAATAAACTATACATAATGCTTTGGTTACTTTAATTGATTTGGATAAACCACTTCAGAATACAGACGTAAGTAATTTCTCACTAACATACTGGTATACAAACACAATTTCAGAACTTGTAATGCTGTCTGCACTGGTCTTTAAGTTACCGTACTGCAAATAAATTTTAAAAGTATTTATTTAATTCTATCTATTTTTATCTGTGCACTGTCTTGTCACCCTCCACAAGGAGATGCAAAGAGATTTTTGGATAAATGTTAACACACAATCACATGCTGCTTCTGACATAGATTATATTTCCTATGAATTCTATTCTAAGGTTGCATTTTAAATTTTGTTCATAATAAAGCGCATCACTTTAAGATCACTAGTTGCCGAAAATGAGCATCCCAGATAAGATGTGTGTACCTAAAAATGGGTTTTAGGCAAACTTCGGTGCAACATTGAGCAGATCACTTCAGGGATACTTTCAACACAGCCCAGTGCATACCAGGAGGATTGGATCCCCTCAGAAATGCACTTGTACTACGTGTGCCCAAAACCTTTGTGGTTTTTCCCCCTCTCTCCAGCTCAACCAACCTGAGATGCTTGGAAAAAGTGTTTCCATCTGGATTTCTCAAAAGCATCTTGACTGAATAATGCAGGACGTGTGTTTGAACTGATCCTTTGGCTTCTGTTACCTTCCTGAATGAGTCTGGTATTTTTTCTAGGTTATATACAAGTGGTTTCCTTCAGTTAAAAAAAGTTCAGCTTTGTCAATTCTTTCAAGGATTTGAAAACTTCAACATTTTGATCTGTAGAGAAAATTTTAGGTTACATATCCTGGATAGGCAAGTCTACTTGTACATAGGAAAAGAGCTTCACATTCCACAGAATAACGTTAACTAGAAACATAGCTAGAAAGGAGCAGCAGGAAAAAGAAATGTTTGTTAAAATTCAGCAAATTCAGTCTAATTAGATAAGAATTAACACTGGGGCAGGAAGCAGCTGTGGAAGATGAACTGCAAAGTTTGTGGGAGGGTCATGAAAAAAGCCAGTGCTGAATGAAATGGTCTCTGGCAGCTCTGCTAATGGACCTGAAGTCTAGCTGCATTCTTCCAGGGCAGGAAAAGATGCTTATCTCTGCAGCACCAGCCAGTTGATGTTGCTCTAAACCCTTAACTCTTGAAATGCTGGTCCTTAAAGGACAGACCTAACATGAAACTTTTAAGCAGTCAACCTCCTTCTAGCCCTTTAACTTGAAAATGCCTACGGGATTAACTCTTAAGAGGTACCAGACTTAAGCTGAGGAACAGCCCAAATTATTTTCAAATCAAGATTTTTTTTTTTTTTTAGCATATAAGTGGTTATACCACATCAATGTATTTATTTCCCAAATTCATGCAGAAGAGGCACACTACTAGTTCAGTTCATTCAAAGATTTTATTGATACCGCATGCCAAAACTGGCAACCTGATAGGAAACGGTAACTGCATCCCATTATTTTCACTCTTAAAATGCTTCTAGGTTGGAAGGGTTCCTCTTATCTGGGTGCTGCATTCCCCCGAGATGTTGTCTCCCTGGGTTACACCTTGTTCAAACAAGCCTTAAGTTCTTCATTCTGGGTATAAATTGCAAAATGTTATCAGTGAAGAAGTGTCACAAAATAAATCCTACTGGGGAATGTTTTCCTTGTTGTTTCTCATTGCTGAAATGTAGAAGGTAACTTTTGAAGCACTGCTTTAATTGAAAGATCCTTCAGATAACTGTTTTTCTTAAGGTTTGGTGAGTGACCTGTGTGTGCCTCTTGGATGTTGTCATACCATCTTTATGCAAGTTACTTCTGCATCCTCTTGAAACATCAGACTACTGAGGTCATAGGATATAATATTGTCTATGCATTTTTGTTGTCTTAGAAATCTAGGTAGTTGGAAAAGGGAGAGTGGGAAGCTTTATCTTTAACTTGAATACTTTGAATTTAGCAAGATGCTTGTTTTTAAACCTGAGACTTGATATGCCAAAATGTTTATAAACTGTATGGTATATATTACATTGTTATAAGTTTGCCAAAGTTACCATTGCCATGTTTAATTATATTTTTTCAAAACTATTGGAGTTGTAATCTCAAAGTGATCTTTACTGTCACACCTCTAACATAATTTACAACTTTAGAGTATCTACTAAGTTTCTAGAAACAGCAAGATATGAGTATCTAATGTTCACAAAGAGGTTGTCAATAACTTTCTGTTGAAAGGTATTATTCTGCCCTGGTTTCCTCCTGGAATTACCGTTTTTACTGCCTGGAAGATGTGGAAAGGGCATGCTCTCCACTGTACACATAGGGGAAAAAAACCTGTTCATCTGCAAGAAAAGCATATATATTCATACTAGAAGCAGACTTTTCCCTTGGGATCTTCTGTTTTGAAGGCCAAATAGTAATACGAAGAGACCGGTCTGAACTGATATGGTAATGGTGGTGGTGGTTATACACCATTGCAGTTAATAAAAATGTGTTCTCATTGTAGTGCCTGCACTGCTGTAATGAGGGTGGCTGTGGAAGTGGGCTGCTCTGAGTACAGCGTTGGACAGGGCTTTTTAAAAGCCCTCGTGTTGTTCATTTCTGGCATGGCCTGCTGGGTGACCTCAGGGAGGTTATTTTGCCCCATAGATGTCTTTCCCTAGCTATAGCACTGTCAGTTGTTTCTTTTTGCTGAGATACTTTATAAAGCTCGCTTTGAGGTGCTGAGGAAAACGCTACTCAAGAGCCTAAGTACTGGAGTACCTGTGTATATCTCTGGTGTTTAATGAGAATTAGTGGAAGTTCCTCCTCTTTGATGTAGGTTGAGAAAAGAACTTAAAACTGAATGTGGTTTTAAGTTACCACATCAAATGATGTAGCTTTAGAGTATATTCATTGTGATGGATGATGACTCATTTCTTTATCATCACAGGCTACAATCTCAAACAACTGTTCTCTAAGAAACACTTGTATCTGTTTATCTTGCAGCAGATACTTTTTTTTTTTTTTTTTTTTTTTCCTCCTTCCTGTTCACAGGCTGGAACGCTTCAACTGAGCTTGTAATTCTCTTCTGTTAGCTGGTGCTGAGGTGATTGTCCCTCGAGATCCACAGACTTCCTTCCTCGCTGGAGACACCAAGCCTCTGGAATGGAGTTCTGTAGGAAGGACCCAGTGGAGTCAGGGAGAACTGGGTCTGCTCAACGTGAGCTGCTGGTTGCAAAACACACTAGATTTTTACCAGTGAGATCATAACAATTTAAACAAAGGAAAACACTATGAAATTATTTAATGTAAGTATCTTCAGCTGGCCTAGGTGGATTTTTTGTGATGCTGTCTTGCTGTTACTTATGTTGATGATCAGCTTTCCCCACACCTACTGGAGGCAGAACAGTTATTTAAAGTGAATTCATACATCATGGGCACTGGCCAAACAACTCTGAATGTAAATTACCTGCAAATTCAGTGAATTCTGGAGATAGCTAACATGCAAGAATTCTTAAATTATTTGTAAGCAAACTAATTTTAATTTTGGATTTCATGCCACTCTTTAAAAACGTTTTAGGTGAAATATCTTGAAATGTAGTTTGGGGCTTTGTATATAACCAGTATTTGGAACTAAGTCACCCTAACTGTGATATGACTGCAAGTCATTTGTATTTCTATAACTTGATATCGGTCTCTCAAAGCAACATGTTCAATATCAACAAGTAACCACGCGATGGCTGGACCTGAGGCAGAGCTGCTGGTCGGTTCTCTGGGGAAGAGCGGCAGCAACCGAGAACGCAGCGGGAGAGGGAGCCCTCCGCTTCGGCTCAGCGGGGAGGAGGACCCCTGCTTCTAAGAATTCCTTTCACAGTAAAACTGCTTGGAATTAGATTTATGTACTTTGGAAGGCGGAAGGACTGAGTCAGCCCTGTTGGAATTTGAACTTTTGTGCTAGGGCGCTTGGATATTTCAAGTCTGAGCTTACACCGCATCCCTTTTAACAGCGTATGAGCTTTGTTAGTACGTCCTAGCATTAAGTCTGCAACCTGTTGTTGCCATGTGAAGGATAAACTTTGGGTTTAAACTGACTTAAATTCCCAGCTTAACATTCAATTCTTTTTTTTTGAAGCTGTTGCCGCATGAGCATTTGAGAATCCACTGTTTGACACCTTGTGTGTAGTCAGTATTTAATGCAATTGATACATAAAAGATAAAACGTGCAGTACCTTTTCACATGCAACAAGGGCGTCGTGTGTCACCTCGCAGTTGTTACTTAGCTAAGCTGGAGCTCAGGTTGCCTTCCTTTGTTCCTGTGCGGAGGCCACCTCCGAATTACACTTTGAAATGCAGCTGCTGTCCACCTCTCAGCTGCTTTTCCTGCACCATATCAGACATCAAACTCCTCACACTGCGTTGAGCTTATTTGGTAAGCACATAGCTTGAAGGCTGGTATTTTTTACACTCTACATAATTGCAGGGGGGGGTGGGGCGCGGTGGGTGAGCTACTCAGTGTTTTTCAGGTGCTGTAATACAGGTTGTTCCTGAACCTTCAACCTCTCCGTGTTCAGGATGGCCAAAGCAACATCTTATTAATGCATTTAATATTAATGTAACGTCATCTTTACCTCAAAGCAATCTCTTGTTCCGTGCTGAAGTGCGGCACAGAATGCAGATGTATTAAAAAAGTGCAGCAGATCTTTTGGGCAGGTGGAGTGGAAGAAATCAAGGTTATCACTAAACCTCGAGCTACAAAGGCACAAATGTTGCCAGCAGCCTTGTGACATGAAAGCCGCTCTGGAAGCTCAGTTGCATCCTCTTTTGCTCTCTGCTGAGAAGCAATTCTCATCCCCTGTGGTGTGGGGTCATCTCCTTCACATCATCGTTTGGTCACAAGTCCATCAGGTGCCCCACTTTCTCTCCAGGGAGAGGGTTGTTCTCTTGAGCTTGCTGTTATTTAGTTTGCAGCCTTCTCTATATCATGTGGGGAACAGTATGACAGTTGTTAAGGCTTCTGATATTTACTAATTGCACGAGAGCTGGTTGTATGCTCAGCGTTTCAAGTTAGATACCGAGCTCTCTCTCAGCTCTTACTAATAATAAAATAATGGAGATCACACGTTATGTAGGTGATGTGGATGCCAGATTCAATATTGACAGATTTTATGTCAAGTCTGTGCTACTATTACCACTCAGTTTTAGCAGAGTAAGTGACTGATGTGGTTGATTCATTGGTATCCTGCATCTTGTGCTGTTGTCAGCTAAAAAGCAAGGAGCTGGGATTCAGTTTCTGATTTCAGTCCTTTTTATGATGTTTGCTGGCTAAGCTGCCAGTGCTAATAAGCTACTTTACTCTTAAGCTTTATCAGTTTACTACTACTGTTGTTAAATCTAAGTAAAGTACAAATCAGCCTTGTCAGATCATCATGATTTAAAAGAAATAATGAGGGAACTGGCACAGATGCTATGCAAAGGACAAGTCTGCTTTTACTCAAGTCGAGTTTACTTAGCAGTTACTGTACTCGGACACCTATTTTCAGAATAATCCGAATTTCTTTATGAAAATTTATCCATGCCCCATTTCTCACATACTTGTGATCATTTTTTCTTGTTTCCAGCAATCTATGAAACAATTCAAACCATTTTTCTTTAGTGTTCCCCTGCCACCATGCCCCCATCAGGGTCAATGAACTTGCTTTAAGAAAGGATTCTTGAGTTGCCTCCTGGCTTGCGGTACTGGAGACTCTAAAAGACTGATTTCATTATGTGTCCACAATCTTGTGCCATTTTGCTGCATAGACTTTTTTCATCAGTGCAAAGTCCTTTATTTGAGCTGAGGGTTTTTGGCTTCCTTGCTAAATATATAAACTTAATTTGAAACCTGAATGATGTATTGTTCTGAAATATTGCATGAATCACTCTCATCAAACTATAAAACTTTCACGTTTGGATCCATTTTCTTCACCTTGTTGCGAAAGGGAAGTGCAATTCATTACTCTGCAGTTTTAAGAACAAAAATCCGCCACCTGGGGCTGGGCGTTTTTGCTAGTATTCTTGAATATCTTGTGCCCTGTCTGCATATTAATGACACCCAAATGGATGACAAAACAAAGGTCATTTAGTTTTCCAGTGTCTTCTGTCACTGACAAAAACGTGATCCCTCTGAGGCTGGTGCTGGGAGAAACAATGAAGATCCTCCATCCAGCTCCTATTAGAAGTTCACACCACACACAGTGTTTGTCTTTGCATCGCCATGTGCTGTTTCTGGGCTGACAAGAGACCAGAAGGCTTGAACTATCCTGTATCTCCTCTGGAGTCAAGCTGCAGACATTTCAACTTAAGTTTGTTTGGATAAAGAAAAGGCATCCCTTTCCAGTACAATCAGTTAAAAACGCAGTAAATGCATCCAAGTCAGGGAGTTAGTTTGGATCCGAAGGTCACTTTTGGAGCAGAACTCTCCATCATCCCCACTTACCCTCCTTTAGCTCTCCAGATGCTTCATTGAATTCCTTTTGGTTGGGACTAAACTTGAAGACACACTTCAGGAGTGCTCCTGATATGCTTCAACCATGAAGTTCTCACTGTCTGTGGGACCAAATAGGAGCTAATTAAAAGGAAAACCTTCTTGAAATATGTATAGTCTGGACAACTGTTTACAGATCTGCTTTTATGGGGTCACAGGACTTAAAGACATGGCCGAAATGGCCCAAAATCAATATTACCCTCAAGCTGTACTGCTTCTGCTTGCACCAACTCTACCCAAGACCAAAATGAGAACACACAGCATGTCTTAACTTCCAAAGTAATTACTGATAAAAGTGATTTGCCAACCATGAAAATTACTGGCAGTTTTTTCCTACTCAAAGTCTTTGGCAGTGTGATGTTGCACAGCCTGGGAACTAGAGGAGTATTTATATTCCTGCTGATGAAGCGTTACCTCTAGTTGTGCACACTCCCATTTATTTTCTTTGTCTTGCTTCAGGACCCTGCTGTTGCTTAACTCTATTTGATGGAGCTGAAACCAACAGAAATTATTTCAAAATTTAAAAATCTCTAAATTCCCTTTTAGAACTGTTCTTCTGGTGTAGCACAATATCTTTACTGGAAGTAGTGACTGACTAAGGCGAGGGAAGAGGGATGGCGCTAATAGTCGTGGATGTGATTATTGTGACCATTTTCTAACGTGACCCTGTCCCTGTTCTGGGAGTTGCAAGGTTGGGTCCTAGAAAGGATAACAAACTACTTAAGATATTTTGATAAATTGTCATCTAACACAAGGGAGTGCCTTTATAATACTGTAAAACTTGTTCAGAAGCCTACTGTCCATCTTGCTGTCACATTAAGTGCTCACAATAACATTGATTGTAGTCTTTCTTCAGTCTGATTAAATCTTCATTGCATTTGTAAGAGTTTCATTTTACAGGCATTCATTAATGTTCATGAAGTATATTAAGAGTGAAAAATAAAGATGACTGGTAATGTGAGAAACTAAGTTATACTTGATTTTTCTTACCCAATTGCTTATAAATGCAATTATGTGTGCCCATAACCAGGGCTAGCCTGGAAACCAGCATTTTAATTGTTCTAGCATTCGCGAAAATCAATAATCAAACTTTGGCCGTGCAAAGTGGGAAACTTTGGGGCGCAGGATTTGAAATACATGAAGTCTGAGCTTGTTCCTACCTGCACAGTATCAGTGGGTGTAATTTAGAGAACCTCCTCTATGGATGTTTTTTTTTAGTAGCCATTTGTGGTATAGCCAGGAGTGGCCTGTACAGAGATGTTTGGAAAACAACCACCTTGATCTTGAGCTGCTTCACTTCATAATGGGATTCTAACACTAAAGTGTCTTTAATATTCCCATGAGATCTTTGCAACAACTCAGTCCAAATTATATTAATTAGATATGCCTTGGCCACTGATCCCTTCATTATCTGCCACTTATAATTTGGTCAGGTACAGCCTCATACAGATTTACTGCTCATATCAGTTACACTTGACAATTGGCAAATCAAAGCAAACAATCCAAAGCAAATATTTAATCCTGGATAATTTGTTTCAACTTCTTAAAATGCTAGTTCTTTGATTGGAAGAAGCTTAATCAAATCTTTCCTGAAGTTCGACATCAGGTTATAGGCCCTGATGCTTCAAAACCCTTGAGCGTAGGTTTTATTATAAATGCCTTCAAACATCCAGTCTTAATTTAGCTAAATACATTTGGGCCTGATTCAGTGATAAAAATCATTGGGTATGAGAAGATACTGAGCAGTTCAAAAGAAATTTAGTGCATAGACTTGAATGCTGAACTCCTATTGAAATATTTACTGCTGCAAGTCATCCAGAGTTTCGGGGATTGCTCAACAATTTTAGGAGTTTGCAAAGGCCTTAATACAGTACAACAACAACAAAAATCTAGTTGGAAAGATAGTTGTAGGAATCAGCCAGAGGATTCAGTGAAAACCTTTGGTCTCCAAATGCTTTCTAAGTAGACTGACTTCTAGACCTCAGATTGAGCATCCCATTTCCAACTCATAAAAATCCATGAAAATTAGTTTAGGAATAGAATTATGGTAAAGAGATTATATTAATTTCCCAAAGGATGGATGCTGTGTTACGTGGTTGTTTTGGCTGGTTGGTTGGGGTTTTTTGATAGCATTTTTGTGTAATTTTTGCTGGTGTTCCTTGCAAAATGTCTTGAATGGAAATATGAACCACCTTCAGCTGTGTAACATATTCCATTAATAACAGCTTCCCTGCCATGTGCATTTGCGTAAAATAACCAGTCATCCAGATAGCTGTTGTATAGATTTTAATCTGCATTCTTTAGATGGGCATGAAGAATTCTCAAATTGCATTTTTATTAAATTGTTATATTGAAAGTGAGAGGGAGGGGAAGAAAAACACACAGTGTCTGCAGTTAAATTAGAATGTGTCAGAAAATGTTCGAGAGCCTTCTTTTTAAGTCACTTTTAAGAGTGAATTTTAATTAAACTATTACTTATTTTTCAGAGGTAAATATCTTCCTGAAATTGCATTCTAGGCCCTTTCAAGCATCTCCTCCAAACCCATTTGTTTTAGACCCTTTACAAGCAGTAAGCGTGCTAGATTTGATTTGCAGGAATCTGCATGGACCCAGTTACGTGTTGAAATGAAGTAGCAGCAAGACCCAGTTATTTGTCCTTCGCCTTTTTATAAAACACCTTGATGAAATTATTGAAAAAAATATCTCTTTAGTCTAGTTTTCTACAAAATGCCAATATTGATTTTTAAAACTACCCACGTTGTTCAAGGACACTGTCATGGCTCTCTATTCAGTGCTGTATATTCAGAATTGCTGAGGGGTCTGGAGCACAAGTCTGATGAAGAGCAGCTGAGGGAACTGGGGCTCTTCAGCCTGGAGAAAAGGAGGCTGAGGGGAGACCTTATCGCTGTCTGCAACTACCCCAAAGGAGGTTGTAGCATGGAGGGTGTTGGTCTCTTCTCCCAAGTATCAAGTGATAGGATGAGAGGAAATGGCCTCAAGTTGTGCCAGGGAAGGGTCAGATTGGATATTAGTAAAAAATTATTCACAGAGAGGGTTGTGAAATGCTGGAACAGGCTGCCCAGGAAAGTGGTAGAGTCACCATCCCTGGAGGTGTTTAAAAGGCATTTAGATGAGGTTCTTACGGACATGGTTATGCCAGAGTTAGGTTATGGCTGGACTCAATGATCCTGAGGGTCTCTTCCAACCAAAAAGATTCCATGGATCCATGGTGTGTGCCGTGTTGCTCCTGCACTCGTGTCTCTGCAGCTGCCTCTGGTCGCAGTTGGAGAGCGGACGAGGGAAAACACGTCCCTTCAGTCTGAGCAGTGCGGCAGGGCTTCCAGCGCCCAGCACGACTCCGAGTGCCGGCTACGCTTTTGTCTTGGGATAGACCATCTTCAGATAGTTTCTCCTCTCTGTACTTCACTGTTTTCCCTAATATACACATTCATATTAATAAAAAACAATCCTCTGATAAACAAAATGCCTTTGTGACGGCCCCAGGTAAGTGCTGTGTGCAGAATGATGTTTATGTCCTTGACAGATCTGGCAGACGTTTTCACATGGTTTGATTTTCTGTCTCTAAAACCATAGCACAGCTGTCACTCTTCTCAAGTTTTAGCTGGACATTATTTATTTCTGACTGCTGCTGCTAAGATGGAAATGAAGGATAATTCTGTGTGCTTATTCTAGTTGTACCATCAGGAGAAGCATCAAAGCTTCCTTCTGGAAAGCGGCCAAGCATCTTAACAAATAATAAACATAAGTGGAATGAACAAAAAGAAAGTACACAGGCAACATTTTTAATTAAAGGCAAAGGAATGTAATTGCATGCAATAGGAAGACCGAAATAGTCAAATTTCATTAGAATTGGGGAACATAGCTGCTCGTTTTAATTAATGGTGATGTAAATGAAACACTTGTAATCTCTACCCTAAACACAGGCAGGCTTTTCCACCCAAACAAAGGCATTTGCAAGATTTATGTGAGCGCTGGGCTGCATCTCACCTGCATTGTCTGTGTTCACCTCACCCATTTCATACATCTGCTTTAGAACAAGATGAACTTAACCCAGGAGGTGCTTAAGCTTTTTTAGTAATTATAAAATAACCCCCTTTCATGTGAAGGGAGCTATGGCTCTGTTCAGCTGCCCAAACATGGCTATTTCACACCATTTCAGATGTTCTAGGGTATCTCACTTGGCCTTCAGCTGCTGGTCAGGAAGTGTGTGGGTGATTTATAGATCCTGGACAGCACCAGCCAGTCCAATATGGATGTTATGAAGAACTGAAGTACTGAGTTGATTCCACAGGGTGGAGTTTGGTTTGGTGCCAAGAAACCAATGCAGGCATTTACATCTGCGCCATGTGTTCATTAGGGTCAGTGGAAAGCTCGTCACTAGACTGACTGCCTCAGGAGCTCAGCTCTAACGTAGGCTGACAAACCATTAATCGGACAAGCTACTGAGATTGTCTCTTAGGGCAAACAGAATCACTCCTTAGACTCCATTGAGCCTATTTAGACAGGTAGACACTGGAATTTAGGTGTCTTGATCTGAAGCAAAATCTTGCTTTGTATTTGGTCAGATACCAATTTCACTTGATGCATCTACTGCTCTCTGAAAGTTTGTGAGGCAACAAAAAGCCAAGGAGCTGAAAGCTGAGAGCCCTAAAGAGGACTTGGAGCAACACCAGGTACACAACCTTGAGAAAAGCTCAGAAAAGCTACATTGCCAGCTGAACACAGGCATGTGCAGTGATGCTACCTCCTGTTCTCTGTTGAGGGAAAGAGGATTTGTTAAGTGTACAGGGACACATGGAAAATACAGCTGATAGTTGTCTTCAGCAATCCAGAGAATTCCAGGCTTTTGTCAGCCGCCTGGGCCAAAGAGTAGGACGTACTTATCCATGCTTCACTCTTCATGTCACCAGCCAATGTGGTTCGGCAACTACCACGTGCGTGAGTCAGCTGTGGCAAACAGCACCACAGAAAGTCGGGCGCTAATCCTCAGATTGGCAACTAGTTCTTGAGATCGGAACCTCTTTGGAAGTGGCTGCTGCGTATGATGAGATTCTTAACACCATTAATGTGTGGAAAACATCAGAATATCTATTGTGGGAGCAGCTGTATTATTCACCTCTGGTAGATTCACAGAATATAATAATTAAAGGGAGCTCAGACTTAAGCCAAAGCTTAGCAAAACAAACTGGCGCTGACATACAGAGATAATGTCAACTGATAGCTGGTTGCCGTTATGAATTGTTTTATAATTAGGTAATTAAAGCAAGTCTGTACAAACTTTAACTTTCAGGAAACTATAAAAATATATGTAGTGGTAAAATTATATTTAGCCATTAATTTCTTGTCAAGTATGTCATACCCGCTTTAATAAAGAAGCTTACACATGCAGAGTCTCATACATTTCTTCTAGAAACCACAATATGTAGCAGCACAGTCCTGGAATACCAAATTACAACTGTGGGAATCTATAAGATGTTTTGCTCTTCATTCATTTTCAAGTTGTTGTTATTACAGTTTCTGTCTTTTAGAGGCAGGAGGGCATTTAATGCCCATCAGAAGGTTGTTGCACTGACGTGGCCAAGACTCTGCAAAAATGTTTTCTATGCAGGATCTCTGGACTGAGAAAAACTGCTGGTTACTGGGACCTGGATTTCTTCCTGAGTGTCATTTCTGTCCCATTGCCAGAAAACAAATCCTAGCACTCCACAGGCAAAACAGCTGTTAGTAAGCATTGAGTCCTGGACCATCACATGGTCTTTCTTTTGCATCTTGTAGATCCAAAGTAGATGCAAGCAGGTGTTGCAGACAATACACAGATATCTCATGACAGGCATGGAGGAGCTGATGGGGAATGAAGGCACATCAGCAGATTCACAGTAAGAAAAAGAAATCAGAATACAAACCTGCAGAACACACTTAATTCTAGGATATTTAGTTTAACTCTCCATTGCACTTGGAAGTCAATTAAATTTTGTACCTGTAGCCTGTGTATGGATTTTGGTTCTGTATATTTGAATTTCCAATTTTCTGTCCAGAGGATCCAGGGTCTTTATGCAAACTAACTTGCTAAAAACACTGCAGTTTTTCAGGGATTAATGATGGAGGGTTCTTTGCACACTTTTTGTTTCATTTGACTGATATTTTTTCAGAATTAGGCTTTGCCGGGTATATACAACAGATACTAGGCTACTACAAACATCTTCTCTGTTGGGTATTTCCTCCTAATGTTGAATAAACTAAATGGAGGGAGTTACCTAAAACTAAAATGGATTTAAAACAATAGCCATATCACAGATACAGAAATGGCTGAAATGGCTGATATGAAATGTTCCTCAGTTTTGAGTTGGTTTTTTTTTTGGAGGAGAAGCACTGTTGCTAAACAGTTCACACTACAACAGAAAGTCCCTTTCACAAAAATGTGGGTTACCCCAACTTCAAACTGGATGTATCTTAAGTAACATTATTTTATTTTATTTTATTTTATTTTATTTTATTTTATTTTATTTTATTTTATTTTATTTTATTTATTTTCTGAAGTGCTTGGCTATACAACACATCTTTGACCATAATGCATTTGACTCCACACAACAATAAAAATTACATAATTTCTAAGGATGTATTCATTAATCTGAACTTTTCCTAACCTGAATTTTTCCAGCATGCAGCTGCTAACATAATAAAAAATTGTGATACAGTAGGATAAAACAAAATGGATAAGCCACACAGGCAAACTGAATGCTGCCAATATCCATTGTTTTGCATCTTCATACAAGCAATTTCCCTTCACTGGGAAAATCCTTCTGACAATTAAATGAACCTTAAGGTGCTTTGGGGCTGGCACAATTTTTACTTCCTTTGTTTTTCTCATGCTTTATTTATGACCTGTCAAGTGCTTGTAAAAGAAAAGCAAGGACTCGCCCTTGGCATCTCACAATGCTTTAATTATTGGAGCAAAGCTTGAAACTTATTGGTGCACTTTTCTAAGTCTTAGCTACAGAACTACAAAAAGAACATAAACTAAAATATTGTTATTTGAAATGCCGGTGTTTTCTCTTTCTAATTGTGTTGTTACAGAGATGTATCAACAGTGACAAAGGGCTGTGGCTGTTACCAAATCTGAATGAAGTGCTCAGTTTTCCTAGTGCACGTGTTAACCATCCACTAAATATTTGCATATTTATTGAAGCTTCCTATACATAATTTTATAAAAAGGGCCAGTCATGTTAGCTCCACTACAAACTCCATCGGAGTTTCAATTTTATAATTTATTTTCTAAATTAAACAATACAACAGTGAGTTTAACATAAGTCTGCCACTTTGTGTTTATTGCTGTTGTCTCCTATATGATCTTGTCCCCACCTCAAAGGATAATATAGATTCTGCTGAAAAGCTAAACATTGGTTTTTGAAGAGGCTTAAGGGCTTAAACTTTATAAAATATAATTGTCTTTTGTCAAGATAAGATGTGAAGAGATTTAGAAAGCAGTGGCATCATAGGCAAGAGAAGTCAGAAACTAGCCTGAATGCTTAGAGCTTGACACTTCAGCTTTTAGGTGGCCAGAATTGGAATCGTTGGTTTATCAACTTCTCCTTTCCTGCTGTAGGGTAGATGTGCTGTAGCTGCTGGGAAGGAAAAAGCTTGAAGTTTATAATGTATATTGACATTGGTGCTATTATAGTAGCATGTTCTACAGAACAAATACCAAACTCTTACAACAAGAGATTAAAAAGTGCTTTTGGAGATCCAAGTCCTTACCTGTCTTGCAGTGAAATTACTTTTACAATAGTTCGAGCTTCCCCAGCCTCCAGCCACAACACAGTTTGCTACAGCAGACCCAGTCTGGGCATCAGCGAGGTCAGGCTGGCAACCGGGAGCTGACACAAACTGCCTGGCCTGTGCTAAGGGCCTTGCAGGTGGCAGGTGAGTTGTCCTGCATCACACTGAGGTCGTGGTGGACATTGCTAAGGTCAGCAGAAAGAGTATCAGGCTACAACAGACTCTTAGCTGTGCTGCAGCCAGCTCCTCATGAGCAGCATCAACTCACCCTCTCCATAGGTTAAGCTCATGTAAAGAACCAGGACTAGGTGCAGCTCAGGCAGGAATGTATAGTTCATTCTGCTCCACTCGTTCTGGGGAGAGGCAGCCAGGAAGTTTTGCAGACATGAGGGTAAAGCAACCTCTTCTACTGACCCTCTTCAGATCCTACAGAACCAGTTCGCTGGTGCCTCAATTCTCCGCTGGAGCGTACGCTTGAATTTCAAAGAAAGGAGCGCTCAGCAGCAGCAGTAGGCTCTGCTAAGTAAAACTGTGTAGCACATACATATTATACCTCAGTAACTGTAGTTCGTATTCTGGGTTCTTTGGTGAATGTGCATGTGTAGACGTAATTGTTTCCAATATTCATTGCCGCCGTTCCCATGCAGTAGGCAAAATGTGTTGCAATGAGGCTTGTTCAGCTCAACCACCAGCCACAGGTTAAAACAACTTATTCACAAATATAGGAGCTTTCAGAAGGTTAATCAGGGGATATCAAGTTACATTCAGTGATGCTTTAGTCTCACTCAATTTTATTGCAGGCACAGGTACCATGACTCAGCTAACAAGATGGTAACTTAAACACACAGCGACTGCAGAGATGTCACTGTAAATGTCTGCGTGTAAGTGTCTGCATAGGTGAAACCTTTTAGCACCAGAAAGAGGAGACTAAAAAGCAGAAGGCGGATCTGCATGCATCAGCTTACTCTGTTTTCCCTTTGTATTAACACAGATAGGTACATTTATTGCTTCTGTTTCTAAAGAAATAAAACACCCATTATTTTTGCATCTAGTATTTAATCTGTTTACATTTACAGACATTTAAGTTACTTAATGAGCCGTGATGCTGTATTTTAGAATATTAATAATGTCTCTTTTCTCATTTTTCACTCATCTGCAAAATCCTCTACTTTCACTATTTATTCAGATGTGTTAAATATTTTCAATACTTCAAATCCCCCTTAGCCTCGCAATGTGCTGAAACATTTAACTGCTAAACAATTTAACTGACTGATGTTTTCCAGGAGGATATCTGAATCTCCATGGATTTTAAATATTCTGTCTCAAAATGCTCACAAATGTGACACACGATGTTAAAACTGTCAGCTCCTCTCTAAAGAAACAGCTCTACCTGACCACTTGGAGTTAATGTGTCCCAGTTCAAGCTTTATCCTGAAAAAGTAACACAGGAAAATGTCTCTGGTAATGCTTCTTTTAATGTGGCTTTATATTGGAGGAGAACAAACAACACCTGAAATTATATGGAATTAGATCGATGCAGCAAATAGAAAACAAAAACTGATTTAGCAACTAGTCACATCTCCAAACTTTGTTTTCTAATAAGTTTGTAGTGGTTTAGTGCTTTGGGTTCTGTGCCTGCAAAAGTTTAATCTATATTGGGTGCCTTAAAACATGTCTAGTGTCCAAGAGCTGCATGGCACAGAGCTTTCTGCAACTTTTTTCTGCCTCAGTTGTGCAGGTGGAAAATGTAATGTAGACTTTACTCCTTTCTTTCGGTGTTGAGTTTCACCTTCTTTTTTAGGCTCTTGGTGTCTGACACCAAATAAAATTGGGACAATATATGAGACTGTCAGTATCACAAAAGTGAATTGGGAGACACATAGCTCTGTTCAGGAACATGGCAGAGCACTCTAAGCATTGAAACAGCTATGAGGACACGCGATCATATTTAAAATAGAAAATAAATGTAATTGGGATCAGGCTGAGGGAAAATCTCTACGTCCTCCAGCAATTTTCCTGAATGAGATAGACTGCAGTATCTTTTTCCCATATGTACCTCAAGAAAAAAGAAGGGAATGAATTCTACTAAGCTATTTCATCTGAGGGAGTGGAAATTGCCTGTGTACACTTGGATGAAAGCTTTTACTCTCAAATTCTTTACAGAATAATAGCTTTGTAGCCAGAACTGTAAAAGCAGTAACTGTAACAGTTCCTGAACAAATGAGGCCAGTCAGGCTGGAGGTGGTTGTAGCGCCTTGTCAGAGGGGTTTGGGAGAGGGAGGAGGGTGCGGTGTGGCAGAGGGCCGGCAGCCAGCACAGAATGCACATTGCGAGGGGAAAAAGGCCATCGATCATTGAGCTGTGGTGTCACACCTCAGAGAGTTAATACAAGCAGGAGCTATAAGTATTTAGAATCAGAAAACCACCTTCATCTTCTGCAAGACCCGTTCTGCATGAGCGGTGTCTTTTCCTCGGATGCTGGTAGCCTTTCTGGCCTGCTCTCATTATAAGTTACTGTTCAGGAATTGTTGGCTTGGTCATTGAGCAGTACAGGCTTTTTTTTCTTCCAAAGACCACACGATAACTGGAATCACATAGTACCTGCAATTTTCTTACTTCTGGCTAGAACACAGTATTTTGCTAAACAATATGGATACTTAAAGTTCTCATCTTGCAACAAACAGACCACCGCATACCGCTTCTGAAGTCTCTGTCTTGTTTAAGTAATGCACAATGGGGAAGTGTCAGATTCTGGGGGGTTTGTTGCAGCTCATTTTATAACAGATTTTCCTTTTCAAGGTCTGAGTTGCAGAAATTGAGGGCTTGCAATAGAACAGAACTTGTCTAAAGAAAAAAATAAAATGAGCCCTACAACTTGAACAGCGCTCGGAAAATGTGAGTCAGGTCCACCTTCAAGCTCAGAAACCAGAAAGCAAATAAAATAACTTAGAAATGTTGCCCAAAATAAATAACCACAGTGTGGGGGCACCTGGTTGGGGAGTATGTGGGGGAGAAGTCCTTCAATTTTTAATCCTCAAGCTTGGCACATCTGCCACGAACTAAATAAACAAATCGTTACTGGAGTCAGGAAAGGACAAGCTAATGTAAAACAGGCTGAGACATAAATTAGTAGCCATAGTAATCTGTCACAGGTGAGTGCTTCTCAGAGCCGTGACTTGAAATGCCAAACAAAGCTTTCTACTGAAATCCTCAGAATGTGTTTGTCCAACCACTTTAATCTAAGAATTAGTGACAGCTACTATTAAAAAAATGCATATAGAGAAATATAAACACTGCAAACTGATGTACAATTTACTAGTAAACTTCCTGCCATGGCTTCTCTGCCATCACAGAGCCTGGGTAGCCATGTGCAGTACTGGACAGCCACAGTAAGTCAGGCCTCTAAATCAGAAGCTATGAAAACTTCAAGCATTGCTTTTTCTTTTTAAGTTCCAATGTTTTATGGAATACAATTTCTTCTTTTTCTTTGCAATCATTGGAATTATCAATGGCAAAATAAAATAAAGGCTGGAATTCCTACACAATCATAACTTCAACAAAGGAGTTTATGGTTTTGTGGGGAAAAAAGCACTCACGGTGCAAGACTGAGGATAAAACAATGACAGCTGGTAACAAGTAAACGTGCTCATCTCCTAAATGCTTTCATACTCACAGCAACTGTTGAAGTCAACTTTGCCAAAACTTGTCAGGAAATGTCATATTATTTCTTTATATTTGTTCCTTGGATTAGCACTGGCTGGTAACATTTCAATCTCAAGACAGCATGTTAGGCTAAAGACAACGATCACATGAACACTGAGGAAACTGTAAAGCAGATGTCACAATTACTGGCCCAAATTGACAAATAACTAACATTCCTAATTTTGACCAAATGAGGTGACCTAACAGAGCACACACACAAACATGTGCTCTGAAAACAACTGAATGGGGCTATTTCTGGAGCACTTGAGGGGCATTATGACAGTACGTTTGCTCATCCAGTTCAGCCAGCCTTAGTTGTCATCTCACGCTTCTCACTTTAGATTATGACTGCCTAAAAAACTATTTCTGTCTGAAGTGCTGTTGAATTTGGAAAACAAATATTCAGCCCTGATTTTGTGATCAGTACTTTCTGCTCACGCTCACGTTGATTTGATCAGAACTGGATGAATAGCACAAGTTTCAATTTCTTTTTTAGGTGTAAAGCTGAAACAATGGTCCTAGAGGTTTTCTTGAATCTTTGCAATATGGGCTGTTTGTGCATAATGGCAAAGCAGGTTTATTTGATGGCTGAACAGTCTTAACAGAGCTAAATAGCTTAGACAGCAAATCTTTATTTAGATTTAATTGCTGCAGAATCTAATTAACAGTTGTATATTAAAAACTTGAGAGTCTCTGATCTCTTTGAAGATCATCAATGCTGCCAAAACTACAAATTCATAAAAATCATGAGACTGATTTACACTGTGAGATTTTCACACTGAAGTCATGTATGCAATTTCTTCGGAAGGAAAATGATGGCTGTCATTAAAACCCAACGAAAACACAGAAGTTATTTAAAAGGCCAAATCTGGGAAAAAGTGTGAAACATTGGAAGAACCAGTAATGAAGAGACTTGCCTAGTATAAACAGCAGACTACGTAAGTATCACCTCAATACTGCAAAGTTTCATGCTATCATAAGGAGGAATCTAGGAAACATTTATATGTTATCTACAGAGTTCTAATGACAGAACTGTGCCCCTGGCATGGGTGGGTACAGTCCCACTCTGCCCGGCTGCCAAATGATGGGGTGGGCCTGTTGCATGGAGCTCCAGGTAACGTGAGACTGTAGCTTATTTCTCACGTTTCTCTGCCACAGCACAGACACTCTTTGGTTTACTTGATTCAATGGGGAGACAGGAAAAAAAAAAAGAAAAAAGAAGTTTCAGTACTCCACTGTAAAGAATACACTATTGTAAAGGAGTGAAGGCAAGAGCTAAGGTCACCTACAACCAAGATTTTATGTCTCTCATCCCTTCAAAATCCTTGCCTGCTGCATTACTTGAATCAGGAGAAAGTTCAGGTTTAAAAGTAAAGACCAAAATAATGCATGTGACTTTTTTCCTTTTGTTCATCATCTTTTCCTTCCTACTTCTTCACTGTAGATAACTAACTTCCCTTCAGTCCCCATGGGACTGACCGTACAGCTCAGCCCCCAGCTGCTTCATTTTGCCCCCGGCTCTTCATTTTGCTAGAAGCAATTTGTCTGGTTGTAGAACACAACCTCCACGCTGTTTCTTAGATGCAGCAACTGACCACATGCAGAATGTGGAAATAAGGCCTACGGCTTCCTTTTTGCATGTTAAATGGTACCAGAATACGATGAAAACCTGTAACTTCTTTTCTTCAGATCTGGAGAGAATATCTGACCATGACTGCTGTACTAGCAAGACAAATCCTGCACTAGTTCACTTTCTTACTTGCATTATTTCCTCTGGTTTTGCAAACAATAGCATCTGCCCAGGTTCTACCACCTGGCTCTTGGGCATGTAGATCCCCTGAAAGGAATGCCACAGCCACACAAGGAGGAAATCTAATGCTGCAAACAATAACACACGAATATCCAGTGCAATTCAGGCAAAGTCAGCTTTTCATATGTGACTCTAACAACTTTTTGGTGAGCAGTGAGAAGCAGCTGCACTCTGATATTGCAGAAGCGAAGTCAGAAGTACCCACAGGTTAATGAGACCATGAAAAATAAAACCTTTTTCCTTCTGCATGTATTTTCTATAGCTTCTCTCTGAACTCCTTTTTTTTTTTGACCCAGAGCAGCTGGGAATATTAGCCCTCCAGAAACAAGTTTTGCAGGAAAATCTAATTACATACACTGCATTTCAACCCAGAGCACATTTTACAGCCCATTTTGAAAACAAAGCTACTAGTTATGGTGCTGTGATGTTATTGCCCATGTTACAATAAGGATTTTGTGACCTGACTCCTATCTCACCACTTTATCAGATTGGTTGGCTTTTGCAAAGTCTGATTAAGCATTAACTCAAAACATAAATCCTAAGGAATTTCCTCAGTCACTTTGACATTTTCTAGTTTGCTACCATGCATAAAAACCCCATTCTACAAAATTCTATGCTGTCACTTTTGTGAATGAATGCAAAACACTCCCAGAGCCACGGTAAATACAGACTTTTACATGGAGACACTTAATTCATTCCAGCTGCATAATCTCTCAACTACTGCTATGTCTTTTATTTTCCTAATTAAACCACCTGTCATTTCAGATAAATGGCTAAAACTACCTGCCTGTTTTGAGTTTAGGATCCAGAGAGGACATAATAACATGATGGTCGTTCAATCTGTATTCTCCCAACAGATAACTAAATTCAAAATCCAAATGAAAGGCAAATACTTGGTAGGACAGCGAAGCAGCTGCGGCAGCCTGGCAGACTGCATCCCTAGTGGGAAGCAAGTCCTCTGCCTTTAAAATCTCGGCTGTTCTCACAGTTAGGAACACACCCTTAGGAAACAGCTAACAGATTCTCCCAAATACAGGGAACTGCACACGGTTTCCAAATAAGGAATTCTCCATGGAGTCTTAAAGGAAATCAACCTCTTTCCCTAATGTAAGTCAAACGAATAATTTTTCCCCTAGAAGAGACTTAAATATACTTTCCTAGATGAACACATTCACTTCAGCATTTCTAAGTTCCTATGCTTTCAGTTTTGTTTTAGAGAAAGGATATAGAAACAATGTCTCTGGTTCCAGTAAGCAAAGTTGTTCCTCTAGTTTATTCATCTTCTCTGCTCCAACTGATTTGGGAGAGCCTGTCTGCCTGCTGAGACAAAATAAAAAACATTTTTTTAAAATACAAACTTTATTTCTGAAGTCTGTAGAGAATATGTTCATATGACAAGTATTTGTTACGGCTTCCAGAACAAAGGTACCAAACCCAGATGTGTCTAACTCATTCAAAAGAGGGAAGGAAAGGAAGGAAGGAAGGAAAGGAAGGAAGGAAAGGAAGGAAGGAAGGAAAGGAAGGAAGGAAAGGAAGGAAGGAAAGGAAGGAAAGGAAGGAAGGAAGGAAGGAAGGAAGGAAGGAAGGAAGGAAGGAAGGAAGGAAGGAAGGAAGGAAGGAAGGAAGGAAGGAAGGAAGGAAGGAAGGAAGGAAGGAAGGAAGGAAGGAAGGAAGGAAGGAAGGAAGGAAGGAAGGAAGGAAGGAAGGAAGGAAGGAAGGAAGGAAGGAAGGAAAGGAAGGAAGGAAGGAAGGGAAGGAAGGAAGGGAAGGAAGGAAGGAAGGGAGGAGGGGAGGAAGGAAGGGAAGGAAGGAAGGAAGGGAGGAAGGAAGGGAGGAGGGGAGGAAGGAAGGGAGGAAGGAAGGGAGGGAGGAAGGGAGGGAGGAAGGAAGGAAGGAAGGAAGGAAGGAAGGAAGGAAGGAAGGAAGGAAGGAAGGAAGGAAGGAAGGAAGGAAGGAAGGAAGGAAGGAAGGAAGGAAGGAAGGAAGGAAGGAAGGAAGGAAGGAAGGAAGGAAGGAAGGAAGGAAGAAGCCTTAACAACTGTTTAATCTGCTTTTGCTCTGTTGGCCTTTTG
Organism: Streptopelia decaocto; assembly: GCF_964273445.1. Lineage (NCBI taxonomy): Eukaryota > Metazoa > Chordata > Aves > Columbiformes > Columbidae > Streptopelia > Streptopelia decaocto. The sequence goes on along the minus strand of NC_138655.1, from coordinate 30,673,999 downwards.
CTGAGTAACAGGCTTTAGGAACCCTTACAACCAAGGTCAAAGACAGCTACACTGGCATGGATTTAAAAAGCCTTGCCTTCCACTTCCAGCCAAGCCACCTCTACCTCTGTTGTACTTGCAATATCAGCTCGTGAGCTCGTGGACAGAACTTGACAACATCACTTATGTACAAATCAACAGTTCCTGCCTGGAATTCTGATCTTTCTCCTATACTACTGCTTTGTATCAAGTTCTTACTTGCAACTTTCTGAAAGTTGTTTTAGCCCACAGGCAGACCGCGCAGTTAGTGTTGCGAGATCTCCCAATAAAAGCAGGATCTAATTATTAGTGGGTTTTTTTTTCCCTCTGAGAAGTTGGTAAGCAATCAGATTCATTGGGGGCATGGCCTCTGACCAGCCTACAATTCAAATTTCTTCCCTATACCCTGGTGGGCAGCAGTGGCTGTGACCTGCTCCAGCCACTTCAGTCCCTGGAAGATGCCAGCTCCCCCAAATCCGGCTTCAATAACAAATACAGCATTAGATCCTATAAAGAGGGCAACACAGCTAGAATTTCCATGCATATCATCTGACACTCACTTTCCATCTCTAAGCTGAGGCGTTCAGAACAATGTTTTTCTTCTCCAGCAGAGACTGGAGTTCCTCATACTTTTTTTTTGCTGGTAACAACAGGACAATCAATAACACTGTGAAAGGAATACCGGGAGTTTGTTTTGGCTTGAAGGAAATAATGCCCTCATTCCGTACAGTTTCCTCTTCTACTTGGAGAGAGGGGAAAGGTGGGGAGGAGTGAGAGAGGAGATTCACACATCTCCCATTCCACTTCTCTCTGACACAATGGAGGGCATTGTGTTCCACATCTGGCCTTAAATTGAGTGCTGGACAACCTCCACCCAGTGACACTCTCACCATCACTCTCTTGGCCGTGTTCATCCCTGGGAAAGCTCTCTCTTGCCTGGCATGCTCTTGCCTCCTCCTCCCACCCACCCCAGTTTCCCTGGCAGCTGTGTCTGAGCCTTGCTCCAGCCCTTAGGATGTCTCCACCTACCTCTTCCTGCCACAAAAACCCTTCAGATTCATACCACATCTGCTGCCTTGGATAACAAGACACCAACTGCTGAGCTGTGTCACCTCTCAAAGACACAGATGGGGCAAGGAATGCAGAAGAGGCTTAATGTACCTTGGCAGCTCTTTTTCTGCTTGGATTCTAGGGATCCACACTCATCAAGAACTGAGTCTGTTTTAGCAGCTCTTGGATTCCTCCAATTCATCCCAGCAGCCCCTATAGCACATAAAGGTCACCACAGTGAATGCTCCCTGTACAGCAACTGTGTGGGAGCACTTACGAGTGTCTGATACAGCTCTCAGGATATGACAGTTCTACTACAGTTGTGATCCTTCATGATTCTTCAGCTGCAACAACGTGGCCCTGATGGGACCCTCAGGAACTGTGAGGGCCCTTATGCCATTCCCTTGAGCATGATGCAGTGAAACACGCAGCTCCAGCACAACCAGGGGTGGAAGGATGCAAAGGATATTAAGAGAGGGAGAAGCTGGGAAGAAGGGGCAGGAAGGTGAGAGCTGTACAGCTCTGTGGAGATGAGGAACGGGGCTGCAAAGGGCCTCCTCCCTCCTTTGGGAGGAGATGTTTCACAGGAAGCTCTGTCAGAAAGAGGAGTGTGCTTCAGACTCCCTCTTGACATCTTTTTTTTTTGTGGAAAAATGTGTGAACTAGTTCAATGCATCACTATTTAGGAGGTGGCTTGTTCTATTTGCTCCATTCTAAGTTGTTAAAAATGGAAATACTAAAAATGAAATCACTGACTGAAAAGTAGCAAACATTTTTACACTTATTTCTAGCTGGTATGTCATTTAATATTGCAAAACTGTAAAGTTTGGGCTGTAAGTGCTTCAGGGAACTTAAAACTATTTCCACGGGATCTTAAATCACAGAAACATTTCTATTACTATGAATTCCTTACACTGTAAAAAAATGAGCTCTGATGCTTTTAAATTTAGTTCTTCTTTATATACCTCATACCATTATAGCAGGAAGGGGTTCATAAATACTGAGTATTATACCCCAAATAATGTCAAAACAATGAATGTCAAGATTCCTAAAGAGAAAAACTGTAGTTTTATGACAGTAGGCAGCAGGGACAGAAGAGAGAGAGACAGAGAGAGACAAAGAGAAAAGATCCTTTATTAAAAGCTGAATATTATACAGAAGCAAATATATTTCTAATAATGGAACTCTCAGAAAATGTATGCTATGAATCCCTTAGAACCCTTCAATACTCATGTGTGGAATGTAATATGTGCTGGAGGCCCAAAACAAAGAACACATACGAATATTTCAAGGAATTAATTTAAAATAGTGTAGGTTTCCTGTATGTGGTGTAATTTATTCTGACTGCAATTTCAAAACCCTTTATATGTGAGATGAATAAAAGCAAGTTTCCTATATTCCCAGAATATAGAAATATAGCTCTAAAATGAGTGATGCTCATCAAAATAAAGGGCATGTGAATTCTTTGAGATTCTGCTTAACTGCGTGATAAATTAGGGCTTTCTCTCCTTAATTTTACTGGCTTTTTTATATTAGGAAAACCTCAGTGCTGACCAAAAGCAAGTTGTTTTTTTATCCCCACAGTAGATCAATGATTCAAACATTTCCTATCCAACCCACATTTCTATTCCATGTTTCCTGGAGACTATTAGAGTCCCCAGCATGCCAGCCTAGTTGTCATGATAATAAAACTATGCCCTGTTCAGTTTCTGGAAGACAAACCAGGATCCACATCCAGGAAAGGGTTCATGACTGTGAACCAGTTAAGGAGCCTTCCTCCCGTCCAGAGTTAGTTAAGTAAGACCCTGAGCCTCAAAGATTTAGATGTCTAACTTGTATTTAAAGGTACCTAATTACCTTTAAGAATCTGAGCCTAAGTCCCTTGGGGTTAACCTGTTGCTCTCTCCTTACCATTTCCTACAGCTATTCCAGGGAGATCCTTGTTCAGTTTGCTGACACTAGGCATTTCAGGAGGGAACAGTTCTCTTATCTCAAACCTGTGGATGCTATGAGGTATCAGAGCAGTTAAAAGCAAAGGTGCTTGAAGGAAACTGCTGTCACCTTTTAAATCCCCACCATTAATTCAGCTTCTCATTCCCACTGACTTAACTTTGCACGCACCTTTAACCCACCTACTGTCCCTTCCTATTCTTTCCACCTTCTATATGCTTAAATACAACTTCTTCCACAAGCCTTACATAGCAGGCTGCCTTCTTCTAAGAAGCAGCAGGCTTTTTCCTTCCTCTCCTGCTTTGTAACATCCTTGCTTTGAAATCCATCCAGTAAGCTCCTTAAGCACATGGAGTCACAAGTACTTAGCACAGATGGGTATTACATTACTAATAATAATAGTAATAATAAAAATAATAAGAATAATAACTTAGTAGACCATAAATGGAACCTTAAGGGGCTTCTAATCTTCACACGTGCTTGGAAAGCAACTTTCTGAAACTATTTAATATTTGGGTGAGAGTTCTTAGCAGCAATATAATAAGCAAAATATCAAACAAGTTTGTACACTTACATAGCCAAGTGGGCTCCAGCACAAGGCGATACGTGTATATAGTTCTGCTGTAGCAGAGCATTGCCTATCCCTGTATTCCTGAGGCTGACTTTTAAACAAAGTTTGCAGAGAACGTGCAGGACGCGTTACTCTTCTGCACCTCTCACTTGAATCTGGGTGCCAGGTTGGAGGAGTGAATCATTTTGGAAGCAGTGGATTTCTTTAAGTTTCCTGAAATAAGAAATGACATAATGTATGCAGTTACGCACACGCTAGCAATACACTGTTGATGCCTATGTTTAATGATCTTGATTTTTTTTAACTTAAATTATGTCATATAGAATTTCAATAACCCCGGCGTTTGTAGGAACATTTTGTTTTCCATTTTCGCGAAAGATTTCAGTACCAAAACCATAAGCAAAATGCACAGAGTTAACAGTGCTGCTGGAGTTGCTGGTTTTACTTGGGAGTGAAATGTTGCTGATGTATAAAAAAGTGCAATATCCTCGAGTAACGATTTTTGGTTCGGAACAACGTGACTGTAAGTGTCACGCCCCCACTGCGCAGCAGTATGACCTTCCACGAGATACTAATCACTGAATTTTCCATGAAATACACATATTTTAGTAACAACCGGAATGGTTCAGAGTGCAGTATAGCTCATCGCCCCTCCGTTCCCTCACGTTCTCCCTCCCGGCTCCCAGGAGGGGCCCCCACGGGGCTGACACGGCCGCGCCGGCCGCCGCCGCTCCCGCCCTGTCCCGCCCAGCAGCGGCACCAACGGCCGCGGCCGCCATGGAAACGCGATCGCTCCCAGCCCGCCCGCCCCGCCTTGGGGAGCTGAGAGAAACCCGGCACGGGGTTTCCTTCGCGCCATGCGGTGCTGTTGTGGGGGAATAAATAAATAAATAATAATTTAAAAAAAAAAACCAATCGTCCAAATTTAGTCAGCGCCCCGTTTGTTATATTTACTTTAACAAGCTAGGAAAGTGGCGGCGGGCCCAGCTGGTGGGGAAGGGGAGAGGCGCTGGGGGGGCGGGCGGGGGCTGACAGGGCTGGGGGAGGCGGCGGAATGGCGGGGGCTGCAAGGGGCGGCGGTGGTGGTCGGGCGGGATCTGGTGTGCACAGATGGTGCTTGGAGTCTGCTCCGTTAGGGGCTGCGAGGACCGCGGCAGGGGGTGTGCAGCCCGCGGGGAGGGAGCTGCCGTGGTTGAGGAGGCAGTAAAGGCCCAAGGTAGAACGGCGTTCCCGAGCAAGGCAAAGAGAAAGAAACACACTGTGTTGAAGGGTGAGAACGTAATGTTTCGCTGGGAAGAGCAAAGGCAACAAAGCTACTCTTCATCAGTTCTCATTCCTCTTCCAAATGTGGAGGACCCGATGTCCATCTGGGTGCTGACTGACCATGCAGCTGAGCTGGTCGCAGGGCCGGCTGCCACCCGGGAGCTGCTGTGCAGCCTCCACTAAGAGCCATAGAATGTCCTGAGTTGGAAGGACCCATAAGGATCATCGAGTTGAACTCCTGTCCCTGCACCTGACAACCCCACAGTTCACACCATGTGTCTGAGGGTGTTGTCCAGTCTCTTCCTGAATACTGACAGGCCTGGGGCTGCTTCTATCTCTCCTCATCCCCTGTGCTGCCCCCCACTAATCCTGCCCAAAGCCAGGGCATAGAAGCAGAATGTGGAGGGGCTGGCTGCTGCTGCAGAGCTGAGGGGAATGGGATGACCCCTGCTGATAGACCAGCTGGGCTGGAAACATGGATCTGCACCCACGGTTTGCTATTACTCTCCTGTCAACAGCAAGAAACCATCAAGTCCCTGCACCGCTCATCTGTAAAAAAGATGGCAGTTTGCTACTTATGGATGTTAATCCATGGCAGAAGGGCATGCTGTGCAGTAACAGTGTTCATCAAGCCTGCTGATGATCATGTAGTAACATGTTAATACATTAATTCAGATGATGGGATGAGCGTCCTTTCTTTGCTTTTAATATAACCTGAAAAATTATGCTGCAGGACTCATTCTTGATTTATCCTCCTGCATATACTCATTGTGTTGCAGGTTTCAGTGGTGTGATCATGTTCTTTTTTCCACAGGTTGCCTCTCTTCCTCAGTGAATGAGGTGGATGGTGCTCTGGGGATGGGTTGTAGCTGGGCACTGAAGGGGGGATGTTGTCCCGCCAGCTCTTGTTTGAGTTTTGCAAAAACTGGAACATGTTTAGTGAGCATTGTGGTGGAGGTCTGAGGGAGACAAGGATGGTCCCAGGACCAAGGTAGTTAAACACCACTTGGCAGCACTGCAGTCTCTAACTGGTGACACAACTGCGACACCATGCTGGGCAGCAGCTTAAAGTCCAGCCCACTGGCCAGGAGGTTTGTGCTCCATTGCTCTGATGTCCAACCTGCACTGTCACAGCTACAGCCGAGATCACCAGCTTCCATTCCCACTAAAGAAACTGCCAAAAAAATGCAATGCTAAATACTCTAAAAAGCAAGTGAAACGAAAGTTGGAGGTGCCTCAGACTGAGGATCCAAAGTACTGTGTCCCTTTATCAGCCTCAGGGGTTAGTTAAATGAGCATTTCCTGGGATACCAAAGCTAGATTTTTTTTCCCACATCACGTCTGCCCGCACACTTCCCTGCCCCTGCGCAGCAGCTACCAGCTCCCCAAAGGCACTAATGCAACCTCTTGTGGGCCTGCAGCGCAGATGAGTCACAGGCCAAGCTCATGAATGATTGCATCAGTGCTACCACGGAGGCAGCGAGCTGTGCTGCCAGAGTGGGACCGGGCAGCTGGAGATGGGGCCAGGAGAGGGGCAACATCTTCATCTGCTTGTGCTGTGGTGAGGAAACTTTCCTATAACTACAGCCTGAGTCCCTCATCGCTAGAGTAGTAATGGTGGCGGTAAAACTTGCTCCTCACCTCCAAAATGTGTGTAACAACATCTATATTCATATTGGTGAGTTACTGTGCCTTCTGAGCCCCCGAGCAATATCGATGATGAATTCTCTGTGCTTAGCAGAGCTGGGGCAGCATTCAGCATATAAAAACACACAAACACAGAAGAGAGGAGAAATCAAATTATTGACCAGGTGCTCACCAAGTGGTCACTGGCTGTTCTGCTCACAAAATGAAGCTAGAATCCCACAGGAAGAGAAGCCGCCCTAGAACATCACATGTAATTAAAGACTGCATCCTCACACGATTGTGTAAGGGGCTAAGCCAAGGGAACAGCTCTTAAGCCAGCGTTTGACTAAAATACTCATTTCCTTTGAGATATTATGTTTATCCAAAAATACGTCTCTTCCCACTTAGATCTGCTCAGGACGGCTGATCCTCCACTTCAGCCTGCCCGTGACACTGGGGAAGGTGCTGCAGACTGCAAGCAGTGTCCCGATGCCCAAGGAGCGGTGAGGAGATGTCAGGGGCCTCCCGAGTCCCCAGCACAGCACTTCTCCTGCCCCGAGCCAGGCAGGGACTGCTGAATGCTTTTCCTCGCACCCTTGCACCCAAAGAGGCCTCAGCCTCTGCGCAGGTGGAGGGAGGGAACCTGTGTTCCCCGGGGAAAGGCAGCCTCCGGAATACATTATTGATTTGCTGGGGAGACTTGCTGGAGGCCAGAGAGAGAACAGGACAGCTGGGCCCTGTGAGAGAATGGCTTGTCCCACCAATGTGCTTCAGCAGATTGGGGAGCAGGCGCCAACGAAGCCAGAAGTTAGCCGAGCAGAAACTTCCTTTGTTCTGTTTGTCTTATGGAAAAAAAAAAAGAGATGAGGAAATTGGTTTAATGATTCTGGATATGCAAAAAGAAATAACCTCTTTATTTACAGAGTAGCGCGGCCCATCCAGCTGTGCCAGTTTTTTTTTAAGACTGCTTTAAGGATGTGTATAGCTGGGAAAACAGTGACTGGTAAGGGTGGGGAATGTAGAGAGTTCAGGCATGTTTGTTGGTTTACTTTTGGTTTGAAATAAGGGCAGCTTCAGGGACAAATGGCCAAGTTCCCAAACCAGTATTTTGTGGTTTTACAATCACACTTTCAAAAATGTTTTCTTCTTCCTGTTGCTGTGCAGAAGATCCACCAAAATAGCCCTGAAGATTGCCAGCACACCAGGCAAAAGAAAAAAAATATTGCTAATAGCATCTGTTTTGCAGTTTGTGTGACATACAACACCAGGAGACAAATAGCTTTGAAATGCAAGTGTGTTTTCAATTGCTTGTAATTTGACAGTGGCTCTTTAAGAACATAATGTTGCCTCCAGTGTTTATTTTACAGTTCCCAGTAAATAAGAGTTAGGCTGCCAGGCGTGGTTACTTTGGGGTTTTTTTAGTTGTTCCTAAAATCATGGTCTAAAAAACTCCTAAAATGCAGATTGAGATGGTGCATATTTTTGAAAGGATTTGTTCATTGCAACCCCACAGCAGTCCGTATTCTGCTTTACTGTTGTGCATTTGCCTGTAAGTCTGTTTTTGAAGAACTTGAACTTGTATTTCCTAAATTTGTTCTCCTTAATAAGAAAATATAAAAAGCACCTCCTTTTTTTTTTTTTTTTTTTTTTTTTTTGACTTGAGTATCTATGATACAAAAATAATGAGCCAAACAGAACAGAAGTGGTCGCTACTATGACACTGTTCATGCTGATAGGATGCATCTTGGGATGGTTTTGGTCCATGCAGACAGCACTCCAGAGGCAATGCCCAGGCACAAGCCAGAAACCATTCCCAGTAGACTGTACGGGGGCTCGTTTTAGAAGAGAAGGAGAATGCTGCCACGTGGACACAGGTTGGGCAGTGCTTCTGGTCCTTTGAGTCAGAGGACAGGCACTGAACCTGTTCAGGTTGCTAATACAGATGTAACTGGAATGATTTATGAAAGAGGCAATTCCCCATTTTCAACCGGAAGGCTCAGGAGCAAATGGTGAGGTGAAGCAGCCAGGGCAAGCAATAGGAGATCTTGGGTTACAACACAAATATTATTTTCATTAAGTTTCAGGGCTATAGATTCACAATGTTGATGTCAGATTTTTAATGATCAGGTAAATAGTGTGAAGTACTACCAGAAGCCTCACGATAAGTTGGGAAATGACCTATTAGAGAGCAGTGTAGGGGAAAGGGACTTGGGGGTCCTGGTGGACAGCAGGATGACCATGAGCCAGCACTGTGCCCTTGTGGCCAACAGGGCCAGTGGCATCCTGGGGTGTATTAGAAGGGGGGTGGTTAGTAGGTCAGCGAGGTTCTCCTTCCCCTCTACTCTGCCCTGGTGAGACCACACCTGGAATATTGTGTCCAGTTCTGGGCCCCTCAGTTCCAGAAGGACAGGGAACTGCTGGAGAGAGTCCAGCGCAGGGCAACAAAGATGATTAAGGGAGTGGAGCATCTCCCTTATGAAGAAAGGCTGAGGGAGCTGGGTCTCTTTAGCTTGGAGGAGAGAAGACTGAGGGGTGACCTTATTAATGTTAACAAATATATAAAGCGTGAGTGTCACGAGGATGGAGCCAGGCTCTTCTTGGTGACAACCAACTGTAGGACAAAGGGTAATGGGTTCAAACTGGAACACAAGAGGTTCCACTTAAATTTGAGAAGAAACTTCTTCTCATTGAGGGTATCAGAACACTGGAACAGGCTGCCCAGGGGGCTTGTGGAGTCTCCTACTCTGGAGACACTCGAAACCCGCCTGGACACATTCTTGTGTAACCTCATCTAAGTATTCCTGCTCCGGCAGGGGGATTGGACTAGATGATCTTCTGAGGTCCTTTCCAATCCCTAACATTCTGTGACTCTGTGATTCAGTACTTGGCTGTTCTGTGCCTTTCCTGTGTAGTGATTCTGGCCCTACACAGAATCAGACAAAGCTGGTGAGGGCTCTGGAGCACAAGTCTGATGAGGAGCAGCTGAGGGAACTGGGGCTGTTCAGCCTGGAGATAAGGAGGCTGGGGGGAGACCTTGTCACTCTCTACAACTACCTGAAAGGAGGTTGTAGCATGGAGGGTGTTGGTGTCTTCTCCCAAGTAACAAGTGATAGGACAAGAGGAAATGGCCTCAAGTTGCACCAGGGGAGGTTCAGATTGGATATTAGGAAAAAGTTCTTCACGGAAAGAGTTGTCAGGCATTGGAACAGGCTGCCCAGGGAAGTGGTGGAGTCACCATCCCTGGAGGTGTTTAAAAGGCATTTAGATGAGGTTCTTAGGGACAGGGTTTAGTGCTAGACTTAGGTTATGGTTGGACTCAATGATCCCGAGAATCTCTTCCAACTGAAATGATTCTATGATTCTATGACTTTATGTTAGGATCTCAAGCTGGCGGAACATGTAGGGTGCATGGATCTGCTTGCCTGGTTTCTTTATTGAATGGATAGTGATTTTAAGTAACAAAATGCAGGTTTGTGTCGCTTTTCAGCTGCACCAAATGTATTGGCATAGCCTTCATCAGAAAATGTGCTTTTCCTCTATGGTGTGAAATACGAGCTCCAAGGTAAAGGGAGAAAGAAGCTGGATAAAATTTGTGTTTTCTTCTCCTACTAGAAGTCTGTAACCTCTGGCAGCGAGTGTCGTGTCAGCTGGGTGTGTTCACGCCTCAAATGTTGCCGCTAAGCCTGCCAGCATCTGTCTGTGAGAGACCAACCTCGATTTGAAGGAGAACAGAGATGTCAGGAACCTGCCTCCTCCGACGTGCTGCTTCAGCTGTTCATTCACTGAACTTAGGGATGCAGCAGTTGTAACACAACAAAATAAATTCCATCTTCCCTTCCCTCCCTCCCCAAACACCCTATGTTCTCCCTAAATAATGTCTGTGGTCACTTGTTTATGTTACTTGCAAAGTTTCCACTTACCACAGTAATTTTGTAGGAACAAGTGTGTTTCTTCAGTGCTAGAGAATATGGCTTTATGATAATAAGAGCAGAAATAGGGAATGGAAAAAGACTAGAGGAGAGTAAAGGCCTCGCCTGGTGCTGCCCTTTTAGCAGGCAGCCTGAGCAGAGAATTGGGTAAAGCCAGGCAGTACTTCATTCCAAGCCATCACGTCAGTTGAGACTGAAAGCAATTACTGCCAGTTTTGCGGGGTTGAAATCACGTTTAGGGTTGGATGATGATTGTTCAGGCAAGCAGGCCATCTATGCAGTTAACTCCTTTTAACACTTTTGTCTGATTCACAGGTTGCCACATCTGAAAATGGTGAAGTCCAGTTAAGCTTGGAAACAGAACAAGGGGACCTATGTGCACCTTAAAACTGCCCTCCTTAAAAACAAGATGGGAAATGCCAAGTCCTCACCCCTAAAGCAGCTCTGCTTTAAAATCCCTGAGGTTTTGCTCCTCTCTCCTCCTCTTGGGCTGTGTGAATGTCTGGGGAGTTTAAGTCACAGGGACTGTCACTGGAGTAAGTGTCGTGCTGAGTTGAAGCTTCATCAAAGCAGTAGTCCTGTTGTACTCCAAAACAGCCATCTGTGGAAGAGGAGGTGGGTTATGCAGTTGATAAGCCTTTAAAATCAAATAACAAGCTAACCTGCTACATACTTAAGGTAGGTCTTTTTTCACTGAGGAAAGACACAAATGTTAAGGAAAAAGCTATATATAGAGAAGGAGAACTATTTCCAGCATAAAGTTGGGTGTGTGTTGAATCAGGATGTCCTAATCCCGACTTGCGCAGATAATTCACTGAACTCATATACTCTTTTGTTTTATGAGTCTGAAATTTCCAAAGGTACCTCTGGGACTTAGGCATTCAATTTTCAGTGGTAGCCGGGTGCTTAAATGCGGTAATTAGAAGTACAGACTTACTGTGAGGGCACAAAGAGAAGAGCAGAGTGAGAAATCATCTTTTCACCAAAAGTGATGCCAGAGCATCCTCCCAGTTCCCTTGAAGCTGCCACAGATGTGCACCGTTTCACTGAGAATGGCATCTTTGAACAACCCCAGCAGTTGTGCTTTTGTAAATTGGCTTTCAAAGGTTACAGGTTTTCCTTATCAGTATGGAGGAGGAGAAGCCTCTTCTGTAATGCTTGTTGATCCTACCCTGGCTTGACCCAGAGAAATCTGCAGTGCTCCTGAAATGAGCTATTCCTGCTTTTATGTTGCTCTTAAGTGGAAGACTTTCTGTGCTTGGCATTGTAAGTGTCAAAAGCCTCCGACCTACACAAGCCTACAGCCACATAACTGTGTATTTCCCTTTTTATTGCAATCTTTCCTAAGAACTGTGGCATACAGATAAATGGTTACATTTCCCCAAACAATTCCAAAAATCAAATATGAGAACAGTAAAAAATCTGTATGTGAATTTAAGTCTTACAGAAAATTAAAGTGGATTTTTATAGCATATCTTTAAAGCTAACTAACTAAAAATGCACTTCATCTTTGGAATTTCACATGAAAACCACTACTAAAATAAAATACCCCTGTTTCTCCTTTTTCTCAGTTCCTGCCACAGCTTGTATTTTGTATGGTGAAATTAGTGTATTAGGCACTGAATTGAAAGAAACAAAGTGACAGAACTTGCCTTTTGTTTATCGTTTTGATTTGCTTGCTTCTTGCCTTTCAGGCCTGAGTTGGTACCTTCTACCCTTTACAGAAATAACACTCCTTTACATTACAAGCCCAAGCCACCAGGCCCCGGGAAAAGCCTACACTGTCAAACCATTTCTGTGAACTCTTGTGACATTTATGGGGAGTGGCAAGAAGAGAAGACGTGAACATGGTAAGAGATAAACTACAGTGCACAGCAGTGTCACTGACGAGTATAGAGGATGCTAAAGGAGTACTGTGCTGGTTTGGGCTGGGGTAGAATTAATTTTCTTCATAGTAGCTACTCTGGGGTTGTGGTTTTGATTTGTGCTGGAGTCAGTGTTGATAACACAGGGATGTTTTAGTTATTGCTAAGCAGTGCTCACACAGAGCTAAGGCCTTTTCTGCTTCTCACTCTACCCCACCAGCAAGTGGGCTGGGGGCCACAAGAAGCTGATAAGGAACACAGCCAGGACAGCTGACCACAGGGATATCCCACACAATATCATATCATGCTCAGTGTATAAAGCTGGGGAAAAAGAAGGAAGGGGGTGACGTTCAGAATTATGACATTTGTCTTCCCAAGTCACTGTTACACGTGATGAAGCCCGGCTTTCCTGGAGATGGCTGAACACCTGCCTGCCCATGGGAAGTAGTGAATTAATTCCTTGTTTTGCTTTGCTTGTGTGTGCAGCTTTTGCTTTAGCTATTAAACACTCTTTATCTCAACCCAGGAGTTTTCTTATTGCTACCCTTTTGATTCTCTCCCCCATCCCATTGCAGGTGAGTGAGTGGCTGTGAGGTGCTTAGTTGCCAGAGAATTGCACAGAGATGTGAATTATACTCCTATGCATGGCACAAATAGTGGAATAGAAGTGTTCTCAGAGTAATTGTGATTACCTCAACACACAAGATAGAGACCTTGGATATCTAACCTACATCCTGTTAATCTGAACGATCACTTACCCTCTAACAGCGTACGTTGCCTTCTATGTAGATTTAATTCAAATTGAATCTGGTTTTAACAGGGACAGATAAAAGAAGTTGCCACCAGACATCTTTGTCAGATTTTTTAAAGTCTGTTTTTAATTCAGAAACTAGGTGACATAAAACATCTGGTGGCCTGTCCTCAGAAATAGCCATGTGCTCGGTTTACAAGGCAGAACTCTCTGCCAGCTTTAACCTGCTGGGGAAAGGTTAGAATATCTTCAGAAATGTTTTATGTACACACTGGCTTTCACTGTGCTGGGCCCCAGCTGGTTTGAGCAAGCCAGGTTGCCTGTCTGGTTCAAGACACAGCCTTTCCACATCATGGAGGTTTCTTGTGAAGGAAGAGTTTTGCTCTGTGCTTGTTGCAGTCTGAACAGTGCCAGTATGAAGGGGCCCTGTGGTGGTGAACACAACCTGCCAGCCCTTTGAGTGAGCCACAGCACCCTGTGATCTCAGCAGAGAACATCCTTCAACCCTGCATGTGTTCCACCTCCTAGGCAACAAGTCTGCAGAGCAGGTAGCGTAAGTGCTCCTGTCTTGCTTCCCTGTGGATGCTCTGTCAGACCAGGCCAGCAGGAACACAGTAGCTTGCCCCTTTACATCCTCTGACAGTGTTCAAAGAAAGCACATGTGCAGTCCTAGGTCTCTAAGAGGGAAGGACGCTTCCTAGCAGGTCATGGTACAGGAGAGACAACATCCTCCACCCTACTGCTTGGCTGCACACTCCAGCACTGGGTAGAGCTTCAGCTTCAGCTGACTTCAGTGAAAGGTGCAGGTGTTTTGCTGAGCAAGTAAGAAAATCAGAACACTGTTTTTGTCTCAGGTTCAGGGTAAAGACTGAAAAATGTGACCAGTCCCTTTCCCCCCTTCCCGAAATATTTAGGAATGTTCTCATGTGGAATGTTCCATTTTGACATTTTCCAATTCAAATCAGTTCATTTTAGCTTTTTTTGGCTTTGTTTCATGTGGATCTGTCTACTCACAGGTAGTTTTAGTGCCTCTGCTCTGTAGGCCTCAGGATCTGCATCCTATTCAACACAGTCACAGTTCTCCTACTGCGATGTTCCACTCTGGCAAGAGAACAGAGTGCATTAAGGTAAAAATCATCTTGACAAGAAGAACCATGCCACTGGGGAAAAAGGATTAAGTATATCAGTTTACATATCCCAGGAAGGTCTTACGCGGCTTAGGCACAAACAGGTTACTACCAAACTGATCGGCTTGTTTCCAGTGTGTTCCAGCAAGCCATGTTTGAATTAAGATGACTGATTCACTGATCAAATACTTCATTTTTCTAGGAAAAAAATTACCAACTTCCTCATAGTTGCAGTATCCTAAAAAAAGTATTTTGGTGCAAGTTTGAAAACAAGTGTAAAACTATATTTGACAGTCATCCTCTTATTTATGGACTTTGATACAGACTAAGGACACCAGACTCAGCTCTTTAAAATTTTGGTCAGGGAAGAAATTGTTCAAATGTTTGCTGAACAGGACTATTATAAACTGGATTAATCTCTACCATAGTTTTCCCAGGCAGAAATATCACTTCCAACTTGATTCTCCCCTGATGTTGACCTTCCCTTTCAGTAACCAAGTTCTTGTTATCTGCAGCACAAGCAGAAGAACAGTTTTGTTGTGAAAGAAGGAAATCGGCACAGCTGCAAGTTCTGCATCGGCTCAGTAAAACTGCAGCCTCAGAAGAAGGGCTGAGGTTGAAGGACACTGTTTGGAAGTTCCAAGAAGCCAATTTAGTTTGAAACAGACCAAATGGCAGGGAAGAGTTACCCTGAAATTGAAGCAGAAGTCCTCAATAGTGCAGCTTTCACAATGTGAAAACTGTATTTGCATCTTCTGTCGCAAGTCATTTAGAATATCAGTTCCTGTTCGGACAGCCTCGCTGCTGACTGTACCTCAGTCACAGGTACCGCTTTTCTGATTTCACTGTCTTTCTCAATACCTTAAGACAGCTGCACTGAATTTCCCAGCAATATCTGTGGTTGTGACCCCTACAATGAGAATTCAATAATTCTTCTTCCCTTCTGTCTGGATGAAGAGCTGTGGTAACCAAGTGTTTCCTCTGAAGTCCATGTGCATCCTGCTCCCCATTGGCCTTTGTATCTGTACTCTGACACTGTTTGAAGTCAGCAGGTGAACAATACACACTGCAGAGTGTTCTTGCTAAATGCTGGGATTGCAGTTGCCAGCGCACTCTCCCCTTCTCCTGGAAGTCAGGCATTGGAACAGGCTGCCCAGGGAAGTGGCGGAGTCACCACCCCTGGAGATGTTTAAAAGACACATAGATGAGGTTCTTAGGGATATGGTTTAGTGACAGTGTTAGGTTAATGGTTGGACTCCATGGTCTTGAGGGTATTTTCCAATCAAAATATTTTCATGATTCTATGTAACCTGGAGTAACAGGGAGAAGACAGAGCCCTATGCTCTGGCCAGCTTCCACTTCGGATAGTTACAGCCTGCTTGTCTGTACCCCCTTTGCAGATTTAACTAGGTACAGAGAGCAATTCACACCAGAGCTTGACATGTAGTTTGCCAGGTGGTTAAGATACAGTTTACCAAGAAGATGGTGGATAGCCTTTGTATGTCTGAAACGTTCCGAAGTTGTTCTAGATGAAATATAGCCCGTGGGCATCTGAGAGAAAACGGCATCAGAACAGACTGAGTGCAGCCTTGAGTCTTTAGGCTGTGAAAAAAAGCCTTTACATATGCTACTGAAACCTGATTCCTGATGAAACATGCACCACATAGACTCATGATCACACCTTAAGATCAGAAGAGAAAACATCAAAACCCAAGGCAAACCTCAGTATCTAGCAGTTCACTTATCTCCCTGTGTGATGAGCAACACCATGCATGGGGAAATGGAGCCCAGCTCACCCAAAGAGAGGTGGGGTCCTGGCAGCAGGAGGCTGCCCATGAAGTTCTGACACCCCAGGAAACCTGAGCTGCCAGAACAGCCTGTGAGAGCCCTTCTGCTTTGCACTGCTAACACAGGAAACCTGAACGGAGAGCCCTGGAGCCCATGCCTCATGGGAGCCACATCAGGAGTTACCCCCAGTGCATCTGTCTTCCCTCTGTGAATGTCAGACTCATCAACACATCAAAGAGTGCATTTGTGCACGTATTTAATCAGAGCTCTACATATTCTAGCTCCAGCCCCACAACCCATCCACAACTTCTTGTTCATGTTGTGAACTAGCAGACTGACCACATTTTATACCTCTTACCATCCTAATGAGACAACTGCTACCACTATTAGTTCAGTAGTGATGTGTACAAATATTTTTTATCTTCTAGAGCCTAGGAAATTGGAACATCAATGCCCAGCAAACATAAACCAACAGAGTCCATTATGTTTTTTCTTCAGGTTCATAGAATCATAGAATGTCCTGAGTTGGAAGGGACCCACAAGGTTCACCAAGTCCAACTCCTGTCCCAGCATATGACAAACCCAAAATCCACACTATGTGTCTGAGGGCATTGTCTAATTTCTTCTTGAGACTTCTGTCCAGCTTGACAGTGCTCCACGACCCTCTGGCTGAAGAACCTCTTCCTAACACCCAACCTAAACCTCCCCTGGCACATCTTCCTGCCATTCCCTTGGAATTTATCATCAGTTGTCAGAAGAGATCAGCACCTGCCCCTCCTCCTCCCCTCATGAGGAAGATCATAAGCTGATCATAAGAGACCTGAATCACCAAGGCAAACAACCTCACCCCCTCCCAGACTGAAAGCCTTTGAAGTCTCTGAGCTGGGCATCCAGCCCTGTGAGTCAATTCCCATCAGCTGTGCGCATCCCCGCTCCCTGGGGGAGCAGCTGCCCTTTGGAGGTCTTAAAGGGTCTCCACAGTCTGTTATATATCCCCTGCACGTAACACTCTCCAGCACTTGGTGGCCATTTGTTGGCTTGCTGATGTTAATGTTCTGTGAACTCTTATCAGGTGTATTTATTGCCACAGTTGTTAATGTTTTTGGAAGGCACAGGCTGGCTTGAGTTCAAAGGAGGACCACAAGAACTGACAATAAGCCCTGAAGGTGCTTATTTTGGGAGCCTGACTAATGCACCTTACTGAAGAGAAGGTTGAAAAAGGCAACACTATGAGTGGGTGTTGATACTTGCAGCTGCAAAAGGTGTTTTCAGTTCTGCATAGCAAGATCCATTTTTTTGCTCTTGATGTTAGAACCTGCAACAACATATCAAGAGAAGCATATTTCTGAGAGGGGGATGTAATTAATCACCAGGGTGGAACACAGGGGGCATCAATAAACTCAGCATTGTTTGAGATTTTAAAAAGAGAACAAGAAAGCTGTGCTCCATTGCCTGAGACATGCCAGTGAGTTGTGGTGAGTAGAGCATGCGGAGGATGTGAGGCAGCAAAATCTTGAGGTCTCTCTTTGAACTCAGTAAACCTGTGTGTTTCTGCAGTGTAGTCTGTGAAGTGGAGAGATGTTCAAGGTCATGTTGTGATCTAAGAATACTAGAACATGAAGTGCTGTAACTTGCATTATTGTTGGGGGATTTACTTGAATGCAGAACAATATAAGGAACAACTGTGGTCACACAAGGAAGGCGATAGTGAAGACAGGGTGGTGTTGGTGATGGGTATGAGTTTGCAGTTGCAGATGTAGAAGGAATGATGGAAAAGTAATCTGAAAGGAGAGCTGATACTCTGGAGGACATGACAAGCAGATGTTCTTTATAGCCAAGGAGAATAACAGCTTGATTTTTCTGGAAGATGTGTTGCTTTGCAGAAGATGTGTGCAGGCCAGGAAGAGAGTCACAGCTGAGGTGCACTCCTGCCTCCTTCCTGTGGCTCTTTTTTTCTCTGAGCTTATTTGAGCTGTGTGAAAAAGGTAACGAAGAATTTTTCCATCATATTCCTTTTAAAATCAAAAGGTTTAATTAACCATAATCATGTTACAAACTGCTAAGTATTATGTGGGCTTTGGTATTTTTTTGATACTCTTCACAACATTCAGAAATACAGTTGACTACTTCAGACCATCCAGACCGTTTCTTCAGTGTTCCCTTTGGAGAAGAAGGAAGGTGAGAATTCCTTGCCAACCAGAGTTGTTGTGTTTCATGCACTCCAAAGGGTGGAGCACAGCTAAGAAGATATGATCTAAGAGGAGTGAGAAAACAGAGAACAGGGCTTCAGCCAGTGTTGCCTGGTGCCAGTGCTGTGAGCAAGCAGGGATCTGCCCTCTGCAGAGGGACGGGGGCAGGCTGGCTGGGCAGCTCTGCTTTGCCTCCTGTTTCCCACCAGAGGAAGCAGCGGTTTGTCCTTTGGAGAAGGAGCATCTTTCCTGTTGACTTTCTGACTGACTCTGCCCCGTTTCCCTGTTGTCTCAGGGCTCTTCTCCTGGCCCTCAGGTCCCAGCCCAGTTACATCTTAGCCCTGACATCAAGCCTGGTTTGCAGGGACAGGGCAAGCTGTGGTCCCAGGAGAAGCCAGTAGGAGGGAGCAACAGGAGGAGGTGGTGGGTTTTTTTGTTTGTTTGTTTTAAAGTTGAAATTAGGAGAAAAAATTGAGGGTCTGCCAGTAACAGCCTTGTCTCTTCTCCTTGAGCTCAGCTTAGCCTTGCGATGAAGGGCATAATTACGTGGCCCTCTCTGGAGCTTGTGTTCTTTTATTATATGAAATTATAACTGTAACTTACGTGCAAAAATAAAACGAAGATGTTAGAAGGAGTTTTGCATTTGGGACATTTTTATTAGGAGCTGAATCCACCCTAATTGAGGCAGAAAGGATTTTGTGAAGGGCATGCAACTTTGCCTAGGCTTTATAGACTTGAACTGGAGACACAAGGGGTCCAAAAAAATATAATTTTTTACATATATATGCAGCAGTCACACAATCAGTCATATGGCAAGAAGGCACATACTGTGCTGGATCAAAGGAGAAGAGCCTAGCAGGAGATTAAAGGGGGGATAATTGCAAGCAACCAGAAAGTTTTATAATAGAGGTGATAATAATATACAGCAGAGGAAGGAAACTGCAACAGAAATGAGAATAAAATTCAAATAAAAGAGATCCTTTTATCCTTCTCACTTTCTCCCTATTTAACAGAATTATTCTATCACCCACTTGCTTCATTTCCCTTCTACTTTCATCTTGTTTTCCTCTGACGGCTTTCTGGTTCCCCTGCCCTGACACCACACCAGGTCTGCCTCCCTCCACACGCCTCGTAGCCATCTAGCACAGGACCCCTTTTTATGAAGCATTGATTCTAAATATGAAACATCTTCAGTGAGAGAGTGTGCTTCTCATTTTGCTGCTGACTTTGGGAAGCAACAGAGCTGGTGGAGGGAGGAGCTCTGAAAATCACCCCATGTAGTGAGCCATATGGCATAAGCTTAGCCTGAAATGCCCAAACTCCTGACCACCATTCTGAGAGAAAATGTAAACTTCTGAAGAAAAGAGAACCCAAGAAAGAAGCAGCCTGGGAGTGGGATTTTCTGGATTTTTTTTTTGGTATTTCAGATTTCTACCAAAGCCTTGGAAGTGAAAAAAACGTTTTCCTTCCTCCTTCCACCCCTTATTCTGTATCCTGTTTGCTTTCACAGGTCAAGGGGTCTGTGACCAGAAGGAAGGAACCAGCCCTTTCTAAAGAGAACATCATTTGAGTCTCCGAACAGAAACCTCCGCATTACAGTGCTTCAGGATGCCTGGTCAGTCCTGGCTGAAAGCTCAGGCTAAACTTGGTTACGTGAGTCACCACTTTACTAACTTCATACCTCAGGCATGACGGGAAATAACAGTGGTGATACTAATGTACACCAGGGTAAGGAACCTGCTGGGAAGAGAAAAGAGAGGAAAAATAAAGAAAAGGAAAAATAAAGAAGAGCAAAAATAAAGAGCCAGTTTCTGCTCCAAGATTACTAGAAGGTGTGTTCATGGCCTGAAAAGGGCTAAGAAGTGTGTCTGGCAGTGATTTCTGGGGTGGCTTCCTCTCTGCTCACTGTGAGGGGGTGAGACTAGAGCACAGGAGCTTTAGCTGGAAGGACTCTCTTGTTTGTGTTCAAGTAGCAGTTCCAGCTGTGTGGGAAGACAAAGGCATCCTCGGTGTGCTCCCATTTCGGAGGGTGCCCTGGGAATCACTGCTTTGTACATGGTGCTTTTTTGTGCATTGCTAGAAGAGCAAGACTGTGGGAACAAATGAGTTCCCCCTTCTGAGACAGGACTTGGAGCACCCTTTTTATGGAGTGCTTGTGGGGGCACTGTTCTAGAGTCACAGAATCGTAGAATGTCCTGAGTTGGAAGGACCCACAAGGATCATCGAGTCCAACTCCTCTCCCTGCATATGACAACCCCACATTGCACACGTTGTGTCTGAGGGTGTGACCCGTGCTGCTCGGAGGGCAGGGGATGCCCTGCAGCAGCTGGAGAGGGGTGGGGTGTGCCCCGGGGAGCAGGTCTTGGGGGACAGCTAAAGGTGTAATGAAATGAAAGGGTGCCTGGTGCAGCTGGAGTTCAGAGTGGGATGAGAACATGATTAATCCTGTCCTCTGTCACAGCCCTCAGGCTTTGACAGCTCATTCCTGGCAGAGCCAGTAGTGTCTGCTCCCTGTGACCTGAAACAGGCTTACCGTTAAGGGACACAATTAAAAATATTTGGGTTTCCACTTCTTGACTCATTTTCTGATCCTCTGATGCCTGAGTAGAATAGGTGAGGTGATTTGAATGATACAGACAAATGCTCAGAGGAGGGGATCATGGAGATATAGAGCATGTATACTGTTCTGTGACAGTTGTCTTATAACACACTGGTGGGGAACAGGGCAACAAGAAAGAGATCAGGACTGAGGCAAGACACTTGGACTTCTACAGTCTAATTAGTCAAATGCACTCAGCCACAAGTAATGAGAGAGGGATGCTCCGTGCCTTGAACACGAGACAGTTCAGTATTGGTGATAAATATGACACAAATACAGCTCTGATCTGCAAGGATCAGTGATGAGATTTCTGTTAGTCTAATGCTTCCCAGCTAAAGCTGTTTGTAATGCCTTGCGAAAAGTTTAGATAAATCCTTCTCAAATTGATGAACTGTTGTTATCTGATAGATTTACTGTGTTTTGGTGTTGTGTTAGATGTAGGATTTTATGTGCTCGGGAGTTACAAATGAAAATGTAATGGGGCAGTGGTGCTCTCTGGGACGCCTCTTTATTGTTCTCTGTGTTCCCAGCCGGGCTCTGGAGCTCCAGCCTCCCGGTGCCTCACCAGCCTCGCCGTGGGGGTGACTTTTGCCGGCTATTTTTGGCGACTGCAGATTCATTGCGTACCACAAGAGGTCAGCACCGCATAAGTTTGCACCTCCAGTGACTGGTCTTAAATTTTTTTTCAGATACGGAGAGTGCGCGGTTCCCACATGTTTCAGTAAAACTGGTGAGCGCTGAGTTGCTTTCAGGAACAGTTGTATGTAATACAGTTTTAGCTTGCACATATTTTTAATCTAATGTCTCCTAAAAAAAGGATTGATTTCTAGTTATCTTCCATTTTTCTGCATGTTCTCATTTTGAAAACTAATTTTGTGGAAAGTATCTCTGAACCCTGTATATACACACACATACGTACTATACACACACACACATATATATTATAATATATATTAAAAATGCTGCTCATAGTACTATGGAGGAAAGCTAAAAAGCCTGCGAAGGCAACAGTTAATAAGTCTGAGAAGGCAGGGCAGGTCTGCTTCTAGCCAAAATGGAACGGCCACATATTACAGACAAATACTGAAGTTAAAGTTTGGTGGGTCAGTGATCTGCAGAGTCACATCGAGACACTTGGAGCTTTGCCAGAAGGTTGGTTAAAAACAAGCTTGGTTGTTTAACCCAGTCTCGGGTAGTGGTTCCTCCCTGTCCATACCGTAAATTTTGTTTTGTTTTTTATAGCCTGGCAAAAAAAAATCAATGAAGTCTTGTTTCAGAGCAAGACACTGTACTATAGAGATTACAAGGCAAAGCTGAGACAAAGAGTAATGAGAAATTTGCTTGTTGTTTGCCTTACATTGAAACAATTGTGTGTGAAAACTCTTCTCTTTCTCCAAACATTGTAAAAGAAGTAAAAAAGCTGCATCTGTTCATGGTGGTATCATCTGGGGATAAAGCAGGAAAATATAGTTCAGGAAGGCGCAAATTCTTTCTCTTCTCCAAAGCTAAATTCAGGACATCTTAGTATAATGTTTGCTCTTTATTTTGTTAGCCAAAAAGAGAAATGTAGCTTAGTCTTCAAACCAATATGGCATTTTTAATAACCTAAATATTTTTCTTGGCATAATAAAAAAGAGTGAATGGGAGAGAGAGGAAAAAGTTGGCAGTTAAAGCAAATAAACTAGAAAATAATGCATTCAACTAAGGGGCACCAAAATAATGTTATTGTTCTCTAAGTGGTATTTTCATTGCTAAAAAGTTGCTATTGGTGCAGCAGGTTTCCATTAGGACCTCCCAACTATAACATAATGATTATGTAATGCCACATTTGGAGAACAGGTCTCAAAGGTACTGGCATGAAAAAAAAGATGATGGCCACATTTGGAGTCCAAAATGCACAGGATATTAAAAAAAAATTGTTTTATTGCTTTTGAAGCCCAAATATTTATTTAGTGAATTATTTTAGCTGAAAGAAATGAGGTTAGAGGGAGTTATGGATGCAGGCAGAGAAAGAATCATTCTGTCTCAAAATTTTCTAAAGGAAATACATGAGGATTTGAAATATTTCTGAAGTAAATGCACCTTAGGTAGTCACTTCCTCCAGCTGCTCAGAACTGGCTCAAAAAGACACAGAGCCTGTGTGGGAGTGGAGAGGAGGGTGTGTAGGCATGGAATATGGAGATAAATGAAATCCCTTTAATGTACAAGAGTAGCAAACACGTTGTTTGCATAAAGAGAACTGTAACGGTCCGTATGCCTGTCTTCAGAAACTTAAGCTACAGCAGAGATCATTATCTCTTAAAGTGGCATTTAATTAGTGGAATTTAATCCAAAATACAACTCAAATGCTTTCTTGATAATTATATGACTTCAAATCCCTTCCTTTTTTAATCTAGAGGAATCAGCTCTAGGTCACCTGCTCTAATGACACAGGTCAGAGAGATCTGGGACCCTGCCTGGCAGGAGCGGGGCGGTAAAACCAGGAGGCTCCTCCGGCTGCTCGCTCCGGCAGCGCCTGGTGCCCGCGGGGTGACATCTGTGGTCACATCCATGTTCGGGAAGGGACTGTGGGGACAATCTTGACTGTTGGTGAGGTTACAGATGGTTTTTGGGCAGCATCACTGCAGTTCTGGCTTAGAGAACTGATCAGTTCAGAGATCTTTACTGGGGATGGACAACGGTGTGTGCATGTGTGTGGTGAGGAGGTGTTGCTTGAAGGGAGGAAAATACGAACAGAAGAAGAGTGATTAAACTGCTCATTAAATTTAATAGCATTACTATTTATATTGGAGTTGGCTTTGCAGTGGTGGGTAGGACTGCACTAACCAAAGGAAAATCTAAATATAACCTAACAAAGCCAGAAGGGGAGTTGGGAACTTGGACAGAAATGGTAGTAGTTTATACCTTCTTTTTTTTTTTTTTAGCGAAGTACTCCTTGGTTCAGGAATGTTTCCAACTTGCAAGTTTAAAGCAGTAGCTTCATTAGCTTTGCCATGAGAAAGGCAAATCCTGTTCAAACGAAGCTTTTCCTCTCAGGAGTGTTCCTCGTTGTGCACAGACAGGGAGGCTGTTCTGCTGCTGCCAGGCAGGAGCAGGACAGGAAAAGTGTCCCCAGCTTAATGCATCGGAAAGACCAGCTTTACAGCATCTGTCTCCCTGGAAGTGGGAAAGCACAGTCACTAGCTGAAGGATGCACTTAAAATTCACAGGGTGAAAACTTAAAATTCAAGGGCCATGTTCCTGTCCCATGTGTCTTATCTTATGTTACGGTGACTAAACATCTGCCGTCTGATGGAAGGAATTCATTCCCGTTTGTGATGAAGTCAATGCAAAGGCATCAGTGACTTGTGCCGGTCCTTGGTTCGTGTGACATTCATGGCTGTAAAAGAACTGAAGTTCACACAAACGAGTATTGAAAGTTATACACAAGGGTTTTATTATATGAATAATTTGACATACTCTGTGGTAGTCAGATACAAGTGCATTTAATTAATGTTTTGTGGACATCATAACAGTCAGAATATTTCAGCTGAACAGTCAGTATTTGGCTGAATTCAAGCCAGTGCAATTCATGACATAACCATTAACAGGAGGATACAGGTCTACAATGAGGTTAGACTAGATAGCAACAGCATAATTATTGTCACATCAAAGCATTACAAAGTATGAAAGCCCGATATTTCAACTATCTCTAAAATGGTATTTGTACAAACCTGTCATAGATACCTAAATGTTAAGGATTCGTCGCATCAGTAATGGATCATGACTTTCTCCATTTTGGGGAGTTATTTCAATATTCAAAACTATCTGGGGCAACAAGAAGAAATGTAAACATCTGATGGTCCTTTGAAAGTCCCTTCTGAGAAAATACATTATGTGCCACAGGAAAAGTGCATTCTAACTGGTGTGTCTGCTATGGCCAGTGTGACTCAAATTCACATAGCACCAGGTATTTACCCATTTCTGCAGTAAAAAGTTAGAAAATCTTTGTATTGACTCAGAAAAGAGAAAACAAAGTCAAAAGTTTTTTTCTTCTTCTTTCTTTAGAGGAACAGGAATTAAATTAAAAAACCCCCCACCCAACATTTAAACAGTTACCTCTTATGTACAAAGGAACCAAAAGCTAGCAAAGCGCATAGCCAGTGAACAGTCTTTATTATTTTTTTCTTCAGGTTCATGTACCTGAATATATGAGTTTATTTACAGGTGGACAGGTATCCACAGAAGTAATAATCAGCATACTTCTATTTGGCTAAAAGTCGTATAAAAAAAGACGAAACACTTCTTTCAAATACTTCCCAAATATATATATATTAAAAGTATTCAGTATTTCCATTAGTGCCAGAGTTGGAAGCTCTTTCTCATTTTAAAAAGTTAACTTGGTGATAGTAAGTGACAGCAAAGGACCGACGGGTGCAGTCGGAGCTGTGATTTGAGGGACCGCGGCTGGAGCTCCACCGGCCCCCAGGGACAGTTTCAGATCGCAGAGAAATGCAGCAGCGTCTTTGTGTCGCTGGTACGGGCCACATTGCGGCGAGGGCCACGTGCCAGCTCCGGAGAGCCTCCCTGGCCAGGCTGAGCGTCCCTCCAGCTGCCGCCTCTGCGTCACCCTCCTGGGGACAGGGCCTCTGCTGACAGAAACCCTCCCAGCTCTGGGGGATACGGCAGCTGGTGACTGCTGCAGACCTGGCCTCAGGTATGTTTTGTCAAGTCATTGGGTTCTGTGGGTCACGGTGTAGGGGCCCTGGTAGGGAATATGTTTTTCTATTGAACAACATACAAAGAGCACTGCATTTTTTTTTTTTTTTTTTTAAAGTACAGTGTTTAAAAAAAATAACAACCCAAAGTAGTAGTGGAAATATTCTTTACGCAAATGGACAACTAGCATGGGCAGGGAGTTCAAATGGGAAAATATAATTTCCACACTAATTCTTGTAAAGAATATAAAATTAAAGGCCTTAGCCCATCAAATACATACTGCAAAAATAGTTTTCAATTAAACATAACCTAGATGAGTGCACATCTCTGGACAGATAAGAATACTACTGCCTTCATACTGGTATCAAATATTTGAATAGTTTGCATATAAACAAAATCTTTCTTTGTTGTTGAGTCCAGGCGTGCTTGACTCTCAAGCAAGGATATTCTTAATACATCTATTTTTTTTTTTACTTTCTTCCTGTAGGATGAACTGTAAGAAACACCATTCATTGACCAGACTGGGCTGACATATATCATAGCAAAAAATTAGGTAAGAATGTGGCATGCAATACCTTTTCCCTTCATTTAACTACACCAGCTAAAGGAACAAGACATCAATTTTTCATCTTTCCTACTCCCTTCCAACAGAGGGTACACTAAAAACCACCTCTGATCCTTCCTTAATCTCTTACACGCCCCAGCCCTGAGGTCCAGTCAATGCTTGGGATGAAGGGTTGAGTGTTTTAAGCAATGTCTCAGCTGTGAGACCACAACCCCTGAGGAGCCTCCATGCCACCTGAACTCCTGAAGTCTGGGGGTTCCTAACCGAGGGGAAAAGGTTGGAGTTCAATTCGTTCGAGATACAGTATGAAAATGCATAGTTCGTACGCATACATTCATTTTAGGAAGATCAAATGAAGGTTCTTTGCTATGTAGTCTCATCACCATCTGCTTTCAACAAGGAGCATGACCTGACCAAGATGCAGGAGCCCAGTTAAGCCTGTGAGTTAATCATAACTGAATGTCATCCCCCAAAAAGGAATTAGCTGCTTTTGCTTCTTGCTTTTTTGAGATAATTTTAAGTAGTTTTTCATTCGAAGACTGTTGTTTATGTAATAACGTAAAACAGATTTGGGGATTTCACGATTCCACTTCAGCTCTGGTCATCTAAGTACTGGCGTCCCCCACTCCAAGGTTGAGTAACAAAGTGTAAGCCCTATACGACAAACGAGCAAACCAACAGAAACCTGTTTTTTGCTATGGTGTATGAACTAGATTAAAACGTGATTATTTTAAAATGCTGAAATTCTAGTTCAGCAGTGAGTAGAGCTTTTTTGCCCTTTTTTTTTTTTCTTTTCAATAGCTGAGCTAGTATTTAGAAAATCCTATGAGTTTGCTCACTTTTGCTTTTATTTTGGTTAATGCTTTGGAATCTAGCTGCTTCCCATGAGGAATGTCTATTATCCTGAGCATCCCTGAACATACAACAGCAACGTACCGGGCAGGATGGACTTAAAGGCAAGGAGAAAACCTTGGTTTAAATGATCTGTTTTAGTCTTGTTTTCCATTTGTGCTTTTTTGGAAGAAAAATGGCTTTCTCACTTGTGATACTTACTAAAACAGTGGTTTGCTACTAAATATAACTTCAACAAAGATTTTTACTGCTTTTTACTAATCAAGATGTTCTATCTTCTATAAATATCTCATTCATCAAGGAATTGACTTTTTTCATGATACTTCATGTTTCTTAATTTTTAACTAGGAACAAAAGTGGTTCATGCACTTATTAGATGACTGAGATTCTTCCAGGTAATTTTTATTCCACCGTATCCATGAAAACTGCGCAAAAACATTTTTGAAACTAGAAAAAAATGTAATAATCGGATAATCAGGATTCACAAGGAGGAGAGTATATTTATCAAAGCATATTTTGCAATGTAAGTTAAGAAACTTTGCCTGTAGCTAGTGAACTGATCATTTGCTGGGAAATGAAAAAGCAGATAACATTTTTTTCCATACAATGAATAGTAGAAGTGCAAGAGGATAAGATTTGCTCCTTCTAAAACTCAGTGACCATAAAGAAACTATTTTACCTGAATGACTTGAATAACTTGAGAAATAAATATTCCTTCCCAGCTTTTAGAAAAAGTTACTCTGTCCAATCCTGGTTTAGTGCATTAATAAAACTCAGGAGCTAATGCTTAGCAAATTAGTAAATGAGTAGTCTTTCTTTAACATTTCAAGTGCAAGTATCTATCCTTAGTCTTTTCATTCAATTATTTTCATAGACATTTATGCATTAATATACACATCGCTAATTTCACAAATGTTTTTAAGAAAAATATTTGAAATGTTTGGAGCATCATGACTTGTACTGAGAAGGACTCCCTGCATCTCTGAAGTCTATGAGAAGTGCTCTTGGTTCCGCAGGCAGAATTGGTTCACATGCAGACACAAGGATTTTAACACTTTTTCATCTAAAATAACAAGAAAATTCTTAGAGGAATTTTGGAGAGCCCAAGTCTGTGTGTTTTTGATCCAGCGCTAAAACATTTTCAGACTGATGAGTTATGGCCAAGGTCCTCTGAACTCTGGAGTTCTCCCCAGCTGCTGGTGCTACATGGAGACAGTGAGAGCTTAACAAAGGTCTGCATGGTGGCATTTTGTTGTTCTGTGTTTATCTTAAGAAAAAGCAAAGAAAAACCACCTGCTTCTAGTAAGAAAATGTTTTGCTACGTGCAAGTCACTGGCAGTGGAAGTACCTCATCTAGATCTGCCATGCCACCCCACAGACTGACCCCAGAGGGCAGGATCAAATCAGATTGCTAAGGAGCGTCATCTACGTGCAAAAGTCTTGTAAGATTTCTTTCAAACACACATGAAGATACAGAAACCAGTGGGACAACAGAACTGTTATTTGTGCTGTCGGACGGACTGCCACCTCAGAGCAGGCCTGTCACTGCTCTCGCTCTCTGAAAAGGAACCGAGGACTCTGCGAGGTGGCTGACAAAGCACTTTTGCAGGGATTTCACAACAGAGTGTCAAGGACGTCCAAGCTGTGCAGGTCTGAGCACGCAGGCACCCATCATGCAGGACTCGCTCCTGAGAGGCCTCCCTGCTGCACTGCCCTGGGCTTTGCTCTCCAGTCACCGCAGACTTCCACTTTTCCAGGTGTGGTTTGGATTAAAAAGGTCTTTATTTTTCAATATACTCCACGAGATCTGAAGGGATTCTGTGCTGGGGTAGAGTAGCTGTTCTTTAATTGAAGTGTTGAAACTGGCATCTGGAAATTCTCGAGCTAAACTACATGCTCACCATTAGGGCTGTACGTTTAACACTGAAATCAGGGGGAAGATGAGTTCTTCATTAGCTCATTTAGAAACAAGATGATTGTCTTTAGGACGCTGGTTTCCAAAACTGGAGAGGATGAAGACAGAAAAAACAAAAACAAAACAAAACAAATGGAAATACCGCTGGCAAACTGGTAGCAGGCCTTTGAGTGTGAGGCTTTGGAGAGCTACCGCTGAAAGCAGGAGCATCCAAACACACATACAGCAGCCAGTGGTGTCAGGTACCTGTGCGAGTCCAGCCCCTCCAGAGACAAGGGGCTTCACCACACGGCATCAGCGCGGTGAAAACCCATCTCTTTGGTGACTGAGTGAAACCAAATTCAACTTTTCTGTGAGCTCTTTTCATTTTAACCGTCTTATTCAACCGTTATATGCTTCTTTAAACTAGATTAGGCTAATTTTTTAAGACCCATATCAAACGCAGGTTTTGCATATAAGCCAACTCTATGTCTAGAACTGTGTCTCCTGCTTATTCATATTTCATCTTAAACCAGGGTGGCCATTCTGTATTGAATTTTCCAAATGGTAAATAATTTCAGAAGCTATTTCTCAACAGATCATTAAAATAAAAAAAATCTCTGCTCTAAACCACTTATTTGCTGTATTTTATGGAACTTGGATTTTTATAAAAACATCTTACTTTCATGGTTAATTTCTAGTTAAAACTAGATTAACAAAACCATTGTTGTTTTGTATATCAAAAATACATAGCCCAACCAGTGAAAAAATATATAAAGTGCAATGCAGAGCAAATTAAAGCTCACTAATTTTACACTGAGTGAAAGAGAAAATGCTCTGGTTCTAAAAATAATTCAGAAAAAAAAAATTTAAAAAGAACTTCGTGTTGTCTAAAACAATATTTCATAGGAAACAAAGGAAGAACAATATACATGGGCAGATATTTCCCTTTTGTGACTGAAGCAAGACAAAAGGATGTGTGGATCTAAATAGTGCAGTCTTATGCAAGCAGAGTGTATTCAAAATCTCATATTCATAAAAGTGGGCAATTGGGCTTTTGTTTTCCTACAGCTGCTTAACTTGTGCTAAATTCACCCCCTTCTATGATGGAAATGCTTTTCTTTTATGAAACAAGCAGATGACAAGAAAATATAATTGCTTTTTTTTACGGTTTAAGAACTGTAGTGCAATTGATGCTGACAGTTCCCTTCCTTCAGTTACCCTGTGAGCCTTTCCCTTCTCCCTGGCATTCCCACTGCTGTTACACTGCTGCTGAAACAAAAAGGAGGCTGAAAAACAGCAATAACAAAGCAGCTGATGAGCTTTCCTATTTGCTACCATGTCTGGGTAAGAAGTGTATGCTGGTTTCCTGTGGCCCAGAGGCCTCGCACAGAAATCACATCTCCCCACCTCACAATAAACCTCACCTGGCCTGAGATTCCCTGAATGACACCGGTCTGGCTGCAGGACACCCTGGGGCCAGGGGAGGACCAAGGACCAGTAAGATTCCTTTCCGTGTCCATTAACTCCTGCAGTATCTGCTTAGCAAAACCATGGCACAGTTGAGAGAAGGTAGTCTTAAGACTCATTGTATGCAGAATTATTGATCTAACTCCTCTTTTTTCCCCCTACAGACTCAATTTCCTATCAGAATCGATACTGGTTTAATGGCATTCTAGCAGTGCTAAGCAGCCAGTTCTCTTGAGCTGGCTGCTGCAGGAGTACGTGCGAGTCCAGGGCCTGCATGAGACTCCAGCCAAGACAGGGTGGGGTAATGTCAGGGTTATCGTGCCCGCCACAGGAAGAGCAGAGATTCAGACCCTGAAGCCATACACTGCTGTAGCCTTTAGGCATTTTATACAGACCTACACTTTTAGGAGTGGTTCAAGTCAGCATAACCCAGGACATTTCTCTCTAGAAATGTCTCTGCCAGGAGGCAGGAACAGCTCTTTCAACAGTAGCACGAGCTTATGCCAACTTAATGTGCTGTGGAACTGCAGTGGTAGGTCAAATGTAGAGAACTAAATCTAAAATAACATTCCCAATAGCCCATGACTGACAATGTCTGGTTCCTTGTAAGTGCAGTGGTGGCTGCTGCTGTGTTAGAAATGCCCCAAGAAAGCGATGGGGCAATGCTGCCTTTATAAAACATCTACTCATAAAACACTTGCTTAGGAAGAGTTGGGAAAGAGTTGGAAAGAGCCTCCTTTACCTGGGGCTCAAGCTTACGTTGGCTGACCACCATGTGCTTAGCAGCTCTTAAATCCGTCACTAGATGACACACACAAAGTACTGCTGCTTTGCATTACCAGAAATGGAGCCAATGTCTTCCAACAGCCCTGCAAACGTGCCTGGGTTCACATCCATCCCTCTCACAAAGCCTAACGGCAACATTCTCTTCTCAAGCACTTGGAAAGGAAGATTCACAACTTCATGCTCCTAGTTACAGTGGAAATAGTCACACAGAGGAAAACCCAAGTGCCTTGTGTGAACAGCCCTTGTCAATGCACTTATTTATGGGAATAACTGCAGCTCTCCTGAGAAAACCTGTAATACTTCGGGGGATCAGCTAGTTACTACACTATCTATCTGCATTCTGCTCTTAACTCCTTAACAAGACTTTTTATCAGGCTTGTAATTAAAGAAGAAAAAAGAGAGACTTGTGTAACTGATGGCTTTAGATATTGCAAACACATGAGATGGAAAATCCAGCACTGGATCTCTGGGCTACGGACAAATACACCCAAGTTTCATAAGAGTGGCTTATTGCAGAACAACACTTTCAGTTTTCTCTCTCCTCCTCAGATTAATTAGAAGTAATTTCCACTAAACTGTTGGCATGACTAGGGAGGAAAACACAAAAGACTTTATTCATGTTGTTCAGGTCATTGGAGTTTCTAGTCTTTTATGGTCAATTTATTTACACAATCTAATTTTAAGTAACTGCTGTAATTTCAGTATCTGATCATATTTGGCTTAAGATACTTCTAATGAAAGATGATACATTTGGGCAAGAAAGACTACTGAGCAGAGTTAAGTACTCTATTATAGAACAATAAATAAACCCAGTGTTGGTTACGGATGGAAGAACCTTTTCCTTATGCATTTAAAATAGCGCAGTGTTTTGGCAGATGAAAGAGAATCTGTATCACAAACTACTGTGATGAGGCTACAAGTTGAACAATACACAAAAAGGCAGCATTTACACACACAAAGTACCATCAGGTTTATGATGTGTAACTTGCTATTCTCAAGCCATCGGCCTCATCACTAGTAAATAAGGGCCAAGACAGAGAGTTTCTTCCTCTTGGGATCCAACTCTGAGCAATTTTTTGTTTCAGGTTTTACCTGACTGGCTGAAGCATGTTTCTAGTAATGGCTCTAAATTTGAGCTTGTCCTTTAGCCCTTTACCTGAAGTCAGGCAGACAGGCAAAAAACCAAGGAGCCTTCTGTTCAACTGACCTGATTATTTCAGTCTTTCAGCTAATTCTGGACTTTGAGCATAAGAAAAAAAACAGTAAGTGAGATGGGAAAATGACATTTACGTCACTATTCAACAGCAAAAAAAAAAAAAAAGTATAAAATACACCATACTTGGCAACCTGTATTCTGTTGACCCCACAGTGCAGATGGAGGGAAGAAATTATCATGGAAATATGTGAGCAGAACTTTAGTTTGATTGTTCAAACCCTTTTCATAACCAAACAAGGAACCCTCAACATTATTTTTCTGTATGACCTTCTGC
The DNA here is from genome assembly GCF_964273445.1 of Streptopelia decaocto. Lineage (NCBI taxonomy): Eukaryota > Metazoa > Chordata > Aves > Columbiformes > Columbidae > Streptopelia > Streptopelia decaocto. Next base: position 30,641,518 of record NC_138655.1, on the reverse strand, counting down.
TTGCATGAACTCTCCATTTAAGTTGGAGCAGATCATGTTGTACAGTCTCACTCATACTACAGCATAATGAAGAAATCTCTCAATTTAAAAAGTTATTTTCAAAAGAATACAATTTCAAGCCAGGTATTGGGAATTTATGAATGTGTTCACCGAGTACAAACAAATAAAACCCAGTCATAAGATGCAAGAGACAAAATTTTCTCCGAACACCAAACTAGGCATTTTCATGACATCACTGGAAATTATGGACTAAACTGTCTCTGTAACCAATGACAATATTTTTTTCTCTTTCAGTAATCCAGATTTTGTTCAGGTGTTTTAGGTTACTTCTGCCATACAAAACAACACACCACTATTCTGTATAATTTACAATTTCCCCTCTGCTCTTTTTGGTTCTTAGCAAACTGCAAATCCTGTTTCATAATGTAGAAGAAATGGTTATAAAATTACACCAACATTATCATTTCAGAGAGGTAATGAGATCCCAGTGCTATAAAAGTTCATTTTAAAAGAGTGCACATTTTGCAGCAACATACAAACACACACCACTTGTTCCCATAATTTAGCCCTTTGTAAGTATTGCACCTTGTTACTAAGGCTACTGTCTATTTTCTTTTAACGCTAAGAATTACACATAGACAATATAATTTGTGGCTTAAAAGCACAGTATTCCTAAAGTTTTTAGGTAAACTTACTTATTTCCTCGCATACTCAGAGCTCCTATGCCGCTGGTTGCCTGGAGGAGTGTTGAGCATACAGGGAATAACTGGAACTATATCAATTTATAGAACATGACCCGCTTGTCATGCATGTTTTTCTGATGTGCTCGAGTAAGTTCCTTTGAGCTTGATGGCAAACAGACACCTTTTGCAAACCTAAGTAATGGTTCCACATGCTGAAAGGTACAGTTAAACTTGTCTTTCTCACTTTCCCTTTGCAATGTAAAAATAATTAAGAAAAAAAATCTAAATTTGTCTGGTCTTCTAAATACAAGATAAATTGCATAAAATCAGAAGAGGATAGATTGTCTTACAAAGTGCATATTTCAAACAAAGCTGTCAAAGAGTATATGCTCTGGCTCAGGCCTGATTTCAGAAGAGCATAAAAACGTGCGCCTAACTTTAGAAACACAGGCAGTCTCATCAACAAACTCTGTGAGTGAAGCTGAACAAATACTGGAGTGCTCTGCTGAATCTAAGCCTACATTTTATTGTTGGACTGCCAGCAGTTCTACCTCTGCACAGCCATACCTGCTAATGTATAGATCACATGCAGCCCTTCCCTGAAAGATTTGTGGGCATCACTGTAGGAACTAATTACAACAGTTAAATACTGATACTAAAAATACTGATGCCAGGTGCTATTTACATTTCTAAGTCCTAATATTGAAGATTCTGATTCTAATTCACTTCAGTAGAACTAATTGGGAATTTGCAGAATGGAGTCCCCGGACACATGAGAAAGAGCTGATAGGAAAAGCTATTATGGACCAAAAATAAACTATTTGCGTACAAATAAAAATTGGAGCATTTGCATATGTGTTCCTTCAAAATACCAGTGAACATGGTTCAATGAAACCCTGGGTTTACTGAAGCTGATGCCTTTGCAGGTATGAAGGAAAAATAGCAGTGGCACGTTTTCATTTCATGTAGAAATTAGCACTTTGCCAAGTGGAGTACTCAACACCTCCAGGATATCACACTATATCACAGAATATATCACTTTTTCGCTTGCTGAAATAATTTGGTAAGAGGCAATCCAATTAGAAACAAAGTATGCTTTGTTCAAGCAACTATATAAGAAAGCCTTCATATTTACAGTAGATGCTGAAAAGATTTATACAAATGTATAGATTTATATTATAATTAGGTTAAGGTTCAGGCTCATTTTCTAAATTTGTATATTATCTAAAATGTCTTTTCTCTATTTGGAACTTCACAAGCTATAGCATTAAATAAGACCATGCTCACCAATTAGTGCTTACTTCTGATTTTAATAATTCAAGTAGTGACATATTGCTCTTTAAATTTTGCCTAGAGTAGAAAAAAAAATCTATTTCTTATCCATCTTCCATTCAACTAAATGTACATTCTGCCTTTACTGCCCTCTTATATTCCCTGAGGAAATTTGTATTAACTGTATCTTTTTTTTTGGTCTTCCCAAGGCATTTTTAAAAAATATTTTAGTAACTTGTGTTTATCTGACCATGACACATGATGTGCCAACTGCTGTAGGGTATCACATACTATGATAACGACTCTGAAGTCAAACCCAAACTTTTGAAGATTGGTAACGATGGTAAACACTAATGTTCAAATACTTGGAAGTGTTTGAGTCCATCTTCTTAGCATTGAATTACATCAAGAATATTAATTTAATCTTGAAAGCCCACCTCATTCATATCATATTGTGCATATTCAGAAGAAACAGAAAAGAGGAAAGTCTTCCTGCTACTAAATTAATTTCCCTCAAGGGTGTATTAGAGATCTCACATTCAGATTTAAACACGGAAGGGAAACGTGTTCAGATGTGTTTGAAAAAGCAGAACACTGGCTTGTTACTAAATTTATCCATTCCCTCACATTTCACCAGCTGACTGGCCAAAAGAATTCTTGCTGTCAGTATGAGCAAGCACAGGAGCAACCTGTATTTTATTTTGCTTAACGTCATCAGACACAGACCAATTTCTGTTTTCAGGGTCTTTTCTGGATTGCTATTAAAATGGTCCGTGTGAAGCACTATTAGTGTTTTTCATATTAAGAATAAACTCAGAAAGTTGTAAGTGGAAGATACACATCTTTAATCCTGCATATGGATAGAAGTGAGATTGTGGTCTATGTGAAAGCACTGTAGTCTAAGGTGGAAAAACCAGTTCAAATGGACCCTATCATCTATAGCCGTACATTGGCTTTTTGCAATCTTGAAGAAGCTTTTCAAGCTCCACATAGATGCAGACAAGGGCAGCTTAAATCTAGCAGATACAGAATCTATTTAAACTCTCAGCTTGAATAGTTTTTGCTGATAATGTTCTAATTATTTTGCTAAAGGTGCCATAAAACTCTCCTGTACTTAGGCTAAAACAAAATCCCCACTATGATGCTTTGCAACAGCCCACAGGTATCTACCAAAAAAACTGGACAAACAGATTAAATCCTATACCCTGTTCTGGTCCCAGGTCCCGTGCTACCAGCTTACAGGAAGATTAAATAAAGTGTAAATATAAGAGCAAGATGAGACTTTACAAATGCTTGCTTATAAAAATACTTCTAAGAAAAGGCGCAGCACAGCTTTCTCCAACTGATGACTGAAGTTGGAACCTACAAGCCTCACTGGCAACCTGTCTCTATACATGGCCAGCAAGCTTCTCATTCCATGTCCTGTTTCTGGGATGGTGTTTCAACACATTTGCAGAGAGGGAAAGAAAGAAATCACTTTGTATTGCCACACTGACAGTGACTGTCCAGAATTCTTGGCAGGGCCCCTCTAGCTGGTCCCAGACCACAGCAAGAAAAAGAAAACCATCCCAGCTTGCTGGATCAGAATGAATGAAAGAAGAAAGTCAGTGACGATGACATGTGGGATATCACATGGAGCTGGAATCTGTTCTTAAATGCAGGTTCTACAAGAATTTTTGGGTAAAGCTTTGCCTCCTGTTGTGTTTCATACCTATTTGTTACCTTCAAAAATTAAGAAGAGAAGTAATGAAGAAAGGGAGTCACTGACAGCAAACACGTGCAAGATAATCTGTAGCCCATTAGACAGCTAATGTTCAGACCAGGCTAACAATTTGGAAGAAGTAATTCAACAGAGAGGCATTCTGTTCAGCTTATTCACACAAGCAGGGATTACAGGTCTCGCTTACCTGCTAGATGATGACTGATATTGGTTAAAATTAAGTGTAAACCTGCAAATTGGAATGGAAGAGTTTTTGCTCACTTTGCATCTTGAGGATCCTGTTATATTTGTGCAAGGCACTAGAGAATCAGGCACATTGTTTAGGGTGGAAACCATTGTATGACTAAGATGATCTGAGTCTGTAACATCCGACAGCTTCATATAGGAGCTGCTGGAGCACAGCCACATTTTTAAAATTGCCATTAGAATTTCCCACTTTGAAAATTATCTCCTTTACCAGATCTCTGGAGGGATAGGGTAAACCGGCAAGTGGAAATAGCTTTGTTATAGCGAGAAAACTCCTGAAGAAAAATATTTGGGAGTTGATCTCCACTTTGATGTTGGCAATTCCTGTTGCCAGCATCAATAAGTGGTTAAACCCAATAAAATAGACCCTTCCATTTCTATATCTTGGGGAAGTTCTGGCTCTTGACATAAATGAACCCTCGTCCAAACCCCTGCAGCACACAGACACTGCGTCATGCCATCAGGCTGTTTCTGACTTCTCCAGGAGGTCAGAGACAATGACCTACCTCCCACAAAGACACCAAAAAGAGGGGAAATAGCATGTGCCCATGACAATAAATGATCAAAGCATTCAGGTTAGCCCTGCCTTGGAAAAACAAAGAAATCTGACTCTTTCAGAGAGGTCTGTGCAGAAATCATGAGGACAGCAACGCTGCTTAGAGCAACACCAGAGCACGAGACTGAGAAGTGGAAGAGGCTACTCCAGGTTACGCTCGACGCTGCCAGCACAGGGAAGGCTTTGCTGACACGTCTGTTCTTGCTGGCTGCATCAGGAGGGCGAGGGGGATCTCGGCAGCACCGACGTGCTCGTGCGAGGTGAAGAAATCAGAGTTCCGAGCGCGAAGCCACCGGCGAGCGCTCCCTGCGGGTCCCGGCGGCTGCGCCGTCTGGCTGGCGCTGGCCACGCTCCAGACACTGTTACCGGAGGAGCGCCTGATGTGAATCAAAATGCCACAGCCGCAACATGCAAAACTGATTTAATATAAACTGCTGATTAAAGGTTGTGTAAAAATACCGGTAATTTAGCTGCGTCCTGGCAGGATTTATCAAGTATCTTCTGTCCTCAGCTTTGTTAACACCAACTTTCTATCATATTTTGATGATTTGTGGCTTTTGTATCTATATGTAATCCGTATCAAATTTGTAACAGAGGGTGATCTGGTCTGGCAACAAAACCATTCTTCTGTGCAGAAATTTATAAAGAATAGTCTTATTACAATAATTCTTAAAGTGCCCTCAGGAAAGGTGCTCACAATGCCATGACATTATAGAAACAATATACAATCTGATACATTATTTCCAAAAAGTCCTCCAAAGCAAAAAGGGATAATATAAAATGAGAGGAACAACAAATATATAGGCAAATACTGTCAGTCTAACAATAATCAAATAAATTATGGAACACTTTATAATTAGTCTGGGAGTGCTTGCAAAAATGGGGGTCAAATTGGCAGGAGTATCTTGGAAAAGTCCCAGATTTTTTAAGTTCTACCAAAGTAAATACACCAGCAGCAAGCTCGGTGTTTTAAGATGAAATTACTGTGAGGTATTTAATTAAGGAAACTGAAAAAATACAACATCCAAAAAACCCCCATGACCTGCATTTTACTAAGAGAGAAGAATATAGTGGCTCCACATATCCACTGACCTTTAGTGTCTTGTTTTATAAAGAAAAGAATATTTCTCATCCCTGTTGATCTCAGATTTTACACATATGTATAATAGATCATATTATACATATATATAAATTATCATACACATGCATATGTGCATATATTTCATGGTCTTACTAGATTTTAGAGTCTTTTTTTTTAAATGACTTAGAGAACACAATTGGGAAAAAAATCAAGTAATTACATCCACGCAATCGTATCGTGCCACTTGTGCATGTAAATGACACAATTTGCAAACAACTGCAGAAATAGCATGCTCGAATTGGGGATGTGATTGCCCAATTATCTTGTTCAAAGAAAATCAGATTTATAACCTTGGGTATCTCCTATTACAAATTTTGCTTCCCAGTACTACTTTGCTGAGTTAATAATGTACATTCTAAACAACTGCATTGTTATTTTGTGCTTTTACACTGGCATAAGCAGCAATGCACGCTTAATAAAGCTATCAAGTGAACTTTAGACCAGATTTTAGAAAGCAGTTTAGATACTTAAGAGTCCCTCTATTTCAGTAAGGATGAGCCAGCTTAGGCAATTAAAAAAAAACCAAATCTGGTCTAATTTAAAATGCTACAAAAAATACAATCCAGGAATTTGGGGGCCTCTATGTGTCTCAATTAATAGGCAACATTTTGCTTCCTTTTTTTATTCTTTTTTAAAGGTGTCTTCATTTTTGCATGGAAATAATCGTTAATTAATGGTCATCAGATACAAATTGAGACAGAACACCGGCTTGCCAGATTCTGGTGTATACTTTCTAATGGACACAGAAACTAAAGTACCCAAATCTATCCAAGTACTGCAAATATTGAATCTTGTAAATTCGTATATCAAAATGAGTTAAGAAATGGACTTTTACCATAAATATCTTGCTCCTTTGCTGTTGTACTTCTTTTTCTGAGATGATGCTGTGGAAAAAGGGGTATTTTCTTTTCTCTACCGATTTTTTGCATCAAATAAACCTTAGCAACTTTAATAGGGGGAAAAAATGCCGAGCAAACCATTATCTTAACAACAATCTCTCAAATAAGAGAAAAGGAAGCAAGAGCAGAACTGCTGGGCTGAATCGTGTCCCTGAACAGGTTATTACAGATAAACCTAGTGGCTGCATTTACCAGTTCTTGACAGGCCTCCTGCAGCAGCAGATGTGCTGGTCCAGCTGTTCGTCCTCCCTCGGAAACAGGAGAGCGGTAAGAAAAGCTAATGGACCCCATTTAATTCTTACGTGTTTCAATCACACATCTTCCCCCGACTTCTTGCGACAATATCTGCTGGTGACTTGCCGTTGCTGCTTTCCTTCCTCTAGAGGATCAAAGTCCAATCTGGTACTTAAATTACTTTGTTCCACTCCACTGGACTGTGCCTGGTTTAAAAATCTTCCAGGAGCACTGCTTGTCCTTCTTGCAAATTCAGACTTTGCTTTTCTCCTATAAACAAACAAACAAAAAGCCCAACTCCTCCCCGCATCCCCTTTCCAAAAATATAATATAATCATGATCATTTGTATTAGGAGAATTATTTAGCAGTCTCCAGTCTTAGTACAGCTTTTGTTGAGTAAACTGTAGCTTATACAACTCTGAAGTATTTATTAGAAAGTTTTCAAAAAAAGATCTTTGTTTCAGGAAAAGAAAAATTGTTCATTTCAGCAAATAGAGACATTCACAGCACAGAGACTGAAATGGTTAAAAATGATCCTAAGGAGCAAGTAGCTCACAGAGTTAGCAAAAAAATTAACTTTTTTTCCTTTCTTTTACAGGAAAACACTAATAGCTGCTCTGGTTTCCATACTTAGTAAGAAAGAATTTTGTCGTATGTTCTTGGTTTTGTTTTGTTTTGTTTTTTCCTCTATATTGCTCCACACAGGTTTTGATTAGTGCTTCTCCTTGGCTACAAGTGCTTCACTTTGAAATACAAAGCTCTTTTTAAAAAACAAAAAATAAAAACCCACAGAAAAAAACCCAAAAAAACAAAGAAACAAAAAAAAACCCCAACACCACATCACTGGAGGGAAAATAAGAAGTGATACAGTGCAGCTGCAGCAATCTGGTTCTGCTCGTTGTTCTCCCCCCTCCCCAAATCCTTTGCATCATTTCACTCTTTAGTCGATGAACCTTTGGCAGGCCTTCTTCCACCGGCAGGCAGTGCACCACATATCTCTGTTCTCCATCCCATAGACCTTCCGACACTTTTTCCCCTCCCCTCTAGGCTTCCTGTCAGAGAGAAAGGGAAGCTCATTAATGAGATGCTTTCATAACTTTGCTCCATCACCCTCCGATCAGGACAACTATCTCAACAGAGCGTAGCAAGCAGAGAACCCGCCGTGTTTCAAAGGGATTTATTTGGGTTGTTTCTGAGTCAGACGGGAGCTGCTGAAGCAGGGAGGCACAGGGCTATAACTTCACAGATGTGAGTGACCAGAACTTCTCACCGGGCTTCTCCAGCTTCTGCAGCAGCTGCTGAGCCTGCTCCTCTGCTCCAAGCCTGAGCCCAGGATCATGCAGCCCTGACTTCAGCCAGAGATTAAACCCAGCCTAGATAAATGGTACTACAGCCACGTAATGGATAATCACAGCTGTTCTACAGTACAACCCAAGTCACATCAGGTGTAAATCCTCTTTGCTTCAGAGCTGCAGTACAAATATTGTGCGTAGCTCTGGGCAGCAGAGCAGCCTGCCAGCAGGTAGCAGCTGTGCAAAATGGGAAAGGCTCCCAGCTCCTCAGCTTGCCAGCTCTGAGCCCATCAACTGAGAAACAACAGTGATTAAAAACAAGTTTTAACCCTTGCCCTCCGCTGCAGCACGTTCACATGTGCTCCTGCTCTGTCATGCCTGAAGTCGACAAGGCAGGCAGTATCTGCTCTTAAAGCTATAATGATTGTTATGTTTTCCATCTTATAACCACACTCAGAAGTTTACAAGTTTAGAAAATGATCAGAGTAACTGTTAAAATGAGACATTTTTTTTTGTTCAACACATCAAAAGCCAGCAAACCTGAGGAGCAATGCTACAAGAAGCAACCCAATGCTCGCTACAGCAGTGCCAACTGTCCTGGAGTCTTTGAATCACGTAACTGTACAGACAGAATTGCTTAATACCTGTATTACAAGCTGCATGGCACACGTAAGAATTGCCTGGTGATTCCCCTCTTGTGTACCTACATATTTTTTGACTACTGAACATTCATTAATAGGCACAATCCAGGAATTAGGAAGATCCTAAGCTTGGTTTGCAGCATACACAATGATCCGAGAGTCATGAAGAAAATGAAAAGTATGAAATCTTCCTTTTGTTTTGTTTTAGGGTACAGTCACCTTTAGGGCTGTGAGAAATTAAGTTTCTTTATAGTAAGAAATTTAGTTTCACAGTTTGATTTTTTTAACATAACTTTTTGAACACTTTTAAAGCAGATTCTGTTCAAATATCAGTTAGTTTTAATGGAAGTGAACATTGCTCATGTCTAGGAAGACAAGGTATAAAAAGCTTTGCTTTAATCTGATTTATTGTATAGTACGGATTCTTATAATTCACTTGCAGCCAAATACCATACTAACTGAATGGTGATGAACACAGAAGACAGCCCAGCCTTTCAGGGAAAAAAAGCAAAGCTGCGTAATGAAGTTCAGGATGCTTCGGCTGGAGCACTGAATCTGGGCAGCATCTCTTTACAGGGCAATTTAGATGTGCATCTGAACTCCAGAAGTGCCTGGCATAAGGCCCACAGTTTTGCTTCACAGCCTGTCTTCATCATTTCGCCACTACTCACTTTTCCCTAAAACTTTACCTTTGATGGCAATGAAAAGCAAAATAGGTCCAGAACAGTTACTCTGCAGCGCTGTAGTAAGAAACTCCCTGACAACTGCAATCACAGTTGGTGGTGTGGTTTTTCTGTTTCTTTGGCCACTGACATCTTATTTACTAAATGCCCTCCAGGTTCTGAGGCTGCTGGTCTGTCAGCAGGAGCTAATGGTCCCGTACCTCAAGCCAAATGCTACTCGAGGCGGTGATGAAAGAACTGTGTAGGACTGTTTCTGCTCTCCACTCCCTGCAGGACGATTATGAGTTGGTGAGACCTGTCAATATAGACAAAAAAAGCTGCTTATGAAGAACACACACACATGAATGCTGTATAAACACTTCTCCCAGAAAATGCAATTAATGATGCATGGTAGAGAGAATATCCAGGAAAGGTTATTATATATGATACAAACATAAGTAAGTTGTATGTCTACTTAGAAAAATGTTCATTTAGCATTAGGTATGTTATATTTGTTCTATTTTGCTAATAACACCCAAACAGAGCAAACCAGAATACAGATCAGCATCACTCCAGGTTTTGGGAAGTACAGAAAATGCATTCATTCTTACTTAGCTCTGAATAGCTTTATGAAAATTTTCTCCAATTTAAGCAGAAATAACTGGAAAAATAAACTCTGGGCTGTGCTGAGAACAATACCAATAACCCCCTATGAAATAAAGGGATTTCAGGTGTTGCTCCTGTCTGTGATTTGTCACTCTCTGTGGAGAGACAGCCTTGGAGAAGGGGGTTTGCTCCAGGTCAGTTACTATGCGGCCCTCGAGGTTTTAATGGGAGTGCAAGGCAGCCCTTCTGATCAAGGCTGCTAACAAGATGTGCTGGATTATCTCCTTTATTCTGCACTCTAAACCTTCTCAGAAGGTGTCCTCCTTTGTGAATGTTCCCCAGTGAAGGGTGTAGTTTGGTCTTCTGAGACTTTCCCAATAAGCCTCCTACATGAGCCTGGGGGTTGGCAACATTATTTGAGTAATCACATGGCATAAAGCTTGGCCTTAAATAATTCCTAAATTTTATTACTAGGGTCTTATTTCACTCCTGGGTAAAGGCCACAACCACTTCACATCTAAAACACCAGAAAACAATTACAAGTGCTCACTTTTTGTTATTTACAGAACACAGCAAGCTTCACTTGGGCATCTGGTGCACAGAGTCACTGTCCCCTGCAGCCAGGAACTGCAGATATTGTCACAGTTCCCTGTGTTGCTCTGACTTTTCACTCCTGCCTTTTTGAAGTCTCCTAATATCTGGTAGAACGGGAATTGACCTAACTTGAAGAGAGTTACTGAATGTGCTTTGATTTTTGATATAAAGTCTATTTTCTAGCTACTCCACAGTAGCAAAAAACCCCTAACTAATACTTGCAATGGAGTGCACACACACTTTCAACTTTTACTCTTGGCTGATAACTACAGAAATTTATGATTTAACTGCATGTGCAGCTCAGACTCTGAACAAGTTTAGACCATTACTGATATATGAAAGATACCTCCAAAACTTAAAACTTGCTCCCTCTCTACCTGCTTAACATGTCATGTTTTATACATCCAGAGACCAGACTAGCTCCTTTTGTCCTACTGAGGGCAGCTTCTTGTCTGCTACCTTTTTCCTATATTTTATCAATCACTTCTTTTATTTAAGAATGATTGAAATACTGAAGACAAAATGCAAAGCAATAACGCTTTCCTAGTCTTTGGCATCTATCACACACTTGTGGTTTTCCAACCATTACCAGCAACCAGAGCTCCAGCCAATTCTGTTAGGGTCCTTAAACATTAAAAAAAAAAAAAAAAACACCAGAAAATTTTTATATCTACCACTAATAATTGATACTCAACATAGTCCTTGGTTATCATTGAACCAAAAGAAGTACTCTGATGGCCTCCTGTGTTAGAAGCAATTATCCTGATTGCTTCCAAACACAGAGCAGGTTTGAGCAGTAATTGCAGCGTGCAGACCGCACCTCCCCTGACATTCTCCAGAGGGGTCTCTGCACGGTGGTTTCCAAGGCAGCTACACTGTACTTCGTGTATTTTGATAGGCTTTGCAGGAGGTCTAAACAACAGCAGTTAGCTGTATTTCTTCATAGGCGACGCTAAGAGCAGGTGAACAGGAGGCTGTGAGAAGGCAATCCTCGCCCTTGGAGGCTTTTCACATTTGAAGTGTTGTCTAACGCAGAGAATGAATGTGAAACGATAATGTTTGTTTGAAGGGAGGACCTGAAGCTTCCAGTTACATCTCCTGGGGGAAACTGTGGTTACAGAGAAGATTTGTGATCTGTAAACATCAGATTATTCAGTTTAAAGATGTCTCCTGTTTAACCTTTCTGGCTTTTATGAACGGGCAGGTAAAAATCAGTATCATCTGCCTTGGGAAACTAACTTACGCATGATTCAGAGCACAATGTCTAACGACTTTGGAGGTTCCCCTAATTTTCCTCCTTAATGGTTATAAGACTTCTAGATCACGGGTGTTAAACACATTTTCACTGGGGCCACATCAGCCTCCCGGTTGCCTTCAAGGGGCCGAATGTCATTTTAGGACTGTATAAATGTAACTACATTAGGCTCTTTGTAGGCAGCTGTGAGGCTGATGTGGCCCTTGGTGAAAATAAGTTGGACACCCCTGTTCTAGATAAATGCCTACGGTTAGATGCTGTGAATACGCTCACGTTCACAAAGGCCTTTCGGTGCTGCTCGGCTAAAGACTGCCCAAAAGCGAGGACTTAATGCAAGTCATGTCTGTCTGCACACCCCAGTTCCTGGGAGAGCCAGCAGGGAGTGCTCAGTGTTATCAAAATTCAATGTCCACAGGAACGAATGGGGAAACACCTGAGGCAAGTGTGGAAAAAAAACCAAACCAAAACAACAAAAACCACAAAATAATATTTTGAAATTTCATTTCCTCCTAGACTTAACTGCTGACACACAGGCCTAGAAAGGAGACTGTTCAGAACCAGGACTCAGCAGGTCTCTAACAGGCCAAGGACAGAATGGCCCCATGCCAGCATCACTAGTGATGTGAAGAAATACATAGGCCTATGCAGCTTTGCAAATCTGTACCTCATCCTTTACTGCCCAGTGGTTTGTCCAAGCAAAAAAAAAAAGTATCCCAAAGCCATTTTAGAAAATTTCTTGGCTAAATATTAATGGTCAGGTAAAAAGTAATGGTTTGGACTTACTCTCTAACGTTCCTTTGGGTGCTACAGACATGCATCTAATCTCAGGGACCATATATGTATACAATTGCATGAGTTTATGGTATACTGGCTCTGTCACATAGTCAGGGATTAAATAAACCTCGTGAGAGAAGGAGAAAAACCCCTATACCATATTTTTCCTAAAGTAGTTACACTCAGTATATAAGGTGGGAATTGACAGAGCCCTATTTTATATGGCAATATCTAATTTACTTTGAAACAGGAGAAACAAAACTTTCACTTCATGTCATTTTTTAACATCACTTTTCATTTGCACACTCACTCACTGCAAATAATTTTCCACTGCAGGCAAACCTTTGTAATACAGATGACAGAACAGACAAATGTGTGCAAGTTTTTTTGTTTGCTTGTTTTTGTTGTGTTTAGGTTTTTTGTTCTGTTTTGTTTTGGATTTCGTGCTAAATAGCTTTATAACTGTTATTAGAGATATAAAGGCAGTTCATATGGTTCCCTGAGCAGTTTATAACACTGCCACCATCACTGCTTCCCCAGGTTTTTGTATTGGGATTATTTTTGAATTGTACTTAAATCATTGGCATCTCCATACAATTCTCAGAAAGTGATTTGGCATTTCCTAAATTCCTTTGAGAACCCTCAAGGCCACAGCCACAGATCAGCGTTGTTGCTCGAACAAGTAAACTCAACGCACACGTGTCTAATCCTGTCCTCTTAAGTGTCTGATTTACAATGTGGCTAATTGCATTTTTAGATTCCCAACACTCCTGGCACCAATTTCTGCTACTCCACAAAAGGAGCCAGTTTCATAATTACTCTGTATCAATCCCATTGTTGAGAAATCAAATTCTCGAGGAACTTTATGGATAGCGCGCTCTGTCAAGGCACTCTTGTTCAAATTGCTGCCAGCATGATGTCTTTCACTGTTAGTTGTTCCTTGATGGAATTTAATAAATATTCATTGGCAGAGTGTAGTGTAATTGATTCAGCCACTTTCATTTTTTATCAGCCCTGCAGGATGCCGCAGCCTCTGCACAAAATCTCCAAGATTTGCCAAAGGTTGACAGTAAGAAGCTTTGGAGATTCACTTGATGAAAAGAAGCGAGAGAAATAGCGTCTCTTATTGCCATGTCTAATATTCACTGTCAGGAGAAAAAAAAAAAAAAAAAAGCTATATGGTTCTTTGGATGAGCAATGTGCCTTATATAACACACTTTAAAAATTCATAAATTCATAAACTGTAATATTAAATGAAATTGTATGGTATCGAACAGGTTTATGATTAGAGGATATCAATTTATGTTGAAAAATGCTTTCCAATAAAAATCAGGATACAATACATTAATATTTATCTCCATTTATTAAACAGAAGACTTTCCACTACTCACAAATGGCGATTTACATTTACTTTTAGTATTCGCCATACTAGGCACTAGAAGCCTAATCCTTCTGAACTCTTCACAAAGGTTTTTAACTCCCCCTACAGTATTCTCACCTGCATTGCGTTACATTTAGGTGTACTGTAAGTCTATATTTAAGCAAACATCCCATTTCTGCAGTCCTGCTCATGAAATTAGGCCTTGTCCACTCGCTTTTTTGAATAAAGGGTCAGAGCTGACTTCACATCTAATAGATCTTCATTAAAATGTGTCAAACTGCAATTGTATTCATATCAAAATGTAATATGTACTGAACATATTTTCTGTATAAAAGCAGAGAATTTTCTGATGTCACTGGGGACTACATATATGCAGCCTACTAGAATCAGCCTCTGCATTTCATCTTATTGGTGCTTTCAGTTGCCTTTCGAATATGCTTCATCTTCAGAACTCATTCAGGTAACAGCCCTTCTGCCTGAATCCAATTAGCCTGTTAGCATAGCCATCACCTCGCTGATTTTCCATCTAGATTTGAAATCTCTTAATGGCACATAAGCAGCAGATTGTGTGAGGCTTTGCACCTACCAGAATATTCTTTTGTAAGCATACAGTTTAAAAAATATATGCAAAAAAAAGTAATTGTACTGAAGAGCAGCAGAAGTGTTAAAATGAGCCATGCTGGAAAACCGAAGCACATATTTAATTTGTTTCTCTCCAGTACCTGTTATGTCAAATTTATTTCTGTCGTGAGACAGTGTGAAGCAAAAGAAAAAGTTCTAAAAACTTTCTTTTTGGTGTCATTCACTTACTGGAATGCCGGTGAAGGTAACTGGAGGCGACTGCCAAGAGATGCTAAAGCTGCTGCCATTGGGAGTGAATTTTGCTGACCCTGGAATGTTCACTGGAGGAGTGGCCTGTGTGAAAAGAAAATATTATTCCAGTAAGAAGAACTTTTTCTCTTCTGAAGCATTTCAAGGTATCTTTCACTCCTTCAAACTGTAAATCTATGAGAGACTTTCTGACGTGGAAAAGAACTGCATGGTGACAAGCATTTTACCCTTATTAGAGGGATAATCATGGATAAGCTGGTAAGGAAGGGACATATTTATACATCACTCTTCTTAAAACCTTGTTTAAAAGAAGACAATAGCTTTCACAAGAATCCATGCAAAACCCTTAAAAGCCAGATCTGATAAAAACACACAAAATCAAACACCATATACAAAGAACTTTTAAAATAATGACAGCTAGCAGCAAAAAATATTACAAATCATCACCTGTTCCACAGTGATAAACAAGGCAGCATTTAAAGTGACAGCAGCTGGTTTAAACAACTGAAAACCAGCTGGTCAGGCTTCTTGGACAACAGAGGTAACGATCAACAATAAGGGTTTGCAATTTCTCATTTATCAGATAAATGCTGTTAAGAATTATTCCAATTAAAAGTCTCTTTCCTGTTAAAAACAAGGAGCTGAAAATCATCCTTGGGATTCAAAAACCAGCTCTTAAAAAGACTAAGCTAAAGCAAATATTTGAAGGACCACTGGGCCTCTTGAACTTTTATGTTCTTCCCACCTGGGCTGCAATACCCAGTGCTGCCCTGGGTTGCGATACCCAACAGTCTGCCCTCAGACAGCTGAGCATCTTTCAACTTGTGCCTTCCCTCCGGTTTCCCCATTGGACTGAGCACCCTCGGGAATTCTCCCCTACCCCTTTTTCAATCCTGTTTAATTTACAGAGTCAGGAATTTCATACTTTTGCAGTTACACTGCCTAACAGGAGCGCAAGCAGCCACCATGAGCACAGGCTCCCTTGGACTCTTGCATTTCAAGCTTTCACCACAAAAAAAAAAAAAAAAGGCTCCTTGGTTTAAACTTATCAAGAACCTGCTATAAAAAATGAGCTTTTACTTCTGTCTTTCAGTTGTCTGCGCCTTACAGTAATAAAATACACTTCTTTAAACAGTGTTTGTGTTTGAAGCTGTGGAAGTTGCCTCACAGCTTCAGGGAAGAGAGCTTCCCGGAGCTGCCAGGCAGAGAGGGGCAATGACAAACTACAACCTGATAGTCCTCATTAAAGATAATCTTCAGAGTAAACAAGTGCTGAAGCAATCCTCTGGAGTCTCTCCAAGGAAAAGAAACCCAGAGCCCTGGATGCCTCCGTCTACAGCAGCAACGCTCTGTGGGCTGCCGGGCCTGCTGGCGGCTCCACGAGACTCCACAGAGACGTGTGGAGAAAATGTCCGCTGAGCTCCATAAAACATAAACACCTCGTTGAAAGGCATCAAGAAAAATTTGGCAACTCCAGACAGTACCAGTAGCGCTTCATCACAACCTCGTTTAAACGGGAAGGGGTGACTGACCACGGCAGTCCTGCCCAGGAAGACTGGAGGCACAGGGCGGGCATCGGCATCCCGCCGGGGTATCAGCGCAAAGCCGGGCTGAGCACGGCGGCTTCCTCACATATTCGAATAGCGCCTGCAAGGGAAACCCTAGGTGCTGAAAAAGCTCCTCTGTAGTTCCCCTGTAGCTACGTTTAACAGGTACGGGCACTAGTTTCATAATGAAATGTGAAGTATGAGAAGTTTAAAATTGCTGTAATTTGCAGTTGCCTTAAATACCATGGTGCTTGACTCTTTCTTCTCAGTGCCTAAATATCTACCTCAGACATGATCAATTTAGACAGTCAATCATCTTGTTCATTCCTTCCCCAGACATGCATCTTTGCTCAGCAAGCACAGCCATGTTTTTCAGGGTAATGTTTCAGACAATCTCTTCCATAAGGTGAGCATCCTTAACATCACAACCAACTGAAGAGTTTCTGTACCTCAATCTAAGTATATTTGTGCATAATCTTCACTTATTTATTTAACATTGCCCTTGTATCTGAAATAGCACCTGCTCGTCTTCTTCCCCTCTCTTCCCAGCCAGCAATCTGCCCCTCTCCTTACCCTGTTTTTTTCCCAACCTGTCTGTCCCTGATGAACACAGGTTTCCTCCTCATGTAATTTTCTGATTACCCCAGTTTATAGCAGAAGAATCTCATTAGTTCCTAAGATGTAGGAGTTTGCATGTTCTGCCATTAAATTGCATCCAAAACCTACTATTCTTAAGATCACCCAGTCAAGTAAGCATGATGTATAAATCCCTGTACTGCTGATGTCTCCTGAGTTTGTTATCAGCAAAGGTTATTATAGTATTTGTGTAGTACCAAAACAATTTAATGAAAATGAAATCAGACTCAGGATTTGTTCTTCTTTACTGCTTGTTTACAAAGCTACTTTGTCCATGGAAGATGCTAGACTGTTCTAGGATAATCTTTCTTTGGGGTTCCTCCATTGCAGTTCACCTCATTTGCTGTCCTTTCCACCGTTTCTTCAATTACTCTTCTGAATCTTTCCTCATCCGTAGGACTGGGTCAGAGAAGAGAGTTAGGACTTGTCTGCTGCAAGTATTATATTTTCCATTTTCCAGCCATACAAGAAATGACAATAAACAGATCTGTTTAGGATCTTGCGATTCAGCTTGGGGTTCTGTATTTTTGTCCCTTTTTTAACAGGAATCCTGGGATGAGCATTATTCAGACTCCTTCATCAGAGTTCCTTGAGCTGTGAATTTTGCCTCTTCCCTCCCAATGAAGTCATTTCCATTTTCATGCTCTCATTCAGGTGAGAGATTGTCATCATCACTACATGCCCCCTCAATGCTTTTTTTCAGTTTTGATACAGATAATATCAGAAGTGAAAAGAGTTTTAAAATTCTGTACACGGCTCACTCCAGCAAGCAAACTGCAGGAAATACGGTGGTATTAAAGATGCTGTCGTCACCTTCTCTCCTATTCCCTTCCACACAACAGATTAGTCACAAGAATGCTTAGATGTTACAAGTGAAAAGCCAGGCTCAATTCCTCCTCTTGCGGGTGAGAGCTGGATCTCCACCTTGCCTCTCGGAGATTGCTCTGCTTGCTGGGCTAGAGGGACTCCCGCGCAGGACGCCAGCAACCTGCTCCGCAGCAGCTGCCTCCTCTGCAAGGACAACCTGAGTGCTGAGCAGGGACCTCACCTCCTGCTTCCAGCTCAACAGCCCTGAACGCTGTGCGTTGTGTCACTCCTCGCTGATGAAGTACTGAAACCAGAGCAACTTGAGAAGGTGACAGGGCTCAGACACTCGTAGTCTTGTGTCATGGAACACATCAGTTCAAATCCAATCCAAATGGCTTAAACAGGCTGCTTATAAAAAAGCATCGAGCAGGTCTCCAAATTGCAGGGAAGACTGTCACAGCTGCAAATCCCAAATGAAGTGAGACTCTTCTCAGCAGCCCAGACTTTGTGCCTCACTCTGTGAGAGGCATGGCTTAAGCCAGGCTGAGAAGAAAGTCCTCCTATCTGGCTTGACCAGTCCCCAGGTTGGTGTGCTACCACACGCAGCTCCCACCCAAGATGCCAAGCTTCCAGCCATGCTTTCCGCCATGCACAAGAGTCTAAAACAAGCCTGTGAATTCTGTATGGTTCCCCCTGCCCTTTTAATGGATCTGCTCCAGACACACGACAAAAAGGTTTCATCTGCACAATGCTGTATACAAAAGTTATTGCATGTCATAAATTTAAGAGAGTTCGTTTCTCCGGTGCGTATGCAGGTCATGGACCACACTACTTCAAAGTCTCTATTCTTCTTTTCTCATATGGTATCCAGACCAAAACATGTCAAATTTTAGTGCACTTTTACAATTAATGGTTTCTGTTTGAACTTAATTGTAAGTTTTTGGAACAGGAGTTTTTGCATCTGATTGGATTTTTGCCATTTGCAAAGCATTACCTTGTAGGAGTAGGAGGACCCCATATATGCCTTTTCATTCTTCCTGCTCTGCTTCCCGTACGCCAAGTGACACCTCACACTGTACAAACACAGGAAATTAATGGTTCCTGGCACCCCCCAGGTACCTACCTACAGACACACAGGTATTTACAAGCAGACCTGCAATCTGGGAGGGATTCAGCTGATTGAATGAGAATTTTTACACTGCAGGAGACTGCATCTGAGCACATCGCCTTATCATTAGCGGAGAATTCACTGATGTAGGCAATGGGATACACAAAGAAACTCTTCTCAACCTAAAGTACGCACCATTGTGTGGCTGGATAAAGAGCACCCCAAAAATCATCAGCTGTGGTGGAAGCGCAAGCAAACAAACAATTAGCTCAGAAGCAGACATCTAAATTTAAATGGGATGAATCACTTGGGCTGCCCTGAAAACTTTTCAGCCCATTAAAACTAGACTTGGCTTTTTAAAACTCAAACATTACGCTCTGACATTCCTTCATACATCAATGGCGTTGATGTAATCAACAGAGTTCACCCTCACTAGCATTACCTGGTAAGCGTGGTCCGTGTGTACGAGGTAGAGGTTGGTAGGAGCTGAGCGGCTCAGAGGTGTCATCAATTTAGTCTCAGTTTTGGCACAGGAAGTTTCAGGATGGATTGCGTCTTGGGTGGGAAAGGAAGGAGGAGATGCTAAAGATGGAGAGACTGGGGAAAGACTGCTTAAGCCATCAGCTACTGAGTCCGTGTTGAGTCTGATTTCTGTATAGTAAAAATCCTCCTCTCCATCACTATAGTCCGACTCTCCTACACGTCTGTATCAAGACAAAGAATGAAGGACTGATTAAATGGAAGCAAGAACTCCAAGGTAAATTTTATGTTCTAGACGCATGAGCACATATATTCATACTGTCAATAAATTAATATTCCCAGTTTCAACCAAACGTACTTTATCAGCATTCTGGCTGCAGGCAAGGGGGAGAGGAAAAGAAAATTATCTAGTCTGAAGGGAAAAAAAGTAGGAATTTGATTTTTTTTCTCTACATATATTATTCTTGATTAATTCATTGACCTTGGAGCAGACATTTAACTTCAATGCTTCACCTCAAATATCAGCTTCTCATTCCTAACTATTGAAGTTACCCAGAATCTCAACGTCCTTTCGCTTGAGAAATGACAGAGCAGCCACAGAAGGACGGGTAAAGATAACAAACACAAGCAAGATACACTTCACTAATGTTACGGCAAACAATGTGTAATCTTATCATAAGTTACTTAATTAAACAAATTATAGTTATGGACGTGTTTCACTGTTAACTCTCCTTGGCATAACAGAAGAAGCTGCTAGAAAACAGTCTCACCATGCAACTCACTCAAACACAGGCAGAAAAAGGACAGGTAAGGGCTGGCTTGCTAGTGCTGGACTTGCTGGTCCTACTCTCTAGATGCAGACTTACTGCAAGAGGAGGAGATGTAAACGCTGAGCTGCCCCTGCATCCCCTGGCACTATCTGCTGCATGTCTGAGCACAAGTGCTAGGAGCAACGCAGCCCAGTCAAACCAGTACTTGCCAGCTGATTATATGTTATCTTGAAGTTCCCAACAAATGGTTGTTTTAGCACATTTATAATCCCCATGCTACACAGATGTAACTCACACCTTATACACATGCATTTTCTCCTGGATCTTCCATATAGGAAATCGGGGAGCCCTATGTGTCCTCCTGCCTGCATGTCCATATCAGGGCCACTCTTCTTCCAGGCATGCACCCCAAGAACAGCCCCTCACCAGTTAGTCCCTCAGCCCGCTTGCCCATATATCGCTACCTGTGGTCCTCTTGCCACCTTACTCAACAAAAGTCATTGAGAACATGGGTTGAGCAGATTTGCAGGGCTCTACCAGAAGTACCACCTGCCAGACCTCTGCCAGTTGCTCACCAAAACCCCTCTCTCTGGCAAAGATACAAGCTCCAAATTCCAGGGAAGTTCTGCTATTTGCTTCTCCCTCCCCCGTGCCACAGAAAGGATGTCCCCACAATATGCAAGACAAAGAGCAACACTGAAAACTGCACTTTGAGAGAGATTTCCTCTGTTTCTGGTAGCCTCACTCTTCAGAGTCTAATCCCAACAGGAATTACTATGACCTTCGCAAGACTCCCCTGAGCCCCACACCAGACTACTTCCTCATGGTCACTTTGATTTTTAAGCACTGGCTAACACAGATTTACACAACAGAGATGTATTTTCACACACCTAACAGGCAAAGACCATGAGTCCCCACTGTAACTATATGTGAGACAGCTAGGTCACTCAGGGAATCGCACAGGAGACTTTGGTTGCAAACCAAAGCTCTGAAACAAGCTTGTGTCATACCAGACTCATCTGCTTTTGCTTCTGGTCCAAGTAACACCCACATGGAATTGCAGCTCTGTTTCTTTTTCTTTGGTTTCTTAGGTTATTGTTGGGGGTTTTTTGTTTGTTTGGGGTTTTTTTTGGCATTAATTTGACTCAGAACCAGCACAAGCACCTGATCTGACATGAAACGAGGCTGGAAAGTATTCATGCACAACCCTGAAACCTGTTGCCTTTTACACAGCATCAACTTGGATGTGACGCACAGATAACATATATTAGGTAAATGCCACTGAGCTGTGCAGCCGGTTGGGAAGTGCAGTGTGACCTAGACCCATATTTGACCTTCTAGCAAATTCCACAAACGTTCAGGAAGGAAAGTGCTTCGCTGTTGGAGTAAGTTCCCATTCACCTTAATGCACTACTCCACCATTTCCTCAGAAACCCAGGGATCAGAGACAGAAAAGCCAAGAAGAAGCCACTTCAACTCCCTGGCCAAGGACGACTGCTCCCCTTCCATAGCGAACCCTTTAGACACTGTGTTCCTACCCAAGGTGGATGGTCCGTATGTGTTTCTGAATCCCTGCAGCTGTGCTCAGTACCTTCCCACAGTTTTTCCACAGGCATTTGAACATCACCTTCATTGAGTTCTGGAAATGGAGAGTAAAGCAACATTAGTTGTATGGGAGATAGGAAGAAAACCAAACCACCCAAAATGCACGCAGTTATAAAACACTGTGAAGGCTGCAAGCCTCTAACTCCTAATTTGTAATGATGTAATAGTCTCTCTCAACAGTGTCATCCTACTGAACTCAACAGAATCCCAGCGGAAAGCCACAGAAGAAGCTTGTGCCAAAACTTCACCTCTCTGCTCTTTGGCACAGCTCTTTCACTTTCAAGTTCCAGTTTCTGTCTTGCCACAAAAGGAAGTAAACAGTATAAAAACTTCCTACACTTCTTTGGAGCCTGTCGAAGAACAACTGATGAGGATTTCTCGCTTAACGGAAGGCACCTTCTTAAATTAAGATCTTCCTAAAGCAAGCCCTTATGAATGTTTCTGCTCATGAATTTTGCAAAACAGACAAAATATTGTGCCAGAAAACCATAGCTTCTGCAATTACAATATTGACCCATGAGCTGGCAAAACCTGCTGTTATTTCATTTAGAAGCTGCTGTGACCCTTACTCGGACAAGAGAATGAGAAGCCATCTGGCTGTGTTCAATGTTTTAAAAATAATATGTGTATAATCTCATTTTAATATTGTTATGTTCTTTAATATAACTTCATTGGCATAAACTGAATTATCATTGATTTAGAGCACAGCCAACGAGGCTATAACCAGCCCAGTCTTCAATATTTTGAAGACTCTGGAGAAAACTAGTCTTAATTTAAAACACAGTATGTGGTAACAAACAACACAGATGTTGCAGAATTGTACAGACTTTTTTTAAATCTACTTTTACTGCAATGTGAAACTCACTTTATAAATTTTAAATTAAAAAAAATCTAAATAATTTGTACTTCTCAAAAATAATTTTCTCTATTATTGCAGAACACATTATTAAAGAAAACATGAGGAAGAGGTTAAAAACACTGTATTTTTATCCTATAATTTTAGTTACACATAAAATGAAATGAATATATTCATATAAAGCTTGATTAAAAAATAAAAGGAACAAACACATCCTTAGAATAAGTGCATGCTTTGCTGTGTCTTGAACAAAAGCTGACCTGGTGCTTTCTTCAATTTGGACCCTTTGGAACTGCGTGCCAGTAGATGGCAAGTTTCAGCATTTGCTAGAAAGACGATGATTAGAATATAATTTTTTTAAAAATTTCAGCTGATGGGCTTTTAAAAATACAAGTTGATTGTAGCTGCATGTTCTCATAGTTACTTGGCTGTCTAACATCTCCTGTTTGAAAGTATGGATGATAAGGGCTTCCAGATTTGAGGTACCTGGTCATACTGTGTGTATGAAAACCTACTTCAGAATAAAATGCACATACATTCCCTCTATAATTTTTTGACCTGATAATACTACTATCATTCAAATAGATACAGAACTCTTTTTTTCCTAAAATTAAATGTAATCTATCTAGCAATTCTGACAAATCCTTTACTTACTTCTATAATAAAATATTAAATACTATCATCAGCTCAAAAACCCATAACCAACCACCAATCATGGCGACAAGACGAAGACCATGCTTATCATTTACATCTTAGGAATTCTGATGTGACATAATGAATGCCATACACATCTTTATAAACACAGTATGATTTAACACCAATCTCCAGTTTGATGGTGAAACCAAACTCCTAGCTCCACTGTGTTTTTAGCTTTATTGTCAATGCTAGGACTCTGCAAAAACCCATGCATTTTTAACGTAATCAAATGAAATTTCACTCTGTAGAAATACAGAATGTAAACCACGCTTCCATTTCTGACTGGTCATAAAATTGCCTAATTACGCTTAATGTTTTAGTTAAGGAAATAACGGAACATAAATGGTTTAGTGGAGAATAACTACATTAGTGGAAACTTTTAAGCAAGCAACTTTCTTAACTGGAAATGGTTGCTAACGTGACATTTTCCAAATATGAAATTGAAGAAACTTTAATAAGTAAAAGTAAGGTTACCGATAACTCTATTTCCAGGTTTATTCCTTCTGATTTTTGCAGCCCTGAAGAAGGTATAAACTGAACATTTTTATTTCAGCTTCTAAAGATGTAAAACTGTACTCTGATAAAGTACCATGCTGGGACCAGAATTAAAAAAAAAAAATGCAGGAAACACAGTTCATTTATAAAACAAAGTTTGGCAGGTAATGTTATTATTTATCCACATTGAACATTTGCCATACAGAGCAAAATCCCTGGGAACCAGAACAGACAGAGTAACAGATCTGTGGTGGGTACATCAATAGAAATATTCAAAGACAACTTAGACAACAATACAGATGGCAGCTGCAAACCCATCTGTCTCATCACAGCTGAGCAATAAGAGTGATGCTAATAAGCTCAACTTTAACTGAGAAGTAAAAGGCAAACCAGCACGTTTTGCATTCCTACACCATCCAAAATCACCTCTGTTTAATTTTAACAGTCAACACTACTTCTGATTCATTATAACAATGGTGTCCTCCAAAAGATTTTTTTCCTCTTTTCAGCAAGAAGCACAAACATGTTACACCTCTCTTCCACAAACAGGGGCAGAACAGTGTGGGTCAGCAAATTAAGCAACTTTTGGAGCAAAAGGATAAATCTGAACAGGTTTAAACAATCATTAAAACTTCTTCCTGCTGGTGATGAAGCAATTAACTGTCTCAGACTGAGCCAGAAAGAAGTCACTAAGGAGAATAAATTCTCTGCTTTTTCTCCTTACAAAAAGCTCTTTTTCATCTTGCTATGTAAAATCTGTCCTGTTGCGTTGGGAGGGAAGGAAACTTGGACTAGTGCCATCTCTTTGTTTTCTTTTTGTTCAAGAGGAGCTTACTTGCTAGCATAATGGTGCTTTTTGGGGGTTAGTTTTGGACGTTTTTTTTTTTTTACACTTTGTTTTATTTAGTCTGCCTTTGTACTCCTACTGAGGATAAATTTGGCCCCTGCAAATACTGTATCTAAAGCCATCAGGTTCGATCCTCCTTTTTTCACTCCATATGCTTGCACAGAGAAAGCTTCACAGTATTAAGGTATCTGACATGCTGTCAGACAAACGGCACTTCCAGGGAACAAGAAGTATTAAGGCCATCCCCAGTTTCTGTGATGACATGTAAAGGCTGCCTGTTGCATCCCGCATAGAAAGAATTTGCCAAAGTAGGCAAGAGGCAACACCTTCTGGAAATCACTGCAGTGCTTTCTGAGCAGGAGGCTCTGCAGAACCTCACCATCTGCCAGCAAATATGTGGTGCCGATGGCAGCATGTGCAGTAGGTGACTAGGTTGAACCAGACCCAGTGACTAGGCTAAGTACTTACGTTAACTTGACACCAAGGAGGGATACACACACAGAGCTGTTTGTGTGACCTGTTCCTTTCCTACAGCAAAATAAGTCTAGCGACATCCTATCTGCCCATGGGTATGAAATTTACCGTGAGGCTGACCTTTCTCTTCCTAGGAATGGGTTCATCAAAGAGAAGGTTGCTTGTTTCAGCTTCATCAATACCGTCATCTGGCTGGGAAGGTGTCCGAAAACTTTTGAAGCTATCAGCTGACAGAGGTGGAGATGGGGTGGATGGATTGGACTGGTCACTGGGAGCGTTCCAGCTCCAGTATCCACTGCTGCTGGTACTAGAAGGCACAAATCCTCCTTCTTTCCAAGATCCATTTAGGGATTCTGTCAAGAACAACAACAGCCATCATTACATCAGTATCATGCCTTAGGGCCAAGGACCTCTTTTATCCAAGACTAGATGCCATGTTGGTCATCAACTGCACATTCAATAAAGGAAAGAGAAAGCATTGGACAATAGAGAGAACAATCACATCTATCTCACTGCACAAAAATGACATTTTTAATACCTATAACACCTGATTTTTCAGATATTAAAAAACAAAAACAAAATCACAAACACCCCCGCAACCAAATAAAAAAACCCCAAACAATCTAGCCAAAACAAACCCCAGCCAAACAAAAAAAACCCCAAGCAATACCAAACCCCGAAACCCAAAATATTTTTCAAAAAAGAAATGTTAGATTTGGAAAAATAACCTGTGCTGGAGCATAAACCGCAATAAGCAGTCAGATATTGCATGCATGATTCAGGGAAAACATTCAAATACATCCTCAAGTGTCAAGAGGAACACGGGACTGTGGTGGGGCACCATGGAGCAAGCTCCAAGCCACCGCACAGCCAACAGGAGATCCCCTGGGAAGAGGACACACAGTCTGAGCCCCAGGAAACTACGTAGGTCTGCAAAAACATGAGCATCATCCCAGTACTGAAATAACAAAGAAAACCGTAATTACACTCTGTCTTCTCATAATCTCCTAGTCTGCACACCTCTGCTTAATCTGAATCTCTAATTGCAGTGGTATGTATCCGTGGAAGGATATTCCTTTTTTTTTCACATGGCTGTATCGTTAGGCGTCTGGTTCCAGAAGTGGGATGCATCACCTCCACACCTACTGGCTGGAGAAACCCCCTCCTCACCGCAGCAGTTCCCCGGGCAGCGGGTGGTGAGCAGACACTCAGAACAGCAGGTCACTCCACAACATGGCAGTGGGAGTAACAGCACTGCCGTCACAGCCTGAGACATGGCTCAGCCTTCACGTGCTGAGCTCCTCAGGTGCTGGACATTGGCACATCTCCCCTCCCAGTCCCTGAAGAGTTTTGGCAGGAGAGGGGTAGGTAGGTCATCAGCTCAGCAAAGGGATGGCCCAAGTGTGTCCAGCGGTGCCACCGTGGGCAGCTCTGCCTGAAGCTCCAGGTTCTCACAGGGCTCCAGCACATGGGCAGGGAGGGTTTAGGTGCAGTTTCTCCCAAACTCAGACACAGAAAGCTCTTCTCAATGACGCTGTGGATGCTTCAGTATTGTGCAATACCTGACTTTGGAACTGGAAAGGAAATAACACCTCATCTCTTCATGAAACCTTATTTAAGTATGAGGCACGAGTCTTTTCAAGCCAGTGCCTGTCTTTAAGAGTTCTGCAGAAGTCACTCCTTCATTCCTTTTCAATTTCTTACAGATAAATTTAACTAATGACATGAGCAAGAACATAATGTCTACCACCTGCTACCCAAAATTATTATTTTTTTTCCTCCTAATTCTATTGGTTTTGGGTGAAACTCTTAATCATGACTATCAGCTGCTCACAAAACAAAATGCAGTGCTCCATCATGTAAGCACGTACATAAAAAGTATCTCCTTGTGCAGGCAGTAGTCAAGTGCCTGCACTTACTGGTCAGGGCCACAGAGCAGAAATGGCATCAACTCTTCCCCTACCCTCACCCCCCTTCCCGAAATTCCTCTTTAGAAAAGGGTATATATGCATTTCCCATAGCTAATAAGTTAACTATGAAAATGCCATGTTTGGGTTCATGATTACAGCCTTTCAAGTTTTCATGTGACTGTAATGGAGGTGTTTTTTATTTCTTTTAAGTATTTGTACTTGAGTCTCCCCCTAAAGCCAAGAAGTACATCTGGTATCAACATGTGACCTTAGCAGAGCTTAAAATCTCCATTTCTTCAGAAAAACAAAGCAAACAGCACTCTTTCGGCTACTACTTTCTGACGCATTTATGGTGGTACTTTGTACTCTCAGGGTTTACAGCTTCTTATCACCTTGCTGAGAAAGAGATGTAAATCAAGAACATTTTTAAGTAGCATGGAAAAGACTTAACGAGGTTGACAACACAAAAAACCGGGGACACTGGTTCTCATTAATACTAACAAATCTGTCAATGTAATGGAGTTCAATATATAAATATATGCAACTTACTCTTATTTTGAGGCTCTCTTCACATTGCTGGAGTTGCGTGAAAGAGAACCAAACGAAATATTACGCAGCTGCAGGGAAACAAGGGCCAAACTCTGATCCAGTTTACATAGATGTTCATCCCCAGTAATTCTAGCGCAGATCAGACTTTAATATTAATGCCAATGTTATTTTTTTCACTTCCAGGCAAAATTCCATTTGTTTAAACAAATGTTCCTTTAATTACACTGCTACTTACTGCCTTTTTTTTGGAAAAGGCTCTAGAAAGAATTAATCATTAGTATATTTGTAGCTCATATTACTAAGATCAGAGCCTAGCCTTGCAACACCAGTTGAGCTATAAATTACCAAATCTTTACACTTTTATTGAAGTCTTTAGTAAGTCTTCACTCAGACAAAACTAAGATATTCAGGGAGGAGGTGCCCAACAATAGCTCCAAAATCTTGTCTCTGACTGCTGAAAACATGTGAATTACTTTTTCAGGCTTGTCTTCCCAGGTTTCGGGAAAATAAGCAGACAAGCTATGGGAAGAAATATCAAAGAGCACTCAGGCTGCATGGAGAAATATGAAAGGCAGTTAACAGCTACCATTTACCTATTAGCAATTCAAAAGGGCTTGTTGGGAAGATCTTTCTCATGGACAGCTGCGAGCTGCTCCTGACAACTGTCACCTGCTCAAGCTGTCTGAGGTGGCAGATACTGCCTTGTCCCACAGGAGAGCGGGTCCCTGTGACTGGGGACATGTACACGCCTCAGCCGCTCTGCCTCCCTGCAGGGCACATCAGCACAAATCCAGCTTCACCTGAGGTTTTGGCTCTGAGCTGGAGCAGCTGGAGAGCAGGTAGAATATATTGTTGGCCTTCCCTGGGGACTGCTAAGCCCCAGCCCTGAGATGGGACCGTCACTGGGGATGTCACGGTCAGAGGTTTCCCAGGGCTCCTCAGAGCAGTGGAACTCCATAAACACTTCTGGTTTTCAACACTGGAAAGCACACAAACAGGAGTCATGGGCGTTCATGGGTAGAATTCCAGCTATATGGCTAAACCTTACGTTTACCGGAAAAAATGAAAAAAAGCCACACTGTTTGTTCAAAAATCTTTAAAGCTGGGACATTTGGTAGAAATTCCTTTTAAGAACAACATCACTCAGTGGATTGTCCCTGCTTCCATGAAGAAATACAAAGACTACTTCCCTATTAATTTGCACCTGTAAGTATTCCTCAAAATGCTCCAATTATTTACTGGAGGGCATCTAGTGTCTGTTCAACAGTTACATATGAGTAAGAAAAGCCAGAGTCATACAAACAATGCTGAGACATCCTAGCAAGCGTGTCCTAATTTAAGATTACTCCTTCAAATACAGCACTTTAAAAAAAATCTCATCTAACCCCAGTCAAGCTTGCACACATTAATTATGTTTCATCAGCAATCTCATTATTACCACTAACTTGTTAGATTTATTTTTATTTTTGTGTCTTCTGCTACACCAAGACTGGAGTAGTCTTATAAGGGATTATGGATTTGATGGTAAGACCATCTGAGAGTTACATGGGCAGAAACAGAACTGTCTCTGTGCAGATTGGTGGTGCACGGCCTCTCAGCCGAGGGCTGGGATCCGGACATGCTTTGCCTCATTGTAGCGTTGAGTAAAATCTGAGCTCATTTCCTTGGGGTGGGGACAAGAACAACTGCTGTCATGTTTAATGTATATGTGCAAATGCAAATAAGCTGCTTGGAAAATTAGCATTTCACTGAGGTCAGGAGACCTTCCACAGCGCACACGTCCCATTTCATAAACTAGAGATGCTCAACAGTTATGGAAAAAGGTTTCTTCTCATTTCTGCCAATGCTGCACCAAAGACCTTGACTAGGTTGGAGCAAAGCTTGGTGTGATCCCCAGCACACACGGGTCACTGCCACAAGATGGACACTTGTACTCTGCCCTCCAGCACGGTCACAGCTCCTGGAAACAAGCCCCGGCCCCCCTCCCTGCGGGCTTACCGTTGGGTCGGACAGGAGGGCTGCGGACCAAAGGGCTGGTGGATAAACTGGTGAGTACCATGGCTGCTGTTACTTTATCCATGTCCAGTTCTTCTGAAGATTTTCTGCAACACAGCGAATGGGAGGCAAGAAACACATCAGCAAATATTTAACTTTCTTTTTTAGTGTTTGCCTTTTTTTTTTTTCAGTATCAGTCCAAACACTAAGCCAGCACAGCACAATAACCAAAGCAAGCTGCGGAGCAGAGTTCTGAAAGCTTCTGTCTTCTAGCAACCTAAGCATATCAAGTGGCTACTTTAAGTAAACCATCCCAGTTTAAATAGGAAAAACAGTGGGAAAAGAGAATGTATCTTTGTATAAAATTGTCAGGATTACTGTGACCCTCCATAAGTTTGGCTCTGTTCCTTTTGTTTTTTGGTTTGTTTGTTTGTTTGGGTTTTTTTTCAGAATTTCAACTACTCCTATCCTTAGAGCTAAGTGTGTACTTTTTTCTTTGATGAAGACATGGAGATGCAAACCCATGTAAAATTACTAGTAACACTAATAGCATACACCACTCACTGTAGGGTAAGGAAGAACTATGAACTGGAGCTAAGGGATGCGATATTTTTTTTGTTGCTTCTGCTTAAGGCTATTAACCTTCCTGTAGTCTCTCTGAAAGACTGATCCTAAATTTTTCCTGGTCAGATTATAAACCAATTATTTAAAATAATAAGAAAATGGCAAGAAAACCAGTGTGTGTTGGGCGTGGCAGGGGGGAAGATTTTTTTGCAGGTTTAATGGGCACCTGTGCCAGCAGGAGGGCACAGCGGGAAGGGAGGGACCTGTCACTGCCTTAGCTCAGCCTTGCTGGAACCAGCCCTAATTCAGAGGAGAGGGCATAGGGAAGGGATAGGAATGGAGAGGAGGGCAGTCAGCTTTCCAGCAGAAGGAGGAGAGGATTTGGAGAACAACAGATGCCTCCAGAAACCAGGCTTCAGTGACCCACTACTCAAAGAGTCATGTTTTCTTAAGACAATGCATTATTTTATTTGTCTGTAAAAATGTATACACTATCATTTTTCCAAAAAAAAGAAACCCGTTTCCTGACAATGTACAATTTCTGAAGAGTGAATGTACCAAAATAAAACTAGCAAACCCAATAGGTTTAGCAGACTTTTGCTATCCATTCTTGTGGGACAGGGGAATGAAAGCAGCTTCTTGAAAACATTTGCTTTCAAACATGTGACTGATCATCCAAGACCATCTTCTCATTTACCAGAGACCAAGCTAAATTTGCTCTTACAAAAGCACACCTCCCTCCCCCTCTATTCTGCATGGTGGGTTTTTTTTTAGAATTTCCTCTGTGCCTTGCCAGGAGCTCTATTTAACTGATCAGGTTGAGCCTTTATTTAAAGCCCAATATGAGAAGTGTTCAGCTACCTGATGTTTTCCATCAACTGCTGACGGGTACGTCACCAAGAGGAACAGGACATGCTGGCTGCAGTCCCCTCTCTAGAATCCCATTTCACTCATCAGGTGAAAGGCTCATTAACTGGAAACTATGCTACAGTCAAAGCCTCTCAATATTTTAGTGAGCAAAGCTCAAACTTGTCCATGAAACAGTTCACAGCCGCCTTCTGGCTGATGAAAGGACCCACGCAGATGCCGATGAACACTCTCCCATACCGCACAACAGCTTAGCTCTCACGACTGTCTTTTGTAACACATCACTGCCTGGAACTGAAATGCTGATGATGGTTCCTGCTGAGTTCTGATTATATCCATAAAAACCCTCCTTTCTTCCAGCCAAGGATTTTGCAAAGAGCAGAGCAGCCATATGGCCATCATTGAGTACTGGAAAAGGTCTCGGATATCTGCTGTAATCAGCTAATACCTGAATCTGTCACCCATCAGGTCCTCTCGCCTGCAGAGGAGTATTTCATTTGGAATGCCAAATTCCTCAGGGCTCAGAAGACTTTTCCTCAGGGATGACATGAGGGATGACATGGAGATGCTACATTTTTCTGGAGACCAACCCTGCCAGATGATTTTCCACTCTCTGAGAAGGATTCGGCTGCTTTGTAGTCCACTCCTGCAAGACTACATCGACTGTCCCTACTCCTTCAACCAGCTGTGAATAAACCACTAATATTTGCACTTCTGCGGTACATGAGGTCCAAAAGACCACAGGTCCCCAATAGGCTGGAGAAGGTGGTCCCTAGCGTTTGCAATCAGCCTTCCAACAAGGCTCTTCTGTGTGTGTGGCAACAGGACTAACGTGCTCCTGTCCGGGCCTCTGCAGAATTGCAAAATCACGCTACAGCTGTTGTTGCAAGCATTCGCCAAGTTGGTGTCAAGATGTCATGGTCTAGATCCAGAACAAATCCCAAAGTTTCTCCAAAGAGTCTGCAAATTTAACTTCTCCCAGCTCTTCCATACTGATGTATTTATTTTTCCTCAAAAATGACTCAGACTGCCACTCTGAGAAACCACCCTTTGCTCGGTTCTTGTTTCAATAATGCCCCAAAACTGTCAGCATATGAATCTGCCCAAGATGAAAGTTTTCACAGCCAGGCAAAGGACTGGAAAGGCCATGAGCGCCCCCCCGCAATTTGTGGCCATGCTAAGCCACAATCTTGCAATTACTGGAATGCTTTTTTCTCACCTTAACAGGTTTTCAATAGGGAAAGCCCAAATAAATAAAACCTTAGACTTTTTCTCTAACCATTTTGAATCACTTACCACTCCTCAGCTGCATCCAGCAAACAAGGAATGCTCTGCTCCTACTTCCCAGCCACAAGAATTTTAGCAGCTACAAGTGTTGGCTTATGTGACTGTGCTCCCAAACACGTTTTTACAGTTTGGCTCATAAATGTAAACACATATATTTCATGCATCACTCGGCCGGCACCACTGCGGGAACAGCAGCCTTTGAGAGAGAGGCAAAGCATAAAACTGAAGACAGGAACCACTTACGGCATCTGCATTTAGTCAGCATCATGTGCAAGTCGATGGCTTAAGGCTGTCGCAGCCTTTTCCAGCTTTCTCCACTGGAAAGTGAGCCTGCATGCAGCTGTGCAACAGTATTGGCACTCAGAGGGGAGAATAACTTGTCTGTTACACATCAGTTTTCACAAACCATTAATTCCACCATTGCTAAGGTGATTTTCTGCAGAGTGAAGTAATAATCCCTGCCATTTCTTATACTGTTATTAGATTCAAAGAAATCTAAATATGATGTAAAGTCACCTATTACATAGTTATGAAGATTTCTTCTTTCCTCTAACCCCACATCCTAATCTCCAAATGCAACCTCCCAATATCTGGACCAATATATTTGTGTCAGCCCAGTCTGTATTTGAAACCAAACAGACTTGGATCCTTTATTTCCAAGTCTTCATAAATCCAAACATACGTCAATAGCTGAATTCTAATGAACTGGCTGAGACATAAGCAGCCGAAGTTAGAGGCGCTTGGGGATGGATATTTTACCACCACCTCATGTCTCTTGGCATCGTGTCTCCCTGTTTCCTCAGCAGGAGAATGGTTTCACTTGATCCCTGCAAAACTCTAACCTGGCCAGCCTGGTATGTAAAACAGTCCTCTTTAATAGCCAAGCTCAAATTCAACTTAGTTACGACCCTCACTCTTATTCAATCCTTTCCTTTGTTTCACTGATGAATTTACCATTCTTAAAAAAATCATTTAATGGTGTCAAGAAACTATCACATCTTTCTCAGAGCTCTCCACAAGGAAAGGCTGGATTTAAGCTCCAAAAGATGAGCAAAAGAGGGTCCAAAACAAGTTCAAGACTACACAAGTGTCCCAAACCACTCGCTTGCACCATGGTGTGGTTCCTCCCAACTAGCAATGTTCTGGCAAGGAGACAACTTCCTGACCTCCCTCCATGATGAGTGCCCAGGCCCTATTCTGGCCACCGCCACCTTTGTGCTCCCCAGTAAGCACCATTCCCATCTGGACACACATACACCACACCTCTGTTAGTTCTTCTCTCCATCAGCCACATCATAATCTATGGCTGGAACTTTTTTTTTTTAAAAAGAATCTTTGAAAAATCCTTAAAAATACATATTTCATTCTACTTTTGAAGTCTTTGGTCTATCCTTTATTATTTGCCTGGCTTAGATCAAAAAGCCTGCAATTCTTCCTCTTGGAAGACTGCATCTTAGGTCAGTACTTCACCCAACCACACTTTAAGGGTTCTAGAGAATATTCTATTAGCAGAGAAACTGGTAGTGGTAGCAGGTGCTTTTGATAAAATTGACCTTATTTGAAAGGACAACTTAAGTTCATTTAAAGCAAAGGAAAAATAAAAAGACAGAAATTGATTTTCCCTGCTCGCAATGCCGAAGCTTTCAGTTAATTCCCTGGCCCACAACCTCTAACTCGGGCACAGCGATACTCAAAGCAAAGATGCTCAGGCTCAGCATATGGAAAATGCCGTCCCGTGCTCCAGAGCTGCCCCGACGCAGCGTAACCACAGACGAGGCAGCGTTTCTTCACCAAGGCTCTGCTCCCATCAAGAAGGTGAGAGGGGGGAGCGGGGGCAACAGCATCCTGCAGCCAACAGGACCAGGCTGCAAACGGGTGGAAGCTGTGGCCCCAGTAGATGATCCCATGGAGAAGAGAAGGATAAGGGTATTTCCAACCACTTCAAGCAGAGCTTGGCTACAGAAGCTGATGGTCACAGATCCAGCCATCTTCTCCAGAGCCATGTCCGTCTGCTGTTCCGTATTGCTGAGCTTGTCTTTTCTTGTCCTACTTTCTAAGCGATAACCACCTGAAGCCCTGATTTATTAAAAGCCTTATATTTTTCTCTGTTTTGGCAAAGAGATGTGCTTACCTATTTCTTACTGCTATCCTCACTAGAGGAACAAAATAAAAAATAAATAAAATAAAAAATCTTAACTATGATTGATCAATAACAGCAGCACTCAAGAACAAACATGCTGATACACTATGTTAGGTGGCTACTGCTCTCCACCCAAAAAACAGCTTAAGACAGTGGTTCACAAAACATCTTGATCTTTTGTTAAGGAAGTACCATAAAAATATGCATGCGTCAATATGCTATAACTAGGACAAAATAACAGTATATTTAAATTGCTCTCTCCCCCCCATACTTCTAAATGCTCATAGAGACCCCTGAAGTCTTACTTTGACCACCTGATTATAGCCACATCACACAGATGTCATCATACCGAGCACTGTATCAATACTGACAAATAAACATGTTGTTACAGGCTTTTGTACACCAAAAATAAGATACATCTTATAATGAATCACTGTAATCAGTGCACTAGTAATAACAGAAGTACTTCTGAAAGAAATAAAAATCCTAAATTACATTCTACAGGTAAAACTTTAGGTTTCTTCAATTCATCATGAATGGCAAGGGCAACACTCTAATACGGGACCAGCCACAAAAGCCATGCATGTGGCTCTGAATCCAGATACCCAAAGCAACTACAATCACTCTTCTCTCTTGAGTAAAGATCTACAATATCATGCTGCAAAATATTCTTAATCCATAAAATATTTTACATTTACAATAATACTTGGTTACCATCTAACAACCCAAAATTCTAACAGTACAGATAAGTAAACAATCTTGCTGGTTGCTATTATGTTTGGTTGTTGATTATGCAGACTAATAATTAACTTACTTGCCAAAGACAATAGCAAAAATTAGAAAGAAAATGATCCAAATAAACAGTCCGAGGTCCTCAGCACTCTTTGGTAAAAGCTGTAACTTTTCACAATAAAACAAAAAGCAATGGGAAATATTTTCAAATATTATATTAAATCAGTACAGTATTATAATGCTACATCTGAAAACATAAGGGAGCATTACTATTTACACTTATAAAAAGATGACTTGTGTTTGATATCTGAAGCAGAGATGCAACAATATGATACACTAATTAGTAGCTAGGGATTTCTGCCCTTGCTCATCGAGGCCAAACATAAAATTAACCTTTTCCACACTAACTGTCACATTTGCAGAGTAGTTCATCATATACAGAATAACTGGCCTTTTTTTATCTGTGTCTGCTGTCCTTGTTATACACAAGCAATTTTTTGGATACTGACAGCTACCAGAAGTTAATTATTAAAAAAATCTTTATTATACAAAATTAGGAACTTTTTTCCTAAAAATCACATTTACCTGAACTTCTCAAGGAAGAAAAAAAAATGCATCAAATGCCATCTTAAAGCTCTCCACCTCCCCCTGGTCAAGCTGATACATTTTGCAATTCGATTATTTGAAAGACCTTTGGAAGCCTGAATGGTCTGTTAGAGCCCAAGATGAGCTGATAGAGTCATCGCTAACACAGATAATGATTTTCTATCTGGACTGTAATGGTATAAAGACAATAAAAAGTCTCTGCAAATTAGTCATATCAGACAGGAGGTATTCACAGGGTGTTCTCAGCATCCTGGAATAGAAAATACATTTAACAGAAGAACTAAGTGTGTAATGCAGTCAGTTTTCTCAAAGTCTTTTGCTTTTCCTCGCATCAAACAAGGCATCACTTTTCCTCTTCTCCAAAAACACAAGTATTTTTTCTGGCCATTATTGTTAAAAGCACTAAAACTTAACAGAACACAATCGACTTGTTTTTTTCAACCATTTCACAGATTTAGATAACCAAGGAAACGTGCCATTTGGTTCCAAAGGCTGACTGACATACTATCCCATACATGGGGGTCTCACCTGTCCCCTCCAAGTCGGCAGACTGCTTCTCGAGCCAGGCGCCTCCCCAGGGTCACCCAGAGTATGCTTTCCCGTGCCCCTCTCCTCCTCACAGGGGTACATGGGGCTCAACAAAGCCAAGTGCAAGGTCCTGCACCTGGGTCAGGGCAACCCCTGGTATCAATACCAGCTGGGAGATGAAGGATTGGGAGCAGCCCTGCAGAGAAGGACTTGGGGGTACTGGTGGATGGAAAACTGAACATGAGCT
This sequence comes from Streptopelia decaocto, assembly GCF_964273445.1. NCBI lineage: Eukaryota > Metazoa > Chordata > Aves > Columbiformes > Columbidae > Streptopelia > Streptopelia decaocto. The sequence goes on along the minus strand of NC_138655.1, from coordinate 30,604,984 downwards.
GGCAATGTGTGCTTGCAGCCCAGAAGGCCAATTGTATCTTGGGCTGCATCCAAAGGAGTGTGACCAGCAGGTCAAGGGAGGTGATTCTGCCCCTCTGCTCTGCTCTGGTGAGACCCCACCTGGAGCCCTGCATCCAGCTCTGGAGCCTTCAGTGCACGAAATACATGGACCTGTTGGAGAGGGACCAGAGGAGGCCATGAAGGTGATCAGAGGGCTGGAACAGCTCTGCTATGAGGACAGGCTGAGAGAGTTGAGGTTGTTCAGCCTGGAGAAGACTCCGGGAAGACCTTTCAGTACTTCAAAGTAGCCATTAAGAAGGATGGGGACAGACTTTTCAGAAGAGCATGTTATGACAGGACAAGGGGTAATGGTCTTAAACTGAAGGAGAGAAGATTCAGGCTGGACAGGAGGAAGAAATGTTTTACACTGAGGGTGGTGAAACACTGTCACACGTTACCCAGAGAAGTGGTAGATACCCCATCCCTGCAGACACTCAAGGCCAGGCTGGATGGGGCTCTGAGCAACCTGATCTAGTTGAAGATGTCCCTGCTCATGGCAGGGGAGTTGGACTAGATGAGCTTTGAAGGTCTCTTCCAACCCAGACTATTCTATGATTCTATCTTGCATAATAGAAATGATGCGACCCTGGCTGCTCTGTAGCTATCACCGCAGCAGACTTCTTTGGGGAGTGCTGGCAGAGCTGCACCAGCAACAAAAAAGATGCAAAATTACTGTGATTTCTGTCGTCTGATGCAAACACATCCTATGGACTCACACTACTGCTACTGCTGCTGTCCCCTCTGCAGCCCAGAGGCAGGAAGAGCTGCTTTGCCCCCAACAACTCCCCAGAAAAGTTTGCTTAAGGCAAAGCCTGCAAAACAGATGGAAAATGCCTTTTTCATAAAAGCCTTTTTATCACTGCTTCTTAAGCAACTCATCTGCCTTTCTTAAAAGCAATTGAAACTTCAAATCTATCCAAGTGGGAACAGGACTGAACTCTAGGTCTCGCTTTTGGATTTACAACTCCAGGATACAGTGTGCTGGGGGTGCGGAGGGAGAGGATGGGCAGTAAAACACTGCCCTCATTTTTGGCTGGTGATAGGATCTACGATTTTTAAACGCTCTGCATAAATGGGAACAGTTAAGCAAGCCAAATTCAAGACAGGGAGATAAGCTGCAGTTTACAGGAACAATTTATTCTATATATTGAAAAAGTTGATCCAATGAATAATTTTTACTTCTCAAACAGCTGTGATGTATCAGGAGAACTTATCTGGCAAAGAGCCCTCGGGGCAACAACAGAAGCTGAAATAGGAATATAGCAAAGAATTCATCTGCTTCAAAACAGAGCAATCATATAAATGGTAATCACTTGATAGATTATGAGTGCAAAGCAAAAATTAAATTCAGAAAGTAATAACAGAACCCTGCAGAGAACAGTTATCCCTTACAGTCACCCACAAACCTTGACGATTTTCTGTTCCATCTCCTCTACTTTAAAGGCCACTTGCTGATGCAATAAATAACAAACCAAGGCTCAATAGCACCCTGAAGCAACACACCAATTATTCAAAATATTACCGAATATACTCACGTTCAGTCTTTGCCTTAGTTACTGGTTTAGCTTGTTCACAAGCACAGGGTACTGTTTACAGAAAGAAAATTCCACACTTCTAAGCACTGCTGCTTTCTTCAGGGAAAGGGGATGGGCTGCTTGCAATAACACCCAAGAGGTGCTGCTCAATGCAATACAAACCACCTTGCTGACATTCATTTCTATGGATTTAATTCTAACATTCCCCAAATATGTTTTGTAATATCAATCCCTATATATAGCCGTAACACATCCATATGGATAGTTTGGGTAGCACAATTTATCGATAAAAACCTGCTGCAAGTCAATTTTAAAGCAATATTTAACCGCTTTTTCCCTCCACACATTAAAATATACATTTTTTCTAATAAAACATATATGTACATGAAACATTTGAAAAAATCTACAAGTCTACACTACATTTATCCCCTTGTCCTCTCATCAAATCAAAGAACCACAAGAGCTTACTGCCCTGCTGCCACATATAACTACTAACGTGAACAAGATGGTGAGCACTTTGCTGAAATCAAATTAGTCTCAAAAAAGACCCACGGGGCCAGTTTCTGTTTATTGTTAATCAGTCCTTTTGAGCTTTCCGAGTCCTCATTTTTTTCAAGCTAGAAGTAAAGAGAATTAGAGAGAAAAAAGCCATGAATTATGGATAAGGCTGCCCACAGCCACCAGCACTGCTGAAAAAGACCTAGAGACTAGTGGCAGAAACACCGCTGAGATGACCCTCTGCTTCTTTCCAAGGTGAGATATTATAGCCCAAAGAGTGGAATTTCCAAACCTTAAGCCATAGTTTCTATGGTATACATGAGCCAAAAAGTCACAGCACTGTAAAGCATCTTCCAGGGTCTTCCTTGCTATTGTAGTGACCCAAGAGACAAACACCATGGTTCATCTCATAACTGACTGGGTTTTTGTCCTTCTCAATCCAATAGAAACCTGTCTCAGAACAGGGATGACATAGTGCTAGCTTGTCTTGTCCTCTCTTGCCTTCCCTTCATCACCATGTCATTGAATCAGTTTTGCAGGGCTATGTTGACAATGGTACCTCTGAGATCCAGTTCAAACCTATTTTGTCTACACACACACACACACCATCGAGCGCATCCAGGTATGGCTCTTCTGATGGGTTCTCTTTCCATTTCCCTGATCATCCTAAAAATCTGTCTTCTTCATTTGTAGATGTCAAAAGAGCTGTTCCAAATGTTCTTTTTATGGTCTTGGTCATATCTTCTACAAGGACATCAGTATTCCCCTGTCTCTGTTGAAACCTCTATGATTTCACTTACAAGGATAGCTCGGTCACCTGTAATGAACAATACAGCCCCACTGCTGTTCTCTTCATCATCTGTTTACCGTTAATGAAGCTGGAATTAGCTGGTATTAGTTAATTGTTCTTGAAAGGGTGACAGAAATGTTTTATTTAAAATAAAAGGAACAAACATGACTGACATTTATACTTACACACAACCTGACTACAGGCCAGATTGTCATGATTCTCCTTTCTCAGTTTTCATTTTCTTAAGAAAGATCATTACAGAGATAACAACACTTCCAGATACTTTCCAGGGAGGGCAGAAGGTAGTGCAAATACCAAGGATGCATAAACTCTCACACTCCATATGTGGGGCTTTGTGGGCCATTTGGTCTGGTGCTCTGTGACCAGCACTGACTATTTCAAAGGGAGATGCGGTACGGACGTTACCATGATTAACATACCATCCATTTCCAGGAATTGTGGATTTCATTACACTCTGTGACCAGATTAAAAAAAAAAAAACAACACAGATAAAATGCTCTAGATATTCCAATAAGTTTTCTATCAGCTATGGCTCTAGGATAGTCTTCCACAGAATCTCCCTCCTCTGTATGCTGTCCTCACGTCTGCACTTCAGTCATGTTTGACAGCAAGAAGCACTACAATCTAGTTATGGTATTCAGGAGACAAATATTACTTTTTAGCAGGCTTGATTTAGTTGCTTTTCTGACTGTCCTGTTGTTTTCACAATACCAGAAACAGAGAGCAGAAGCTTGAAGTGCAACTTCTGCTCATCATTGCTTTATTTGCTATGATGACTCCTTCTATACATTTCCTTTTTGACATGAACACACACAGTAACTTCCATATTCCTTCACACCAAGCTCTTCCTATGTTCATCGAGCCACAGTTCAGGATACACCCCATTGGTGAGGAAGAAAATGTAACAGGAGTTTCTGCATGATAACATCTTAGTCAGCCGGAGACCTGGCCGCTATTCAATATAATATATAGCAACCCACAGTTGCTCCAAGTTAAACATAAGTAATATAAAGCAAAGCCCCTGAGGTGATTTCAGCAGCAATAAACTGCCTTCACTGATTCTATGCCATGAGGATTCAGAAGACAAGTTGATGTTCTGACATACTGGCAAGGTTTTGAACACTTAAAGAAGGATTGCGTCCCTCTGTTTTAGGAAAAAGCATGCTAGATTACAGACTGAAATAGATACCATCACATTAAAAATCTATTCTGCAGTAAGTAAAACCATATTACACACAGTCTACACTGTATAATCTAATTTCAGGTGATGTAATTTAGCATTAGGGCTTTTACCATTAGGGCTTTCAGATTTTTCAGGAAGGTTGTTTTGTTGTTTTGTTTGTTTGTTTTTTTAAATCTTACAATTACAGGTGAGATGTTTCTGTTGTTTGTTTAGCACCTGAAATTTGAACCTGATGTTACGAACTGTGAAGTACCACCACCAGAAGATCCCCAGACCTAAGCAACATGAAGTGTCTCAACAAGGGCACCTGATCTTGAAACAAACAGGGCACAAAGCCATCCCTCTCTCTGAACCACCTCCTACAAAGATGAAATATATTTAAGCAAAACACCAATCCTTCTTCTTGCCTTTAAAACAACTGTTCAACACTTTCAAAGATCCTTAACAACTTAATTTCTTCCACAGGAACCAAACACAACCTCATGGACGGCCACCTTCTCATCTCATGATTTAAATATTCGCTGCATGGATATGAAATGAAGATATTTTTCAAATGGTGGATGTAAAAAAAACAGACACTACAAAACAAGTAAAATCTGCCAGACCATTTGAAGGAGATGCATGTGCAGGAAGGAAATGTCTCTGAAGCCTCTGGGCAGAGTCAGACCTACGGGGCACAGACACGCCAAGGTGTCCCAGGGCTGCCGGGTTCCTGCGGCCACAGAAGCCACCGGCAGCCGGTGTGTGAGCAGGTCTGGGCTTCCCAAGAGCATCCAGCCCTGCCTGGGTGCTCTGCAGTGTGTGCATGTGGCTGCCCCCGAGATCCTGGGCAGGAATAACCGCGCTCTCCACAAGAATATTGAGGTAAAGCAGAATGACTTTGACAAGAAAACAATGAAGTCTAGACCATCTAGACCAGGGGTGTCAAACTCATTTTCACTGGGGGCCACATCAGCCCAGTGGTTGCCTTCAAATGGTCCAATGTAATTTTAGGACTGTATAAATGTATTTTATATATAAATGTATGTGGCCCCCAGTGAAAATGAGTTTGACACCCCTGGTCTAGACTATCCGTTCTAGATGTCGGACAGTGCTGGACTCCCCCTAGCATGCTTGCCTTTTGCTACAGCCGTCAGAAAATTCCTGGGATTAAAAAACAAACAAACCACACACACACAAAACCCACAAAACACAAAACCACCAACACACCCAAAACCAAAACACTCAACAAAAATGCTACGATTTAATGAAAACTCAAAGGCTAAGTTAAATAAAACCACTAACAAATGAATAAATCAATCTTTTCACAAAATAGATGAAAAGGAGCAGCTTCAGCCTGTGAGAAGCTGGCAGTCAGGGTTTGGTGCCTGTTTAACACCCACTTCGATGGAGCCCTCTCCGCAGTCTGGGACAACCACAGCCCCCTCCTCACTGCTCTCCTGAAGCCCCAGTTCGGATGTCAGCTCCTTCAAGCAATAGAGATGCAGCCTGCACAGAGTCACTTCTTGAGTCACTGTCTGAAGGCAGCGTTCACCTGACAGCAGTTTTAGTATGACACAAACGTGACCACTTCCAGAGAGGCAGATTACATTACTATCCTGTAGATACACTACATTTCGTACAACCTGTAGCACTGCAGCTAGACACTACCTTTGCAAAACATTACTGTGTTTTGAAAATTTACTATTTTTATTTAAGGAGTAAGCTGCCCTTAGAATATCTACATTTTCTCATTTTTTTAATCTCCCAGAAAAATTAAGGCAACTGAACTTATTCTTTCTCCTATGTGCATCTCAATACAGACATGAAAACTACAATGCAGCTGCCAGGCCTCAGTGGAACTGCCAGTACAGCCCAACTGCAGTCTCTTGTATACCAACACCTTTTGGCTTTTCAAAATAGATTAATTGTATTATTTCTCTGTTACTTCCCTCCAACAATCCCTTCTTAACACACACACACACACACACACCCCCCCCCCCTTGATTCTCTTCCCTTCCTAAGCACAACTCATTAGGTCACCAATTCCCTCGCCTCGCTTAGGGTGATTTTTGCCTTATTTTACCTCCAGTGCATGGTCCTTATATAACCTGACATTAAGGAAAATCTGTAGGTAGGAAAGTTTTCCTGGATGCACTACCCATCTCATCTCCTCCTAGCTTTAAAAACCTCTCCTCCCTCCCAGCCCCCAATCCCACCAGTATGGTCTAGCTGACACCAGTGACTATGGAGGCACATCTGATAACTTGTCCAGCAAAGAGGCCCCCTGGACAGGGGGAATTGCTTTCTGTCCTCTATGTGACAGGCTTTTTTTCTGTTTTCAAAGCAGATCTTAGCAGATGAGCAAAATCAGGCCAGCATCTTTCTTCACAGCATCCTGTAAGGAAGCACAAGTTTATCATAGCAGGGTGTACCATCTTCAGTTTGTGAAGTTATTCCTTCCACTCATCCCAAAGCACTTGGCTCCAGCACTCAAGTCAGGTTCTCCTCCTGGCAGCAGCAAGCTCTGGTAGCAAAACACATAAGCTGAAGCCCATGACAGCACTAGCGTTAAGATGACTTGCTGATGAAAAGCATGACCCCAGACCACTGCAGCCTATCCCCCTGCTGCAGATGATGTCTAAAGTTTTGTAAATTATCTAAAACTCCCCCTTTTTTTCAGGGAAAGAAGACGTTACTGTTAGAGCCCTGACCACTGTGGCTGCAGCTTCAGTTCAACTCACCCCTTGGTTTGCATTATCCGGAAGGTATTGATCATTGACAGCACACAGAGACATCCCTCCAAAATATCAGTGTGCTTCAGGCATGAGTCTATAGGGAAGAACTGCTTGACTTGGGACTTTGAGAACTATGGGACTCATAACTTGGCCAACTACAACAACATTCATGACAATGATGGCTAACAGTGAAGAAATACAGCGCAGAGCAGTTACAGAGCCTGCATTAACTGCAATGGCTGGAAGTTTTACTCATGTTTTAATAATGTACACAACTAAACTGGGGTAAATCGTGAACAGAAAGAGCATGTGTGCTTGTGCACAGAAAATTAGAAAAGCATCTCTTTACCGTTCATTTTTTTTGTCAGTATCTCATCTTCCATCCTCTTGAGTAGGATGTTATAGTTGAATTTTTGATTCATTAATTTCATATAAAAGAAGATAAAGAACTATGCACCAGATGCATATTTGTCCTTCACTTTAAAGGACTATATTAAAAACAGAATTGTTAATTGATAACACCAGAAAAAAATCATAGTCACACGTTTATGTCCCACAAACAGCATCTGCTAACAGGTATTCAGCTATAAACAGAATATGCAGAGCATGATAAACCACTTTGAAGCAAACATCTATAACACCACAGTCTCTAAAAAACATTTCATTAGCAAAAATATCATTAGAGCAATATCATATGCTTTAGGACTGTTTTCTTTTGGTCTCAGTTTGCAACCAGGGCCATGTTTTGAAGAACTGACAATAAACCAAAGGGCAGATTCAGACTGTGAGGGTTTCCATACGCTTGCTCTCCTCCCCACCCTCCCAGCTCCAGGGTGCTCTGTCACGAGGGACCCATCAACCAGCAGGGCTGCTATGCAGTGTGTCCATCTGTGGATCCTTTCCTGGCTTTGACTGCTTGTCTTAGGAAAGCCAAGCATATTGGCATCCTCGCCTTGTATTTAAAAAGCTCTTCTTGTTCTTTAAATAACTCCAAGGATGACGCTTGCGTGACTCCTCACTGCCATTTCTGGCTCACGAAGAGCAGCACATGGAGTCCTGGCAGTACAACACCAACTGCGTTGCCTTTGGGACCGCAGTACCGGAAAGTAGCAAAAGCCTACCTTTCCAAAGCAGAAACCCGTTAAAAAAACCAAACCACAACAAAACAACAGTGGAAGGGGATGTGAAAAAGCAAAGGCTTCATCCTCAAACATTTTATTTTGCCTCCCTCTCCATTCAGGCTGACATCTGATGATCCCTGCAGAGAAGAACTTGGGGGTACTGCTGGATGAAAGACTGGACATGAGACAGTAATGTGCACTTGCAGCCCACAAGGCCAATCGTATCTTGGGCTGCATCAAAAGCAGCGTGGCCAGCAGGTTGAGGGAGGTGATTCTGCCCCTCTGCTCTGCTCTGGTGAGACCCCACCTGCAGTCCTGTGTCCAGCTCTGGAGCCTTCAGTGCAGGAACGACATGGACCTGTTGGAGAGGGGCTAGAAGAGACCACAAAAAATTATCAGAGGGCTGGAACACCTCCCCTGTGAGGACAGGCTGAGAGATTTGGGGTTGTTCAGCCTGGAGAAGGCTCCAGAGAGACCTTATTGAGGCCTTTCAGTACTTAAAAGGAGCCATTAAGAAAGACAGGGACAGACTTTTTAGCAGGGCCTTTTACAACAGGACAAGGGGTAATGGTTTAAAAATAAAGGAGGCGAGTTTCAGGCTGGACATGAGGAAGAAATTTTTTGAGGGTGGTGAAACACTGGACCAGGTTGTCCAGAGAGGCAGTAGATGCCCCATCCCTAGAGACATTCAAGGCCAGGCTGGACGGGGCTCTGAACAACGTATTCTCTTTCAGGACGTCCCTGCTCATTGCAGGGGGTTGGACTAGATGACCTCTGAAGGTCCCTTCCAACCCAAACTATTCTGTGATTCTACAATGTTTGTGGTTGAGCTGCACGGCAGAGACTCCAGCCCAGGAGGAGAAAGACAAAGCTGCTCCCTCCTGCTCCTGGGTCCAACAGCAGCCAGAGCACTGGGATCTACCTACAAGAGTCACACTGGCTTGAACTGTTAGTAAACACAAACGTTTGTCCCCAATTTAGTGTCATTTAGATAAGCACACACCTAAGTAACACCTACGCCTTAGCCAAAGATGAATGATTAGAAAACACAGATTTTAAATTGAATAGTGCTGAGTGCAAACACACAGTCCAATACATTGAAAAGAAACAGGAAAGCAAAAAGCTGTGGCAAACTTCTGTAATTCACACCTTCCTTCAGCATAACTCACTCTCGAGCAACAGATCTGAGACAAATTTAAACATTTATTGATGTGAGAACAGACAATTGCAGCATAAAGCTAAATTGTCAGGGCTCTTTAAACATATTCATGTGTTGTCAACTTCAGCAGACAGATGTTATTTTGGTATCCAGACTCAGAGGAATCTGGATACCGTCACTTGATGGTGGAAGACCTGTCAAAAATATAATCTTTTCAAAATATTTAATGAAGATCTAAAGCAAATAAAACTATGCTATTGCATGTGTGTTTACAGTCATGATTTTTCTGCAATAACCAGTAATTTAGGGCACACAACATAGCAAACTGGAAGAACCAGAATTTCAGAAAATGTTAAGGTAACAACTTCCCAAAAAAGAAGTTTTCTGGGTGTTTTTTGTTGTTGTTTGTTTGTTTGTTTTTAAGAAAAAGGTGTCACAATCAGTTGTTGTAATCAAGCAACATGGTCAACACAGTCTCACTCATCACTCTTGAACCAAAGATGCACAGAAGTAAACCTGATTTCACATTTTAGCCTAGAGGGCATATGAGTTATACAGGGAAGCCCAAATGTCTAGTGCAACTTCGCTGCAATATTATTGCCATGGTGAACGGTCAAGATTTTGGATAATCCAAATGTAGTAATCAAAAAAGTAACTGCAGGCTTTGTTTTGGGATTCGTCTTCCTATTTTTTGTTTCTCAAGAAGACGTTTTGTTCTCAGTTGATTATTTTTAAAACTACCATTATAGAAAAAAATCACAGAAGACTCACTAAAGCCAGAGAAATATGCGATGTTTTACAAGTTGCCTTCACAAAAATGCTCACAAGTAATTTAAGTTTAATCTAGCAATCAAGACCTGTTCTCACCAAACACAACATGGAACAGTATTTCTATAGTATATTAAATATGTTCTCTAACACTGAAAAATGTTTGCAATACTAATACCCAGTGTTTCTGAGTCATTAAGAGTGGGTTGGGGGTTATGACAATGTCAGTTCTGAAAAGGGGTATTTGCTTTAAAACCTGGGAGAGACAGCTATGAAAGGGAGAGACTTTCTCTAATAATTTCTGGTAATGATCTGAATAAGGCCTGTTCCCAAAACTACATCACAGGGACAAAATCTGTAGTGTGAATATTTATCTTTGTTAACTTGAGCCTCACTTCAGCTTCAACTTCTACGAACAGAAGACTGTAAACAACAAACATTTAGAGAAGATTTTTTTCAGTCACAATTTGAACTGTACTCTTAAATGAAGTTTTAGGTGAGTAACCATTTTCCACTTTTTTTTTCCCATGAAAGCTGTGATTTTTACTACTTTATCAGAGGAAAACCATGCATCTTCAAGCTGTGCATACATACATACATACATACATACATACAAAGCTGTATGTACAGACTGGCAGATCTCAGCACACTTATAGACTACATTTACCCATGTTAGACTGATGGGGGAATTAATTAGCCGAAATTTTGTTTCTGTAGCCCACAGTCCTCTGTACTAAACAAAAACCAAGCATGATGAAAAGGGTACCCCTTTTCGTCCCCTGTATTCCACTGCAGAAATACTTCATAAAGTTACATGTTGCCTTTTTCTTATCCTAGTTAAGATACAATTTGACAAGGGAAGCTTAACAAGTCGCACCACAGCTTGTTAATGTGCAATAGCAATTGATTATGTAACGCTTTTTAAAATTCATTTATAGCAGTGACAAGAATATAGTTATTGGTGGAAAGAGAAAATAAATACCTGCTCTACTCAGAAATCAGCTGACAGCCCTGGTGAGTTGCTACTTGATTTAATTTCCATTAATTTTCCACTGGAGAAAAAGCCAGCAGGGAACACAAAAGACTCCACAAGAAGTTTCTGCAATACTTGGCTCCTTAGCATAGTGATCCTTTCCCCTGTGCTATTTTTAAGCCAAATGTGCTAAAATCAATGGTTTTGTGCATGACTGGCTATTCCAAGCCTTGTGGAAACAACCAAAAAGCAGGGTACCACCAGTGTGCTGCATAAAATGCTTTGAGAAGTCCTCAGAACAGAAAAATCAAATAGCCAGCTAATAAGACCTAAGTATTTTTTTCAAATATTTTACTTTTATTGTACTTGCCATAAATATCAAGGGTCTGATCCTGTGAAATTCAGTTCATGCCAAGATTCTTCGCATTTTTTTTTCTCTAGAACAGAACCTCCTTCCACCCAGAAACTGCCATTTTGGCATTTACTGTAGGATTAAAATGCATCTGTATCAAGACTTCAGCCCTATAGAAGCAAATGTGATTAACTGCTTCAATTTTATATATTTATTGAGGGAAATTAAATGCAGGATTAAACAACAGCTAAGTGGATAAATTGCCTTATACTTCCAAACCAGGAAAAAAGTGTTCCCTTTAATTTAAAACTCAGTTCTGGAAACTGTGTACTAGAAATGGCCACAGCAAAACATACATGTCAGGTTCCCTTTAAATAATTATTTTCAAAACAAGAGCTCCTACAATACTCTGTGTGTGCCTGTGTCGCTGCTGCTCACCGCAGACGCTGGACCATTGGCCATGATGCCAGCAGAGGAAGTTCAAACCTGCATCCCCCATCTCCCAGGCAAAGCTCTGACATCTGCAGGAACCTGGAAATCCTGGCAGTACCTCAGGAAATCAAGACCCTGCCCCAGATTTAAAAACCACATTCTGTTGAGTTTGTTAATATATGAAACCAAGGGGTGGTTTCCCTCTTTCCACCCTCAGACCTATCTTCTCCCACCACACATATAGTCAGCAATATCTTAAAAAATATAGTAAACAGCAGGCAAAAAAAAAATATTCAGAATGCTTTGGTAGCAAATTCAGGACAGCCATCCCTGTATTTAAGTTTTTAAATGTAGTAAGATATTGCTTCCAGCCACATTAATTCAGTTTCCTGGGAACAAAAACGGGTATAGTTGAGAGCACTGATTGTTCTTAGTCTCGCGCAATCATACTTGATTTGCAGTTTCCATGTTTCCCTAACTACCATAACTGAGGGATGCTTTTTGGTCTCAGTTCTGAAATCAATTTTGTATCTTTATCAGGGCTAG